>NW_015090922.1:37146161-37267869 GCF_001431845.1 Calidris pugnax | reverse complement strand
AGCATTGCTGTCCAGGTTTCTATTCCCCATGAATTCAGTTGTGGGTTTTTTTTTTTTTTTTTTTTTTTTCAAATACAGCAGAATAAGCCTATAATAAAAATATATAGGCCCCAAAGGAATACCTACATATGCCTTTACACACACATTTTTATAACCAAATTTTATACTGAAACAGAATATAACCAGAAATGATCACCAGAATTGGGTTGAACTTAGTCAATCATCTAGGAATAGTGGCAGCCCATTTAAGGAGGGGTCAGTGTGAATGACTGCAGTCAGATGTTAGGTAACTTGTATGGCAAATTAGCCTTTCTTCAGAGTGCCCTTGCTGTGCGAGTTAAACTCATTGAGTCCAAGCTGGTAAGATCTGTAAAGCTGTAAAGCAGAGGAAATTTGCTTCAGCCTCCCCTCGACTGTGTAGACATAACCCACATTGTGGCTTCTATTTTGCCCCTTAAAGAGGTGTTCTCTCAGACTTCTTTCAGTGTCTGTTTGTGAGATGGGAAGGAGCAGGGCTGGTGTAATTTATCTTGAAGAGTTGTGTAGTGGTTGGCTGCAATTGTGTATCCTTTTTTGTGTGCTTGATCTGTGTGTTATGTGTTACAGTTATGCCCAGTGCAGTGGGACTGCTGATAAAATTGTACCTGTACCTCTTCCCAGAACTTAAAAGTCCAGATGAAGGACTTTGAAGCAACTGCTGAGCCTCTGCAGGAGTGGCTGACCACAACTGAGAGGATAGTGCAAGGAAGCAGCAGTCGGCTCCATGATCTTCCTTCCAAGAGGAGAGAACAGCAAAAGTTGCAGGTGACCTCTTATAACCCTTTTTACCACATCCAGGCCTTCCTGTCCCATCCTCCTGGCCTCATTGATTTCTTACAAAAGCTTGATCATTCTAGCATCCTGACCTCTAAATAAGATGAGAACTGTTTTCAAGGATTGCTCTTCATGATCCTGTTTCATCAGGTTCTGCATCTCCACATTTCTTAGGACATTCTGCTTCACTTCTGTAGCTGTATGGTGTGCCTGTCTCAGCAAGCTTGCCATATGTCACTTCTATTTTTCGTGGGGCCTTCATGCTTCTCTCTTTCCTCCGTTCTTGCACCCACTCTTACTATTAACGTGCTTGTGCTTTACAGTCTGTCCTTGAGGAAATAAGCTGCCACGAGCATCAGCTCAACAGGCTAAAAGAGAAAGCTCAGCAGCTGTGGGAAGAGCAAGCTGTCAGCAAAAGCTTTATGCGCAGAGTGTCTCAGTTGTCTTCTCAGTATCTTACTCTAAGCAATCTGACAAAGGTAATGCATTCCTTGTATGTGCTTTTAAGCAGCTCATTTGATGTATGTGGGGGAAAGAGACTGAAATGTGAAGCACTGCAGTTGTCTTGCTTGTCTGCTCTGTGGTACGTCTCAGCTATCTTGTTTTTCACACTGGCTTTAGAAAGTCGAAAGTAAGGACCTGGATAGTTCCATGGAGCGTCAACAAAATGGAATTGTGATTTTTTTTTTATATATATTTCTTTTTTAAATGTGTTTTGATTAAAAAATAAACCCCACCGGATTATTCAGTAATCAGGTTTGATTTTGATAATTTTGAGTATTGAGGATATTTATTTTTGTAATAAGTGGCACATGAAAGAAGTATTTTTTCAAAACTTAGGGGAATTATTTTTGTTAGAAAATACAGAATACAGAGAAGTTACTACTTTCTTGCATCCTACAATACTGATTAATTATTTGCATTGTCAGCGTCTTAACCTAAACTAAAAAAATTACCTCTTAGGCTGCTTTTGAAGGTTGAAGGGGAGGCATAGGCCATTCTCTGAAGCATCAGGCTAAGAAATAAGAGTTCAACCTAACTCTTTAATTGAGTGATGCTTGACTTGCTTCACCATTTCATAGTTCTACTATCTCTATTGTGTAAACAGATAAGACGGGCATTCATATTAGGACTGTTAATTTTCACAAAGTTCCAGTCGTGAAGGAGGCTTGATATTGAATTAGGCATATAGTTAACTACAGTAATGAGAATAATTAAGGATTTTGGAAGCGCATTATAGGATAAAAATTCAATTTAGAAAGTATTTATGTTTGGGTAGTTGCTAGGTTTTTAATGTCTAATTTTTCTGTGGAAATAAAAATGATAAAGAATGTCTAGAGCTGTATGACTTACTGGAAGTGATTGTATACATGGCCATAATAAGTTTTCATTACTGCAAAATGAGGAAGGGAAAGATGCATTAGTTACTAACATTGGCTTATGTGAACAGAACTTGTAGGAGATGTCAGGATGAGAAGAGGGAATCTGAGGCAGAGGATACATAGGATCCAGCCTATGGCAGAAATCCTGAAATTCTTTAGATAGCCATGGATGCTTGAGAAAGATCCCTGTCTGTAACTTCGTAAGCCTGTTTCACTGGCTTGACTTTGGTTCTATGTCACCATGTGAAACACACTCTGTTCCTGTTCACCTCAGACCTTTCAACAATGTAACTCGAGCATGAGTGTCAGTAATTTTTTCAGAATGATGGCTATACCAGCGGGAGTCATTGAGGAAAACAGGCCTTTCTTTTCCAACTATTAACAAAGTAATGTTGTTTCAGTGGCATAGTTTCACAAGCTTAAATCTGTCTTGTGCATTGGCAGATTTCACAAGTTACCTTCAGTTGCAACACTGAAGTGGAGTTTAGGTGTGAATTACCAGATGTTTGAGAAAAAGTGAAACTAGAAAACTCTCATCTACTTTGGATCAGAGGAGACAATTAGATGAAGCTTTACATTTAGAAAACAAACGAAAGGCATCTCTGAAATTTTCACTTGCATATTATATATGGACAACTTTGTGTATGTGTGTGTGTGTAAACGAAAGGCATCTCTGAAATTTTCACTTGTATATTATATATGGACAACTTCTTGTGTGTGTGTGTGCGTATGCAAAATTCATTCCATGCTCCAGTAAGTGTACTTGTAATTATCAATGTATGAGGAAAATTTCTGACTGTAGTTTATGAAACACCTTCTAAAAATCCATAAGTAGGTATGAGGAATAAGCAATCCTTTGAATGGCTATTGGTGCTAATTGCTGTATAAATTGCAGGAGAAAGTTTCCAGAATGGATAGGGTCGTAGCGGAGCACCAGCAGTTCTCACACAGTGTCAAGGACCTCCAGGACTGGGTGGCTGATGCAGTTCACATGCTGGATTCCTACTGTCATCCCACGGCAGACAAGAGTGTTCTGGACAGCCGGATGTTAAAGCTAGAGGTATGGAAACAATAGACTCCAAAACTTGCTCTTTTTAGATCTGTAAGAAGATTGCAAATATAGGATACTTTACATTAGTTGTTGCCGTTCAGACATTGATTTTTAATTTACTCAAAAATAGCTCTATTTATAGATGAAAGAGGTCATTAGAAGTTTTCTCTGAGAAGGATATAGGGATCTTTTTAGATCTGTAAGAAGATTGCAAATACAGGATACTTTACATTAGTTGTTGTCGTTCAGACATTGATTTTTCAATTTACTCAAAAATAACTCTATTTACAGATGAAAGAGGCCATTAGAAGTTTTCTCTAAGAAGGATATAGGGGCCTTTATGACATGAAAAACTGCATATATGCAAATTCTTAAAAAAACTCAAAAGATGTTGTGTGGTTGCTGAAGGTTAAATGAAAGAAGTAGGATATTCACTTCTGTTAGTTTAATATATAATGTCCTAGATCTTAGAAGCGATATGAATGATTCAAAACAGCTTTTCCTGTAGCTGTTTGCTTTAAAAATGGTGACTACAGTAAGAAAATAGCATCTATTGATATTACTGCACAAAAGATGTTGAATGGCAGTGCTCAGAAAACTATACTTTTCATATTATTGATGTCTCAATTTTTGAGCCAAAATACAGACAAGTCCTCAAAATTATAAGGATACATGAAATACTAAGAGTCTGTGGCAAAATACCAAAATTATATTTTGCCTTTTGTTTGCTGAGTCTTTCAGGTTCCTGCTTTCAGGCTTTTCATGACTTTGTTTATTGTTAGAAGCTGTTAGTTTGCAGCTGTACAGCTCCAGGAGCTGAAGTCTCTATGCCGACGTTTCTGATAGTCTACTGAGTTTATGTGTTGGTACCTTTGTGTTGCAAAACGATCCTAGAGGTGTAGAACTGTATTTCAGGCCCATAGAACAGCTTTGTCATAACCTCTTCTTTTCTTTATGAATGAATCATCTTGTGGTACCTTTGTGTTACAAAAAGATCCTAGAGGTGTAGAACTGTATTTCAACCCTGTAGAACAGCTTTGTCATCACTTCTTGTTTTCTCTATGAATGAATCATCTTGCTTTCCATTTAAATGACATTCCCTTTGGAATGTCAGCTTTTCCAACCAACAGTACCTTCTCCACTGCACTGTAAGTACCTGCACAGATTCCATGAAAACTTCCCTGGCAACTAATTATTTTTGTTTTTAATGATCTAGACCTACCCTTTGAAAGTAATTTTTTTCTTTGTGAAGCCCAGCTGTGAACCCCACTGTCCCTCTTCCAATTGACCATTTGTATGAGCTGCTAAATTTGATCAGCTTATTTTCCAGTAAAGCCAGTTAGTATGTTCTTGACCAGTTAATGATAAAAGTAGAATAATATCTGCTAACTTTTTAGGCACTGCTAGCAGTGAAACAAGAAAAAGAAATCCAAATGAAAATGGTTCTGACAAGAGGGGAATCTGTTCTGCAAAATACTTCTCTGGAGGGACTACCAGTGATTGAACGGCAGTTGCAAAGCCTGAAGGACAACTGGGCTTCTCTTCTGTCTGCTTGTATCCAGTGCAAGAGGTAAACAGGGTATGAGGTACAGAATGATGCTTAGCAATAAAGCACTGTCAAAATTTTTGAAAATTTAATTCCCAGGGTTTTATTATTACAAGAGTCAAAGTCATATAAAATGACTGCATATATGAATTCACATAAAGTGACTGCATATGCCTAACATTGCAGGTCTAGAGGCCTTAAGCAATGTATTCAGTTGAAATAGTAAGAGGGGAGGAAACTGTGAGGGACCTAAGCTTTGTTAACACTTATTGTCAATATATTCTTAAAAGTGGGTTCCAGGTTCGTAATCTTATTGTAAATTCTACTTTGAGTTGCACTGGATGCATTGAATTGTTCTCAGAAATGAGAATATCTTGTCACAGACATTAATGATTCCTCTGTGAAGATCCTGTGTCGTTTTCCACTTGGTAGCGTTTCACAAAAGGTACTGTAATTACAGTGTCCTGTAGTGATTCTCAGAGTGATAGAATGAAGAAATACAAACAAAAAAATGTAGTCTTCTTTGGTGCAGCATCACTAGTTGCGAATTTCAATTAAAACAACAAACGTAATTAAACATTAGAATGCAGCAACTTTTGAAGGTATGCAAAGGGACAGAAAATTTGTGATTCTGGATCTTACGCTTTCAGTTGCATTTTTTTTTACTAGAGCTAGAACATGTCAGCTAGCTACACAATTTACAGACCTCCTTACTATTCCAAGTTGGGAAAACTTAATTTATTTCAATCAGCCAAACAGTGCTCCTAGTTGAAACCTGTAGGTTTTTAACAGCTGTCTCAGACTGCTTAACTTGTGATATATCTTTCTTATAAATATAGTCTAGAATAACTGTATATGACTATGTGCTACTGCTTAAATAGCATGACAACCTCTGCTATCACAATAACTATGTATTTTTAAATTACAGCCAACTGGAAGGAGCTCTGTCCAAATGGACAAGTTACCAGGATGATGTACGTCAGTTTTCCAGCTGGATGGATAAAGTAGAAGCAAGTATGAATGCTTCTGAAAGGCAGTATCCTGAACTGAGAGAAAAAACATCTGCCCTCAGCAAAGCAAAGGTGTGTTTGCTTCACAACAAACCAGCAACAAGACCATATCACCTCATAAGCAACAAAAAAGATTAATAACTGAAAGATTAATCTGTGGTCTTTTTTTTTTTTTTAATGCTGCTCATTCATAAATGTGTTTTTCTCTTTCTGTTTTGCAGCTACTCAGTGAAGAGGTACTGAGTCACAGCAGCCTGTTGGAGACGATTGAAGTGAAAGGCAGTGGGATGGCTGAGCATTATGTCACTCAGCTTGAACTCCAGGACCTTCAGGAGCGGTATAAATTCCTCAAAGACAGAACGAGGGTACAGTTTTTCTTGATACTACTCCCTCTTGTTTTGTGGGTGACAAGGAAAAAGAGAAAGTCTTTTCATTAATCATTTATTTTACAGTTAGTTGAGGAGTAAAAGATTTGGGACAGCTATAATAATGTAACAGAAAGTTATTAGGGTGATTTATCAATCTTTCTTCCTGGACCACTGAGCTTCAGATCGTTTCAGAAGGGTTCTAAAAATCTGAATCTGAAAAAATCATCAGGTGAATAGTCTGAGGAATTCTATGTAAAAAGTCTTACTGACTTCAGCATAGATATGGTTTTACCTGTTGTGACTGAAAAGTTGGAAGCAGCTCTGAATCTGTGATTTGCATAAGTGTATGTTTTGCAGTAAATGCAACCTGTCAATCAGGTAGTTCACAAATTGCGGACAACTATATTGAACACAAATATTATTAGCAAGTAAACTGACTCTAATGTCAAAAGACACAGAAAAAATTACTACATTTACCGATAAGTGTTAGTACCATAAATCTGGAAGTATTCCTTTTAGCACAGGGATCATCTAACCTTTACCATTTTCTCTTGCACAAAGCTATACAAACTGCCTGAATTTGCTCAGTTTGAGCAACAGAGTAGGAACAATGAGGAGTGGATGGTATTTCAGAGGCAAGAGCTCTGTACCTCCTCCTTCATGTAGCAAGAAACATCCCTTCTTTCTTTTCCCACCTAATATTCCAGATGACTTTGATCTTCCCAACTCCCAACTGTGGTGATGATGTTAAGTGTCAAGAGTATATTCAACCTTTAGGAAGAAATTAAAAGTTCAAAGCAAATAGCTGGAAAGTAAAGAATGGTAAAATCCTTTAATAATTCTTTGGCCAGATGGGAAATCTGTCAAGATTTCCCAATGGTTACTAGCCCAGGGCTGAGCAGACCAAGACCTGCAATTCCTTGCAGCCATTGTCAAGAGGCAAGAGAACTATTCTTTCTTTCCCTCTTCCCACTGCTAGGCATGGACAGGCCCTGTAAAAGATCAATAACATTCCTCTTTTCTTCCTTCCTCCCACTATTCAGAGCTGTTAGAAATAGGAAAGCAGAGAGTAGGTTCACAGCTGCTTTATGAAAGTGTTTTTCTTCTTATGTAGCCAGCTGCTCTGGGATACAGCTTTTCTTGCCTCCATCCAAACTCAATTGCCTATTCCCATAATTTCTTATAGGATGGGAATTATGTGTATACTTTTCTTGTGCTTAGAAAGACTAGTCTAATGCTAATATATGACACCTTTCCTGCTGTATTCCAGATATGGTAGTATTTTAGTGCTGGGTTGTGAAATTATTGTAACTTGCTCACCCACATACAAAGATGACTTGCCTTCTGTTCCTCACTGTGCTCTGTAGGAACTGCTCACAAAGGACTGGAGCAGTCTTCAAACCTAAAGATATCAGATACCCGTAATAGAATATTATTATTCCATTGGCAAAAGAAAATACAAAAGGCCATTTCTAATCTTATACTCTTATTAATCGCTTCAGTAAAGTGAATTTAAATTGATATAGAAATTAAGTCTTTTGTTATTAGATAATAAGGTGTTTAAAATTCATCCAAGGTCAAAACTTCAAATCTTTAGGATAAGTATGTGCATCCTGACATTTGCCTCCTCTTTATTCATCAAACCATCCTCAGAATCCAAGTACTCTGAATTCTAGGAAAGCTCAGCATCAGATATAAACTTTTCACCTTAATGAAAGTCCGTGTTTTATGTTTTCTTGGTTTGATGATATACTAAGATATATATATGTATGTAAATATTTTAACAAGCAGGAGGCAGTAACAAAAGCTGAAGGACTGCTTAACTTACATCAAGAGTACCAAAGAAATCTGAAGACCTTTGAAGTATGGCTGGAGAAGGAACAAGAAAAACTTGACTGTTTATCACATCTTGATGGTGATACCCAGAAACAGGAGGCAACACTCCGAGATTTACAGGTACATAATGTGTGACACTAAGCAAAAAAAAAATAATAATAATCCTATTAATAAAATAACAGAATAAAAATTGTGTCTCTTTTTTGTCAAGAACAGCTTGGAATCACATTATATGTGTCTGCTTGCCACATCTGGAAAGTTTTGAATTTAAACCTGTGCTAAATGGATTGTATCTGTCCCATGCCAATTCAGGCAGCTAATGCTTCAGAACTGATGATAAACTTAGAAGGAGGGGAAAAAAATTAGTGCATGCTTTGTCAATAATTTTCTACAATTCACTTGCCAACAATAGTGAAATTCGATTTACAAGTCAGCATGCCGTCATACGTGTTCTTAGAGATAGTGTAATATGTGTTCAACCATAGATAACTAAAGGGAATATCTAGGCAACATGAGGTAACTGTTTTTGTGTTAAGGAGAACCAGGGCTTTGTTTTTCATCTGTGAATGAAAGCTCTTAATGTAAGTTATGTATCCATAACTCTGCCTTTCCAGGAGCTGCAGGTCCACTGTGCAGAAGGACAAGCATTATTGAATGCTGCTGTCCATGCCAGAGAGGAGGTGATTCCCTGGGGCATTCCTCAGATAGAAGACAGAGCCCTGGAATCCTTACGGCAGGATTGGCAAGTTTATCAGCACAGACTTTCTGAAGCAAGAAGCCAATTAAATGCCACTGTGAGCAGGCTGAGGTTAATGGAGAAAAAATTTCAGAAGGTTAATGAGTGGCTGACAGATCTGGAGGAGAAAGTTGCTATCAGGACTGGGAGGCAGTCTGGCAGAGAAACAAAGGAGGTGCAGCTTCAACAAATGAAGGTAAGAGTATAGTTAAGGCATTCCTTCAGAAAAGTATCATTTGAAGTTTCCATATCAGTTCCTGGTTGCACTGTAAAAATGACAGGAAGAATTGGAATTTATTCTGAGATGGTGCCTACAACGGTGGAAGCAAGAGGGATTCTACATACAGGTTCCTCCCATTTTACTGGTAAGGGTATCGGCAGGATTGGCAAGTTTATCAGCACAGACTTTCTGAAGCAAGAAGCCAATTAAATGCCACTGTGAGCAGGCTGAGGTTAATGGAGAAAAAATTTCAGAAGGTTAATGAGTGGCTGACAGATCTGGAGGAGAAAGTTGCTATCAGGACTGGGAGGCAGTCTGGCAGAGAAACAAAGGAGGTGCAGCTTCAACAAATGAAGGTAAGAGTATAGTTAAGGCATTCCTTCAGAAAAGTATCATTTGAAGTTTCCATATCAGTTCCTGGTTGCACTGTAAAAATGACAGGAAGAATTGGAATTTATTCTGAGATGGTGCCTACAACGGTGGAAGCAAGAGGGATTCTACATACAGGTTCCTCCCATTTTACTGGTAAGGGTATGGCTATACCAATGTTGAAATCACATAGGGATATCTAGAATTCATTAGGGATATCTAGAATTCATATGCTCTGTGGTACATGAAGGCATAACTGAGGAAAAAGATTGGTCCTGGAGTGGGAATGTATTAGTGTTGTAACAAGAGTAAAGTGTGACCAACAAGAGTAAAGTGTGTTGGAGGTCTCTGCTGTGTTGATGTAATAATACTCCTTTAGTCACTGCAAAGAGCACATGTAACAAGAGTAAAGTGTGTTGGAGGTCTCTGCTGTATTGATGTAATAATACTCCTTTAGTCACTGCAAAGAGAACATATGGGTCTGAATAACCAAAGGAAGAAGATTTTAAGAGATTCTGTGTTATGCTTCACAGTCACCTGTAAAACTTCTGGCAAATTCTATAAGAAATATGGGTCTGAATAACCAAAGGAAGAAGATCTGAAGAGATTCTGTGTTAGGCTTTACAGTCACCTGTAAAACTTCAGGCAAATTCTATAAGAAATCCAGGTTGCATTTCTATTATTATTTGGGGGGAAAAAATTGAATCTATTGTAATGAAATGCAGTCCATATGGTATGATAAATTTTCTAGCATATTCGTTACTTTATCCTTCATCAGATTCTGGTTTGCTTTCCTGTTTTAAATCCGTGTTTACAACCATGTATTTGTTTTCCTTTTCAATGGTTTCCTGAGAGTTACAAATAAATTCCTGTTGTGTTTAAGATGTTTGAATCAGTCATATAAACAGAATAATGTCTTTGTCATAGAAGTGGCATGAAGAAATTACAATCTACAAAGATGATGTGGAGGAGGTTGGGGTATTGGCTCAGCAAATACTAGAGGAAAGTCTCACTGCAAGTACAATGGGAAGCCAGGCTACGCAGCTTACATCTCGCTACCAAACTATTCTTCTTCATGTCTTGGTAAGTAATGAAAATTAATTCATTATAACACCATAAATTGTTGATTAAGAAGCATATATAAACAGACTTTCTTAATTAGACTTTATCAGAGTTTATTCATTACTCTGATATATAACATAATATTCACATATATATTCATATATATACTTATATATGGATTTTCATTGGTATAACAGAACCATAATCAGGATAGTGCCCTTTCAAAAATACTCAGTATTATTCGGATGTTGTTACTCTGTTTTTTGGCAGTTTCAGGGGAGAAATTCAGAATTCAGCATGTTTGAATGCTGAACAACCTCTAGACAAATGTTTTCAGATTATCACTGAAACACAAAGTTGCAGGAAAAATTTTAATTGATAAGTTACAGTCTTCAGTTCACTTTAAGTAATGCGTCTTACAGGACTGTAATACAAGTCACAATTCAAATTTCAAAATATAAGTACATTTTCAGTGTTTAGCATTAGCTCAGTTTTAACAATAGTGATTGCTATATATATAGCCTGACAAGACCCCTGTGAGAGTTATCCACTAGATATGAAATTACTCAAAACCTATGTATTTAATCATAGTATATCAGGTTTTATTAATAAATAATGATTTATTCCTGCCTTGAGCCAATAGCAATGATAAACACCTGGGTGATTCTTGTTTCCTTCCCCTACCCTCCATATTTGTTTGAAGGAGCAAATAAAGTTTCTGGAAGAAGAAATACGCTGTATGGAAGAGTCAGAATTGGCTTTTAGCGCTTACACAAATTGGTACGGAGCTACCAACAAGAACTTCAGAAATGTGATCACCAAGTTTGACGTGGTTGATAAAACAGCAATGGAGAAAAAAGTGCAGAAACTAGAGGTACAGGTTTCTTGAATGCAATTTTTCTTTCTGTCCAAAAAGAGGCTAGATTTTAACATGCATCTTAACAGCTGCTCAAAATTCTGACTTCACATTACCCAGAAAAGCTAAAAGATAAAATCCACCCAGTATAAACTGTCCTGACTTCTCATGTCATATACACATTAGATCACAGTTTGGTTTTTGGGATTATGAATAGTCCTAAATAATATAATCCTGTCCTTCCAATAAGGCATGTTTGTATGTGTTTTGTTTTATGTTAAAACTTAAAATAAATTCCACTCACAAGGCAACCTGTCAAGTATATTTTATACCAGTATGCACTATGGCAAGAAGTGCTTCCTATTTCTCCTCATTGAAATAACTCAGTAGTAAAACTCATGTTTCATCTCAAAGTTGTAGATGAATTTTTCATATGTCCTGCAGCTTAAACATAATACGCTAAGGGAAAATTTTTTTCTATTCCAGAATTCGGAGTATGAATCCTCTCCTTATAACCCTCAGTTTCTATGTTTATCTTTGCAATTATCTAATGAAAAGTCCATTCAATTTCCCTAGCAATTCCTTCTGTGTCTTTGGCAAAAATTAAAACAACAAAAAAATAAATAGCCTCTCACTGATAATAGAACTACAATGAATAAAAAAAAAATAAAGAAAAAAAGGCAAGAGCTTGCATACATTTTCTGTTAACCAATGCTTCCTTCACAGCTGCTGTTGAGTGACATGGACATAGGCCATAGTTTACTGAAATCTGCCCGTGAGAAGGGGGAGCGAGCTATAAAGTATATGGAAGAAAATGAAGTTGACCAGTTAAGAAAAGAAATTGGAGATCATGTGGAACAGCTTGAAGAGCTGGCTGGCTCCATCAGGAAAGAGCACATGACTTCAGAGAAGTGCCTTCAGCTTGCAAAGGAGTTCTCGGACAAATACAAGGCACAGACTCAGTGGGTTATGGAGTACCAAGCCATGTTACATGCTCCAGCAGAGCCAAAGAGTGAACTCTATGAGAAGAAGGCTCAGTTGTCAAAATACAAGGTAAAAAGGGATTATATCATTAGACTGTATAAATCAATTTTGACCTAATGATTCGCAATAAATTATCTGATTCAGCTGTCTCTTCAAGTGTTCATTCCCTCAATAGAGGTATGAAATGTCTCTGATCTGGATGTCCAAGTCAGCAAATAAAGTGAAAAAGTGCATGATACCTGCATCTGTGAACCAGAGTGAGGACCTGGATTTGAAATGTGAATGTCCTAATAAGGCTTCCACATCTGAAAATTTCCTGTTATGGAGCAAAATTCTTTTATGAGTACACATATGAGTAATTCCATCAATATCAACAGAGTTAACTGTTGTTTAAGCAAGGATAGAATTCAGTTGGTCTGTCATTCACTGCAGACATCGCCACTGTTTAAAGTAGCCTAATCAGCTTTCTGGTTAAGGCTGAATGTTCCAGCTGAACTGACATATAAGACAGTCAGCTGCTATGGCCTCCTGTGATTTTTAGTTAGGATTTTAGTGAAGTCGCTTTGTGGGTTTTTTTCCAGTTGTAAAAATGAATAGAAAAAATATGCAACAAACCCCATTGCTCCTTTTAATGATGTTTTTATAAAATACTAAAATTTTCCAAAAATGTCTGGCTGGGATGGAGCTAACTCTCCTCGCAGCAGCCTGTGTAGTGCTGTGCTTTACATTTGTGGCTAAAACACTGTTGCTAACAAACAGTGTTGCTTTGGTGATATTTTCCCACTTTTTTGCAGAATTTGTTCCTCTGAGCAAGTTTTACCTGTAGCACTTGCCTGTTCACACATGTTAACTCCCTCTCCTTCACCAGTTCCAGATTATCAGCTGTGCTACTAGCTACTCATCTAAGAGCAATTGTTCCTTTTGTGTCTCCAAAGTTGTCTCAGGGCATAGCTCCTGTACCAGTAGCAAAGTTATTCTTATCTGGAAAGGGTGATATATACCATGGTAGAAGGCTGTGCTTCAGATCAAAGGGAAGTTAGTGAAATAGATCTTCAGTGTTCAGTATGTATATATTAATTCTTGCTTGCATTGTAGTCCATACAGCAGACTGTTCTGTCCCATGAGCCTTCAATAAAATCAGTGATTGAAAAGGGAGAAGCACTTTTTGATCTGGTAAATGATGTGACTCTAAAGAACAACATTCAAGACCTTCAGAGCAGTTACCAGGAACTCTGCAGCGCAGCAAAGGTACAAAGTCAGGGAGAAAACTAGGTTCTTTCAATTTCCTGTATTTTTCCCCCTCTTTAAGAAGTAGACTATTTGTTTCATGCTGTCACATCACACCCTGTACAGAGAGCCGGTTAGAATTAATTTTATTTTGCTTGGTGTTTTGGTTTGTTTGTTTCGGGTTTGGTTTGGTTTTGGTTTTTTTGGGGGGTGGAAGGGTGGAAAGTGTTAGAGGGAGTAGCATTCCTGAATATGGAAAGAACGTCTATCTAAATTACAAGAGTATCTGAAAGTAATTTTGAATGTGGCAGGTGAAGTCTTCATAGCATTAAGGGGAAATATATCAGTGATTAGTTTGTCCTATTGTTACTTTTTAAAATTGCTTTCAATAGATCTCTAAATACATTATTTCTTGAAGTGACACATGCCCTTAAATTATACCATTTTGTCTCCTCTTCTCAGTTTAATTTAGTTGTTGAATGGAAGTCACTGGAAAAAATGAACTGCAATACAGATCTGATTTAATTCAGCAAGAGCATTATTAATTACAATTGATTCATTAGTCCACATGTTTGTAGTACTTTGAAAGATTTAAAACTTCTAAATACATCCTAAAGTATGATTATTACTAAAGCTTTTAATAGGTTATACTCCTAACAAGGATAAGCTTTGCAAACCATGCTAGTACTTATGTTTGGCCTAAGTGTCTGTAATTGCCAATCCATCCACCAATAGCAGACTTATTTTTTATCACAGTTGATTTTCAATTTACAGATATTTCTCAGATTTGTACCACAAAACTGATATCTGTTGCATTAGATGTAATGTTGATGACTTAAATGTAGAGAAACTTATGAAAAATCCTTCTTCAAAAAAAAATGAATACATTTTAACTCAATGTGTACATTCTTAATTTGCCTACCACAATCACAGGCAATATGTACACACAAAGGCTATAAGCAGCAGGGACCAAATCATTATATTTGGTAGTTCATGTCCAGTCTCTCAAAAAGTGTGAATTGACCGTTTCTAAGTGCACTTAATGTCAAGTTGACAGTGTTCCTTTTCTTAAAGAAAGGAGATCCTCGGTGTTTTCCTCGGTGTCTTCAAAGTATGGGATTTCATCTGGAGTGAAAATACTGCTCTGTACCAGAATGTTTATTCACACAAGGAATCCCTTTGATGTTTTTCTTAACAGTCTAATCATGTGAGAGTCCCCCAGAGGAATATAAATTTATAAGATAACTCTCTTACTATGCTTTCAAGCTCTTGGTGGTTTCTTATTTAGGGTGGGTTGGGGGATGTGTATCAATTATTGTAATTACCTGAATATTTAATTTGGGTTATTGTGGACCTGCAGGCATACGTTGAAACCTTAGAGGTGAGAGTAAAAGAACATGAGGACTACAACAGTGATTTGCAAGAAGGGGAGAAATGGTTATTACATATGTCCAGCAGGCTGGTCAGCCCTGATCTCATGGAGAGTAACAGTCTTGAAATAATCACTCAGCAACTGGCTAACCACAAGGTAGGTTTGCTATTGGGCAAACTTATTTTCTCCAGTAAAATAGAATTTGTCTTCTTTGCATGTCTGTCTCTCTCACTCCAGGGCTCTATTTATTTTTCATTCAGCTGTTTTATTCCTCTTGCTCTGTGTAAATAATCATCAGTGTCATTTGTGCAGTTAACAAATGTACCTTGTTAGCACAGTTTCTTGGAAGAGACTGCATCTGCACAAGAGCTTTGTTGTATGCTGGTCTGAATTCTGTGTCAGATTTTTGCTGAGATGTCCCAGGAAATAGACCACAAAAAGCAGATTAGGGTAATTTTACTCCTAAGGCATTTTTTGCTCTAGGAGTTTTAGGGATTAAAAAATATTCTAAATTTTCATATCCACACCCCACCCCCAATTAGGTTGTAACGTTTCCTCATTTGCTTTTAGTCAAGACATTTTTATGGTTACTATTGATGATTTCTAGATTAATTAATTTAATGATTAATCGTTTCCAGAACATAAAAGAAAGCAAAATCCCACCCACCACCCACTGAAACTGAGGTTCCAAGGACAAATATTGAAATATTTTAACTCATTGTGATTAGTGTGTGATTCTTTAAGCAACCTCTTTAGATAAAAATTTGTTTCCACCAAAGTCAATGGAAAGAACTGACTACAGTGGAAGAGCTTATGGAACATGGTTGGATTCAGCATCAGATTTAGTCCTCCTTACTAGACACAAGAGAAGTTGGTGGAGCCCTGGGGAGCATGCAAGGAAGATTAACAGTAGACTTGGGGCATGACTATATGTTTCCACATTATGACACTGCGACTGCTGTTTCTGTGGGATATTTGTGTATAGACTTTTGACAATGATTTTACAATAAGTTTACAGTCTAATATCTTGACTATAACAACACAGAATGTCTGAAAACTTTTTTTTTCCAAATCTGAAGGCAAAGCATGTTTAAGAAAAAAAAAAAAAAAAAGCAGCTTATTTAAAAAGCTGTGATGCAGAACATGTTTAAGTTTAAAATGTTTCTTCAAAAGTACTTTATCTATTTCTTAGGCTATCATGGAAGAAATTGCAGGATTTGAAGATCGTTTGAACAACCTTAAGAGTAAAGGCGATTACTTGATCGATCAATGCACTGAACATCTTCAAGCAAAATTTAAGCAAAACATACAAAGCCATCTTCAGGGGACAAGGGACAGCTATTCCGCCATATGTAGCACAGCCCAAAGAGTAAGTCTTGTTTCAAAAATGTTTTTATGCCATTTAAGAATGCCATGCGTTATTTTTTCTCTAAATATTTGTTTCTTTAAATGGTGTAAAACTCTTTCCACCATTTCCATTTAAATTGAGTCTACAGGTTAATAATGTAGCACCTCATCATTACTGTGCTACAGTTGAATTTGTTGTGATCCAAATATTGCCTTGCAGCCAGTGAAACTACCTGCATACCAGTTCTTACCTTCATCTCCGCACACCCTCAATGCCTTCATGTTACACTAGCTTCTGAGCAGCTGCAGCAAAGAAATTAGAACTCTTGCTGTCAGTAGTTTGCATAGATACATAACAGGTCTTAACTATGTGCTAGGAAATACTGTCTCTCTTAGTAAAACCAGAATATACAGTTAAGAAGGGCTAGCTGGGTCATTCTGTAAATCCCATTAGGAGATCAAGCTAGCATAGTCTAAAAAAACAAAACCCCAAACAAAATAAAACCCCCAAAAGTAGATTTCACTGTCAGTAACATTTGTAGAAGTAGATAAAACCTCATACTAGATAAATAGCAAAATGTTGAACACTAAAGAAATAACATAATACTCTTCAATTGCATCTTTATTTTTTCTTTCCAGAAGCTGTGCCTTAGATACTGTCCATCTTTTCCACAAATTAGCAAGATGCAGTGGTAGCTTAATGAGCTTTCATCCCTTGATACTTTTATCTACAAGGGCTAAAATAACCACAGTTATTTTAGTTTATAATTCTGTTTTATCTGTCATTTTAGAGGTTGGAGAGCCAATAATGGTGCTTGCAAATGCAATCACCTTAAAATGTGTTTATTTTAGGTGTACCAGAGTTTGGAACATGAACTCCAGAAGCATGTTAATCATCAGGATACCCTGCAACAGTGCCAGACTTGGCTGTCTACAGTGCAGTCAGAGCTAAAGCCAACTACCTGGCCACCTTTCAGTCTGGCAGATGCAGTTAAACAGGTAAAAGTTCAGCATTTGAAAATGCTCAGTTATTCTTCATAAGGTGAGTTCAGGTAAGAGCTTTATATTAATAGAAATTAGATAGTCCCTCTGACCTTCTCAGAGGGCTCTGTAGCTTCGCTGTTTATTCCCAGCTCCAAAAGGAATACCTTGAGTGAAAAATAATGGTAGCTGAAAAACCATATAGGGCTTTTGCTAGCTCTGCTTAATGCTTAGAAATATTTTACCTGAAAAAAAAAAAAAAAAAAAAAAATATTGGTTGATTAGATAAACCTGCTCAGATACTTCACAAATGTGTTTTAACACAGAGATTGTGTCTTTCTGTTTGCCTGATTGCCCATCTGCCTACTGATATTCCTATATGAGAGCTGGTTTCATAGCACCATGGACACAGAGTCTGTTCTCAGGCATGTAAAATAATTTTTCAGCCTAAAAGCATAGAACTGCCTCTAGTCCACATTAGCCATTAAGAATCGTGTCTTTCTTTGCTTCTTGATTATTCTTAGTAACTTCATGTATTTTACATTGGATTTGTCCCTTGTTTTCAAATTAAACTGGTATGGTACCAAAAATGCTGGAGTTCAGGGCTTTCTCATCTGCCACGTGGCTTAATAGAGATCTTGAAATACTCTGGCTGGCAGCTCTGCAAGGGCTGGGGGAGCAGGGGGTGAGAGTGGGGCCAGCAGGGCAGCGCCTTCCCAATGATGCGCAGACCATCAGCACACAGGTGAGGAGAGCAGAGTCTGATCTTGGCAACTGTAGGTACTGGGAGGGTTTCAGAAGGGTTGGGGAAGCGTGTTGTGCCACTGGGCTGGATTCCCCATGAGCTGTCAGACACCGGAGAATTTCGTAGGTATTCACAGGGCAACATGACACTTTAATAATTGGATAAAGCCCTGCTTCCCATTCGCCTCAGGGTAGTAAGTCACCATGTTGAAACGGTGTGTATCTATCCAACGCATTATTTATAGTGAAATAAACTAGGTAATGCATATGTTACTAAGAATTTTAGTAACTGGATGTGGATGATAAACAATAAGAGTTACTCTTTTCCATAATTATGACAAAGCAGCCTTACCTAATAAAAAAATATATATATACATTTCATCTTTTGGAAGTAATAAGCTAAAGTGAAAATATTCAAATACATTATTGTAATAAGAAAAAGATAAATTCTGAGACTGTGGAAATAATTTGAGGATTTATTTGTCTTCCCTCAGGTGAAACATTTCCGAGCTCTGCAGGAGCAGGCCAATACCTACTTGGATCTTCTGTGTTCCATGTGTGACCTGTCAGATGCCACAGTGAAGAGCACAGCAACAGATATTCAACACACAAAACAAACGGTACATGATAACCTGCTTTTAATCCTATTTAGAGCTTTAACTGCCTTGATCTGTCCTCTTTTAAAAAGGTCATATTGGGTAATGGTTTAGACAAATATCTTTTTACTTTCATCTCAAGTATTTCTTCTAGAAATAGTGGTTTAGACAAATATCTTTTTACTTTCATCTGAAGTATTTCTTCTAGAAATAGTTTTTATTTTCTACTTTTTTTTTTTAATGAAATCCATACATTGCTCTCCTGTAGTAATGCAAAGACACAAAGATACATGACAAGGGTTGCTAAAAAAACATAGGCAATGTTACAACACAAAGATACATGACAAGGGTTGCTAAAAACACATAGGCAATGTTACAAGATGTTGGCCTAAAGCCACACAAATAACATTCTGTGGAAGAAAACCTGAGACAAGTTATTGTTTTCATAAAACACAGTTCAGTCTATTCTTCTCTGTATTTTATTAAGTTTAGACATATTTTATTGTTATTTATTCATCAGTAGACTGGTGTTCTTATTAGGATATACTAAAATATTAATTATAAGAATAAAATTATGATGGTTCTATTCATAAATCAGCATGCATCTGTTTCAGCATATGAATTCACAGAAGTGTACCTGAATTTTAAGTAGTTTAATACTTCATTTTAAACTAAAATTATAAACTTAAGAGTTATTGGGAAAGTAACATCATGAGTATTCCTGTCATAAACATGAAAATTTTTCACATACACACACACACAGACTTTTGAAACTACTTCTACCAAGAGTAAAAATCTAATCTAGAGAGTAACAGTATTCCATACCAGAGACGCAAATTGTACAAATCCAAGCAATCCATTAAAAAATGGCAGTCCAAATACTGAATAGCTCAAAAGTATCCCCAACATCAGAGTAAGATTCTCCTTTTATATATAAAAAATCCAAAATGTTTTTAAGAAATCACAGAGGGTACAGTGCTGAGATATATTAAGCTGGTTGAGTGTCTAAACCTTAGAGGTGCCCTACTGCTGTATTTGGAGCAAAATAAGCTGTGGGACTGTTGGTTTAAGGTGATTGATGGGCTCAGATCCAGTAAGGATTCTTCTTATTGGCATTTCACTAAAGGCATATAGGCAAAATAACCAGGCTAAGCAAATTAAAGTGTTTAGTTTAAGTTTTTATTTAGTCATTGCAAAAGCATGTAGAGCAGAGTCCAGAAATATGCTTGGCATACAGTAGACTAAATCATACGGTTAATTTTAATTTAAACTTTAATAGAAGACTAAGAACACTTTGAAATACACACACTCATAAATACAGTTTCTTCTTTCAAGGGTGAATGATAATTCTTTTTTTTTTCCCCAGCTTTCCTTTGACTTGCAAAGGTTAAGACTCTTTTTGTGGATAATATTAGCCCCTTCAGAATCTAGTGCAGAAATTTGCTGTTAGTACAGTATTGTGCTCAGAGAAAGAATGGTATTCATCCTCCATTCTCCAAAAATAGCTGCATTAAAGCATTCCTACTCCTTTTAATTTCTTTTCTTCTAGATTGAGCAACAGATAATGCATTCTCAGTATTTGGCGCAAGGTTGGGAAGAGATCAAACAAATGAAGGCTGAGCTCTGGATATATTTCCAGGATGCAGATCAACAACTACAGAATTTGAAAAGGAGAGGGGCAGAGTTGGAGCTAAACATTGCTCAGAATATGGTACTCCAGGTTAAGGTAAGGAGACTTTAGGTTAAGAACAATAGGTAAGGAAGAAGTTCATCCTGTGGCTGATATTATTATAATTCATGTTATGTGCATGTATTGCACAGCATTGCTAATAATGTTCTAAGCAAGAGCAAAGACAAAGGAAAGAGGGTTTCCTTCCTGATGCTACAGGGTGACACAGAAAGCAAAACACTGTAATATTTTTCTGGGTATGTTTTTTCAACAGTAGACAATTTTCAGCCTACTGTTCTGATTTGCCTTCACTTTTAATAGACTATCATAGTTTCAGCTGATTGCTGGTCACAGTGGGCCTGAAGATAAGATCTGCAATTTGTGCTTGCTAAGTTCTTTGATTCCAGTACGTCTAAATTATTTGGATCTATTTCAGAATTAGTCTAGGAAACGATACAATGTTGCTGGACTCTGAAAACCACTGCAAAATAGGTAAAATAGCAACCTAATCAATTTTACCCAAAATAGCAAGACAGATGCCTTCAGATCTTCACTCATTCATTTACAGATGAGAGAATTTTTATGGCCAAACTGCACATATCACAAACACCAGTAAAGTAGCAAGAAGAAACCGAGAAACAAGATTATTTCTTTGATAAATGATTAAATGTCTGGGGTTTGCAGTTCTGGTCTAGACTTCGCTGCATTCTTTTTCTGATATGATAGGAGTTAGGTGAAAAATAAGCAGCACTTCCTCTTCATGTCTGTTCTATACAAGTGTTTGAACAAAGTCATAGGACTTGAAGCTAACTCAGTACAGCATAGACTGAGAGCTGTTACACTCTAGCTATCATTGGAACCATAGTGTCACAGAATTGTCTAGGTTGCAAGGGACCTTTCAGATCATGTAGTCCAACCATCAACCTAACACTGATAAAAAACATCACCAAACTATATTGCTAAGCACTATGTCTGCCTGTCCTTTAAATACCTCCAGAGATGATGATTTCCACCTAGGAAGAAGCAGGAGTCTGTATATCTTCACTATTTGGGACAGTAACTTTGGATTGTTATGAAAGGCAAGCATCTGATACACAGTCAGATGTGGCACAATGTGTATTTTTTCCTAGAATTTGCCCCAATAACTGAAGTTGCCTAGCTTCATTTGAAGCATTCACAAAGGGGAATGAAGCAGACCTGGGCAGTAACATCTCTTCTCAAGAACCCGTACCAGCCTTCAGTCTTCAAAGTGCTGGAGCTGGACATGGTTGTTTAGTTCCAGTTATTGGAACTAGAATTTGGAGAAAGATTATATTTACCCTAAACAGTGTGTAAGTGCTGAAAAATATATGGTTACTTTTAGTTTTTAGTATATTGTATGTATTGATTTTGGGGTTCCCTCTGGCTTCTTATTTGGTAAGAAATGTGTGGCCAGATGAACTCTTTTATTTTCTGGAATTTATTAACTTAAATAGCAATCATACCTAGATAATCATTGGCTTTGTTTCAATAATGACAGTGATAATGATCACTATTGTAGAAGCAGGAACAAAACGAGGTATGGATGTGGGGGCTCGCTGACTCATGGACTCTGTTTCCTATTTTTAGTCTCTAATGAAAAGGAAAAAAGAATAAAATGAGCTAGAAACAGTACCGGTAAAATGAATTCTCATGAGACCTAGAGTATCTTGCACTTTCAGTGTATGGTGAGAACTGTGCTAATCTGGAAACCTGGGCAATTAGGTGTGTCTTGATCAATCACTATTGTAGAAGCAGGAACAAAACGAGGTATGGATGTGGGGGCTCGCTGACTCATGGACTCTGTTTCCTATTTTTAGTCTCTAATGAAAAGGAAAAAAGAATAAAATGAGCTAGAAACAGTACCGGTAAAATGAATTCTCATGAGACCTAGAGTATCTTGCAGTTTCAGTGTATGGTGGGAGCTGTGCTAATCTGGAAACCTGGACAACAAGGTGTGGCTTGATCGTGATTTTTGTCTATCACTGGCACTTGAAAACTGCTCTGGTTTGCTTTCATTTCTATAAACAACCGTCCTCACATGAGAAGATGAGGAGAAAGATTAGGGGAGAGAAGGCACCATTCTTCAAATTTACATCTGCACAACATTTGCCTGGGCAAATGTGTCCTAACACAATTTGTTTATTTCACAGTTTTTATTTAAATTCCAACTTAGAATTTTGAGTAGATGTCGAATTTACATCTGCACAACATTTGCCTGGGCAGATAATTAGTCCTAACACGATTTGTTTATTTCAGAGTTTTTATTTAAATTCCAACTTAAGAATTTTGAGTAGATGTCACCATATTGGTTTTGACTTGTATCTTTTTCAGGAATTCAGTCAGAAGTTGCAGTCTAAGCAGTCAGCTCTTACCTCTGTGACCGAGAAGATGAACAAACTAACCGAAGGACAGGAATCACCTGAACACAAGGAAATAGGGGACCTGAGCAACCAGTGGCTGGACCTCTGCCTTCAAGCACACAGTTTGCTCATACAGAGGGAGGAGGATCTGCAGAGGACAGGGGATTATCATGATCGCATGAATGTAGTTGAAGGTTTCTTGGAAAAGCTCACAAAAGAGTGGGACAACCTGGCCAGGTAAAAAAGTAGTAGCACACACAAAGCTGACAGTGCATATACACTGAAAGTGCTGTTTACAGAGTGTCTTGAAGTTAGATGCACTAAAAATCCCTTTTTCCATGCTTAATTAAAAGCAGGCCTCCCTTATTAATTATAGGACAATGACATGTATTGAAATAAAGAGTTTGAGAAGCCAGATCTTCAGTGTTTGT
Organism: Calidris pugnax; assembly: GCF_001431845.1. Taxonomy (NCBI): domain Eukaryota; kingdom Metazoa; phylum Chordata; class Aves; order Charadriiformes; family Scolopacidae; genus Calidris; species Calidris pugnax. The sequence goes on along the minus strand of NW_015090922.1, from coordinate 37,244,888 downwards.
CTTTAAGGCAAGTACTGATTGATCCCATCTCAGGGTATAACATTTTCTGACATTTGAAGCATTTTGACTATTTTGTTTGAACTCTTTCATTTGTGTTTACTGTGTTTCATGTGTGGTTTTTATTATAATATTGTGATTTAAATACCAGACTGTTATATTACAGTTTAGTCGCTTCTGCTAAATGATTGCAGATGCTTTGTATAGCATAAACACACCAACTGTGTGCAAAATTGTGAGAATATATTACTGCTGCTATGACTGTCATGGAAAAAGATTCACTTCAGTCTCAGTACTTCTTGTTGCTCATATGTGCAGTATAACCAGTATATTTTGTAGTATTCATGTTAATTTGTATGGCCAGCCTGATGACCAGATTGCAGATGAAAGGGAGAGGAATAAAAAACTTTTTCTTTAATATTCAAGACTGGTACCTTTGAAAGAATGTGTAAACTGTAGGTATTTAAAGCATACTGATTTCAGTATATGGTGGGTTTATAATTCGTCCCGACTTCTTTTGAAAATCTATCATGAGATAGAGTCTAATAATTAATGTTTGTCTTGTCCATTTTGGTAACAGATCTGATGCTGAAAGTACAAACGTGCACCTTGAAGCTTTGCAAAAGTTCGCACTGGCACTACAGGAAAGGAGATTTGCTCTGGAAGATTTGAAAGATCAGAAACAGAAGATGATAGAACATCTGAATCTCGATGACAAAGAATTAGTAAAGGAGCAATTTGGTCATTTTGAGCAACGCTGGACTCAGCTGGAGGACCTTGTCAAAAGGAAAATTCAAGTTTCCATTTCAACTTTAGAAGAGCTCAGTTTGGTGCATTCCAAATTTCAGGAACTAATGGACTGGGCAGAGGAGCAGCAACCTAGTGTCTCAGAGGCTCTTAAGCAGAACCCTCCTCCAGATTTGGCTCAGAGTCTTCTCATGGATCATCTTACCATTTGCAGTGAGCTTGAAGCCAAACAGCTTGTTCTGAAGATGCTTGTGAAGGATGCTGACAGGGTGATGACCAACCTAGGGCTCAATGAAAGGCAAGAGCTGCAGAAAGCACTTTCTGATGCACAGCACCATGTAGATTGTCTCAGTGAACTGGTTGGCCAGAGGAGAAAGCACCTGAATAAAGCACTATCTGAAAAGACTCAGTTTCTTATGGCAGTCTTTCAGGCTACAAATCAAATTCACCAGCACGAGAAGAAGGTAACATTTCCAGAACACATTTGTCTATTGCCAGAAGATGTGAACAAACAGATAAGGTCTTGTAAGAATACCCAGGCTAACCTGAAGGCCCATCAAAATGAAGTCGCCGGGTTGTGGGCTCAAGGAAGGGATTTGATGAAAGAAGCAACAGAACAAGAAAAGAATGAAGTGTTAGGTAAACTTCAAGAACTACAGAACGTGTATGACACTGTTTTACAAAAGTGTAACCAGAGATTGGTAGAACTAGAGAAAAATATCGTTTCCAGGAAATATTTTAAAGAAGACTTGGATAAAGCTTGCCATTGGCTAAAACAAGCTGATATTGTCACATTCCCAGAAGTCAATGTAATGAATAGTAACTCTGAACTATACGCGCAGTTGGCAAAATATCAACAGGTTCTTGAGCAGTCTCCAGAATATGAAAATCTGTTACTTGCACTGCAGAGAGATGGCCAAGAAATCCTACCATCGCTTAATGAAGTGGACCATTCTTATCTGGAGGAAAAACTTAACAGTCTCCCTCAGCAGTTCAGTACTGTCACTGCTCTGGCAAAAGAAAAATTATATAAGGTTCAGGAAGCAATTTATGCCAGAAAAGAGTATGCCTCTTTGATTGAGTTGACAAGTAAAGCTCTGACTGAGCTAGAAGATCAGTTTATTAACATGGTCAAAGCTCCAGCTGCTGTTTTAGCCAAAGAAGCTGTGTCTCTCCAGCAAGCCTACAGAGATCTCCTGGGTGAAGTGTTGAGCCTTGGTGGAGCAGTGGATGAATTAAATCAGAAGAAGGAGGCCTTTCGAAGCACTGGCCAGCCATGGCAACCAGATGAGATGTTAAAACTTGTCACACTGTATCACAAATTGAAGAGGCAAATAGAACAGAAAATCAACCTGTTGGAAGACACAATAGAAGCATGCCAGGAGCACGAGAAAATGTGTATGCAGTTTGAGGCACAACTAGAAGCAGTGAAGAAGGAGCAGATTAAAGTAAATGAAGAAATGCTCCCCATAGAAGAAAAGCTGAAAATATACCATTCTCTGGTGGGCAGCTTGCAAGACTCAGGGAGTCTTCTGAAGCGAATAACTGAACATCTAGAAAACCTTTCTCCTCAGCTTGAGTCATCTGCATATGAGACAGCAAATCACCAAGTGCAGTCTTGGCAAGAGAAACTAAAGTCTTTGCATGCTGCCATTGGTGACACCGTGATGGAGTGCGAGAACAGACTTGTGCAAAGCATAGACTTCCAGACAGAAATCCGCCGCTCGCTTGACTGGTTGAGGTGGGTGAAGACAGAACTTAATGGAACACTAAGTTTGGACCTCAAACTGCAAAGCATCCAAGAAGAAATTCGAAAGGTTCAGATACACCAGGAAGAAGTGCAGTCAAGCCTGAGAGTAATGAATGCACTGAGCAATAAAGAGAAAGAGAGATATATGAAAGCAAAGGAGCTGATACCTGCTGACCTGGAAAACACTCTTGCTGAGCTGGCAGAACTAGATGGTGAAGTTCAAGAAGCTATACACATGAGACAGGTTAGTGCGCCCTAAGTATCACTAGTTTCTCGCTCATGAAGCTGAAAAATATGGCTCTGTGGTTTGGTGTTTGTAATCGTTATTAATCATTGTAATTATTATTATGAAAAGATTGATTCTTATAATCCTGCTGTTGTTTTTTTTAATGACTTCGGTTGCAGCCTGTTGCCATGGATGACCTGGGGGGGGAGTTGAAAGGCTTCCTTAATATGCATTTATACCCGCATGTAGAAGTGGAAGCTCACTCAAACCTACTTCCATGTAGTCTCTCCAGACCTGTATTTTAAATATAATAAAGGGAAAAGAAAGCAAGAATGGGCAAAATCCAAACTCTCAGGAGAGGATATTTTTGTTGCTGCTGTGAATTTTATGTCTGTGACCCTCTGTATAATTTTCCCTTTTATTTCAGGCTACCTTGAATAAATTATACAGCCTCTGCCAAAGATACTACCAAGTGACACAGGCAGCAAATGACTGGCTTGAAGATGCTCAGGAATTTCTACATTTAGCAAGAAATGGCCTTGATGTTGAGAACTCTGAGGAGAACCTAAGGAACCACATTGAATTTTTCAGCACAGAAAGTCAGCTCAGTAACCATTTGGAAGAGTTACAGGGACTTGTGCATGAGATAGAGCCCTATATCCAAGCCACAGCAAGAGAGCAGCTGATGCAGAATGTAGCTGCATTGGAGGAAAAGGCCAATGGGACAAAGCAAGAAGCCAAAACCCAGCAAGAGCAGTTGCAAAGGTATATTCATCCTTCTTTTTTTCTTTCTCTTTCATTTTAAGATCACCTTGTTGGAGATGAAAGAAAGACATCACAACATTAATTGGAGTTTTATAAAATGTTTGTGCTACTGGTGAGATAAGTGGATATTGGGACTCAGAGCTCTTGGATTCTGTTTTATCCTCTGCCACTGACTGGCTACATTTATGATCTTGAGGAAGCTATGATAACATTATATAAAACTCAGAACAGCACCAAGAAGAGTAGGAAATTACTGTCCCTTATTTCATCTGGCCAAGACCTATGCAGAAATAAATGAAATGAAGCAGACATTTTGAACTAAAAGAAAATATCATTTTAAACAGCATAACAATGTTACTTATTATTCCTGAATATTCTGGATTCCAAAAGTTTGGGTGGGTTTAAAACACAGTCTAGACGAAGTCATGAGGAAAAGTCAGAAGCTATTAAATGCCAACCTGTTTCTGTAAGGCACAGCCTAAAATCAGAGGCATATGCTTCTGTGTATGCTGTTTCCAAATAATCTTTCTTTTTCTTGGAAAATACAGTGTAAGAGCAAAACTAAGCAGTTCCATTGAAAACTAGGTGCAACAACATTCCTGATTTTCAGATGGTTTTATATTGCATTAAATTGTTCTTTCTGGAACTGCGTTTTCAAGGTGTGCTTCTGAGTGGCAGGAGTACCAGACAACAAGACAGAAGGTTATTGAAGTGATGAATGAGGCTGAGAAAAAGTTGTCCGAATTTTCAGTAGCTAAAGCTGCTTCTTCTCATGAAGCAGAAGAGAAATTGCTAACACATAAGGTAAGATACTGAAAATTATATTAAATCCTTTTCATTCAGTGAAAATAAATGTATGTTGTGTATGTCTCTACCTGTGGCAACCTGAATTTGAGTTTTTAAATCTTTTCCTGTAGCACTTCACTGTGCCATAGCACACCAAGAGGTGTTTGTGTTGGGAAGAACATGGATTTTATCACTTTTATCACTTTTCAGATTAATGTCTGTCAATATGCCGGGGACTGGAAGGAACTAGGAGGTTCCTAAAAGCCTTGAGAGCATAAGTCTGAAAACTGCTTACCCTACAAGAAATTCAGATCAACAGAAACATTCATCTACTTTGGATCATGTGAAATGGTTTTACTAGGATGGTGGGGTTTGTCTAATTATTGCAGATAAAAAATAGAGACCTAACCACCTCACTCAGCACAGGGTACCTCCCCTTTGTCTGCAGTGGATGGAAGTGGCTTCTCTGCCTACAAGTGTGTTGAGTAGTTACAAGCTGTGTTGTAGAAGAGGAAAACAGTGGTTATTTTTTCTTTTTCAGACTCTTGTTTCTGTAGTGAATTCTTTCCATGAGAAGATCACAGCCCTAGAACAAAAGGCTTCACAGCTGGAAAAAGTTAGCAATGATGCCAGTAAGGCAACTATAAGTAGATCCATGACAACGGTTTGGCAGCGCTGGACACGGCTCCGGAATGTAGCCCAAGAACAAGAGAAAATTTTGGAAGATGCAGTGCAGGAATGGAAGGGCTTTAATGATAAGGTAACTTCTGGTCTTGGCAAATCCTACTTTGTTAACTGTACACAGGTTTTCACTCATTATACTGCCTTATTAATAATCTTATGGTAGAAAAAGCTGATAGCAGGAATAACAGTGATTTTTCTCAGGTCATATTAAAAACAGCTATGGAAGTCCTAGGTTAAGAATCCATCTCCAAGGCTTGCATTATTCTTCTATATGCATACATAGTATGGTAAATACGGAGTTGTTTTGGTTTCTGGTCGTTCTTCAGAATCTTAAACTCTATGCTTGCCTTACCCAGATGGTCTATTCTAGATTAAGCCAACCTCTGGTTTTTTCCCAGAAAAGTATGAAGTTGGGATTTCTGAATTTATGCAGTGATATTATTGCTGGTCACTGTTCACAGGGCATGTGTCCTTTTTTTCCTTTATATCCTACCTGACTCTCTTTGTCTGTCATTGTCTGTTATTTTATGCTCAGATTGCAGGTTCTCTGAGAATGAGGACAATCTTTCTGTTAAATGTAGGACTTGTGCCGAATACTGGTAGAGTTCTAGGTCCTATGGCAATAAAGATAATAAATGTTAAAAAATATGAGAAGCCACACATCACTTGACAAAAAAGTCACTTAGCAAGTCCTAGTCCAGTGTGAGGAGCTAGGGCTAGCTAGCTGGATCTAGCACATGAGAGCATAGATTTATATCTGCTATAGAAACTTCTGCACAAGCCCCATACTACAACTGTTTTACAGCATCTAAATTTACAGCACTGGGTTTGGCACCTTTTGGTATCAGTTGTACTAACTTGTTTTTAATTTCATTATTGCCAATACTACATATCTTTCCATAGATTGAGAAAGCCACCATAGCAATAGATCAGCTACAAGGTCGCTTACCAGAAAGCTCAGTGGAAAAGGCTTCCAAGACAGAGCTTCTGGAACTCCTGGATTACCACAGCAGTTTCCTTCTGGAGGTGGAGCACCAATTGTCATCTTTGGGCCTGCTCAAACAGCATGCAGTCAGCATGCTTCAGGATGTGGAAATAAAGCCTCTGTCTCAGGAGGAACTACCAGTCATGCAAGAAATCAAAGCAATGCAAGATCGATGCCACAAGTAAGGCAATATTTTAAAAGATTCACGGGAAAAATGGTGTCTTACAATTCATTAATAAGAACTCACGTATCAGTTTTGTTGTCATTAGCAACTACCATCCTTAAAATAAATATCAGTCGTTGTATTTAAAATAGGATTAGTTTAATTTTATATTATCTTTAATTAATTGTGAAACATATTTTTGCCATTATTTTTTATTTCCATCAGCACGAGTATGCATTTTAGAATATGTACTTCTTTCCTTGCATAATGATAAAGCTGTAATTGTTTTTTTAAACACTTCCATTGCGTCTCACTGTTATCAATAACCTTCTATGTTTTTGTATCCTACGTTTAGACTAGTTTTTCACTTTGTTTCCCCAGTTGGAAGCACTTAGGTACCAAACGTAGGTAGTCTACCAAATTTACAAGGGAATTTAGTGCATGTGCAGAAGAAACATATCTTAACATTTCACCCTGCAGTTATATGAATGTTCATCTAAATGTAAAATGTTTCCCTGTCATATATAAAACAAGTTTTATGGCTAAGTTTCAGGATTCATATCCACCTGATAACTACACTAAGATGCCATTAACTGGATCTCCACAGTGTGAAAAGGGAGAGAGACAGAGATTGAAAAAACTGTAAACCCTGCACCTACCCTGTGCAAAGTTCATTGTGTGTGTGCATAACTGATTACGGTGGAATAGCAATCCCTGTAGAAAATGTATAAATATTAGCAGTTTAGTAATTCCATTCTTCCCTTGAATTGGTTTCTAAGAAATAGGGTCTATGATGATCTCATGGTCATGTAAATAGAGCATGATTCAGCTATGAAAGGTTATACAAACATAAATCAAATATGGAAATATCAAAGATCCATGTCACGTACATAAGAGCTACAAGTAGTCCTGTAGATCATTCACAGAGCTGTCATCTGAAAAAGATTCTATTTTTTATAGAAAATCCAAGCATGTAGAAGTGGAAGCTCACTCAAACCTACTTCCATGTAGTCTCTCCAGACCTGTATTTTAAATATAATAAAGGGAAAAGAAAGCAAGAATGGGCAAAATCCAAACTCTCAGGAGAGGATATTTTTGTTGCTGCTGTGAATTTTATGTCTGTGACCCTCTGTATAATTTTCCCTTTTATTTCAGGCTACCTTGAATAAATTACACAGCCTCTGCCAAAGATACTACCAAGTGACACAGGCAGCAAATGACTGGCTTGAAGATGCTCAGGAATTTCTACATTTAGCAAGAAATGGCCTTGATGTTGAGAACTCTGAGGAGAACCTAAGGAACCACATTGAATTTTTCAGCACAGAAAGTCAGCTCAGTAACCATTTGGAAGAGTTACAGGGACTTGTGCATGAGATAGAGCCCTATATCCAAGCCACAGCAAGAGAGCAGCTGATGCAGAATGTAGCTGCATTGGAGGAAAAGGCCAATGGGACAAAGCAAGAAGCCAAAACCCAGCAAGAGCAGTTGCAAAGGTATATTCATCCTTCTTTTTTTCTTTCTCTTTCATTTTAAGATCACCTTGTTGGAGATGAAAGAAAGACATCACAACATTAATTGGAGTTTTATAAAATGTTTGTGCTACTGGTGAGATAAGTGGATATTGGGACTCAGAGCTCTTGGATTCTGTTTTATCCTCTGCCACTGACTGGCTACATTTATGATCTTGAGGAAGCTATGATAACATTATATAAAACTCAGAACAGCACCAAGAAGAGTAGGAAATTACTGTCCCTTATTTCATCTGGCCAAGACCTATGCAGAAATAAATGAAATGAAGCAGACATTTTGAACTAAAAGAAAATATCATTTTAAACAGCATAACAATGTTACTTATTATTCCTGAATATTCTGGATTCCAAAAGTTTGGGTGGGTTTAAAACACAGTCTAGACGAAGTCATGAGGAAAAGTCAGAAGCTATTAAATGCCAACCTGTTTCTGTAAGGCACAGCCGAAAATCAGAGGCATATGCTTCTGTGTATGCTGTTTCCAAATAATCTTTCTTTTTCTTGGAAAATACAGTGTAAGAGCAAAACTAAGCAGTTCCATTGAAAACTAGGTGCAACAATATTCCTGATTTTCAGATGGTTTTATATTGCATTAAATTGTTCTTTCTGGAACTGCGTTTTCAAGGTGTGCTTCTGAGTGGCAGGAGTACCAGACAACAAGACAGAAGGTTATTGAAGTGATGAATGAGGCTGAGAAAAAGTTGTCCGAATTTTCAGTAGCTAAAGCTGCTTCTTCTCATGAAGCAGAAGAGAAATTGCTAACACATAAGGTAAGATACTGAAAATTATATTAAATCCTTTTCATTCAGTGAAAATAAATGTATGTTGTGTATGTCTCTACCTGTGGCAACCTGAATTTGAGTTTTTAAATCTTTTCCTGTAGCACTTCACTGTGCCATAGCACACCAAGAGGTGTTTGTGTTGGGAAGAACATGGATTTTATCACTTTTATCACTTTTCAGATTAATGTCTGTCAATATGCCGGGGACTGGGAGGAACTAGGAGGTTCCTAAAAGCATTGAGTGCATAAGTCTGAAAACTGCTTACCCTACAAGAAATTCAGATCAACAGAAACATTCATCTACTTTGGATCATGTGAAATGGTTTTACTAGGATGGTGGGGTTTGTCTAATTATTGCAGATAAAAAATAGAGACCTAACCACCTCACTCAGCACAGGGTACCTCCCCTTTGTCTGCAGTGGATGGAAGTGGCTTATCTGCCTGCAAGTGTGTTGAGTAGTTACAAGCTGTGTTGTAGAAGAGGAAAACAGTGGTTATTTTTTCTTTTTCAGACTCTTGTTTCTGTAGTGAATTCTTTCCATGAGAAGATCACAGCCCTAGAACAAAAGGCTTCACAGCTGGAAAAAGTTAGCAATGATGCCAGTAAGGCAACTATAAGTAGATCCATGACAACGGTTTGGCAGCGCTGGACACGGCTCCGGAATGTAGCCCAAGAACAAGAGAAAATTTTGGAAGATGCAGTGCAGGAATGGAAGGGCTTTAATGATAAGGTAACTTCTGGTCTTGGCAAATCCTACTTTGTTAACTGTACACAGGTTTTCACTCATTATACTGCCTTATTAATAATCTTATGGTAGAAAAAGCTGATAGCAGGAATAACAGTGATTTTTCTCAGGTCATATTAAAAACAGCTATGGAAGTCCTAGGTTAAGAATCCCTGTCTCCAAGGCTTACATTATTCTTCTATATGCATACATAGTATGGTAAATACGGAGTTGTTTTGGTTTCTGGTCATTCTTCAGAATCTTAACCTCTATGCTTGCCTTACCCAGATAGTCTATTCTAGATTAAGTCAACCTCTGTTTTTTTTCCCAGAAGAGTATGAAGTTGCCATTTCTGAATTTATGCAGTGATATTATTGCTGGTCCTGTTCACAGGGCATGTGTCCCTTTTTTCCTTTATATCCTACCTGACTCTCTTTGTCTGTCATTGTCTGTTATTTTAAGCTCAGATTACAGGTTCTCTGAGAATGAGGACAATCTTTTTGTTAAATGTGCCGAATACTGGTAGAGTTCTAGGTCCTATGGCAATAAAGATAATAAATGTTAAAAATATGAGAAGCCACACATCACTTGACAAAAAAGTCCCTTAGCAAGTCCTAGTCCAGTGTGAGGAGCTAGGGCTAGCTAGCTGGATCTAGCACATGAGAGCATAGATTTATATTTGCTATAGAAACTGCTGCACAAGCCCCATACTACAACTGTTTTACAGCATCTAAGTGTACAGCACTGGGTTTAGCACCTTTTGGTATCAGTTGTACTAACTTGTTTTTAATTTCATTATTGCCAATACTACATATCTTTCCATAGATTGAGAAAGCCACCATAGCAATAGATCAGCTACAAGGTCGTTTACCAGAAAGCTCAGTGGAAAAGGCTTCCAAGACAGAGCTTCTGGAACTCCTGGATTACCACAGCAGTTTCCTTCTGGAGGTGGAGCACCAATTGTCATCTTTGGGCCTGCTCAAACAGCATGCAGTCAGCATGCTTCAGGATGTGGAAATAAAGCCTCTGTCTCAGGAGGAATTACCAGTCATGCAAGAAATCAAAGCAATGCAAGATCGATGCCACAAGTAAGGCAATATTTTAAAAGATTCACGGGAAAAATGGTGTCTTACAATTCATTAATAAGAACTCACGTATCAGTTTTGTTGTCATTAGCAACTACCATCCTTAAAATAAATATCAGTCGTTGTATTTAAAATAGGATTAGTTTAATTTTATATTATCTTTAATTAATTGTGAAACATATTTTTGCCATTATTTTTTATTTCCATCAGCACGAGTATGCATTTTAGAATATGTACTTCTTTCCTTGCATAATGATAAAGCTGTAATTGTTTTTTTAAACACTTCCATTGCGTCTCACTGTTATCAATAACCTTCTATGTTTTTGTATCCTACGTTTAGACTAGTTTTTCACTTTGTTTCCCCAGTTGGAAGCACTTAGGTACCAAACATAGGTAGTCTACCAAATTTACAAGGGAATTTAGTGCATGTGCAGAAGAAACATATCTTAACATTTCACCCTGCAGTTATATGAATGTTCATCTAAATGTAAAATGTTTCCCTGTCATATATAAAACAAGTTTTATGGCTAAGTTTCAGGATTCATATCCACCTGATAACTACACTAAGATGCCATTAACTGGATCTCCACAGTGTGAAAAGGGAGAGACACAGAGATTGAAAAAACTGTAAACCCTGCACCTACCCTGTGCAAAGTTCATTGTGTGTGTGCATAACTGATTATGGTGGAATAGCAATCCCTGTAGAAAATGTGTAAATATTAGCAGTTTAGTAATTCCATTCTTCCCTTGAATTGGTTTCTAAGAAATAGGGTCTATGATGATCTCATGGTCATGTAAACAGAGCATGATTCAGCTATGAAAGGTTATACAAACATAAATCAAATATGGAAATATCAAAGACCCATGTCACGTACATAAGAGCTACAAGTAGTCCTGTAGATCATACACAGAGCTGTCATCTGAAAAGATTCTGTTTTTTATAGAAGATCCAAGTTCTTGAGGAAAATGTGAAAATTCTCTTAGTGGAAGCATGGGGATAGGTCTCTGGGTCAAAAATGGTGTTCATGTGTTCGATCCATGGTTTATCTTAGGTATTCTGCTGATGCAAATCCCATTGATAGGGGTGGAATTTATCTCACACTATTTTAGATTGTAGATATCCACATCTGAACTGGTTAATTCTCACTCTCTAATTAGTGGAGAGAAATGCACAGGTCTAAGATGCAGTTTTTCTGACCCATTTTAGAAGTTCCTTTTAGAATTATGATGAATCATCCTAAATCATGCCCTAGAATTGCCTGCTTCCTCCACTGACAATAAGGGCAGCCTGTGGTTATGAGCTGAATTTTAGGTGTTTCATGTGTTCGATCCATGGTTTATCTTAGGTATTCTGCTGATGCAAATCCCATTGATAGGGGTGGAATTTATCTCACACTATTTTAGATTGTAGATATCCACATCTGAACTGGTTAATTCTCACTCTCTAATTAGTGGAGAGAAATGCACAGGTCTAAGATGCAGTTTTTCTGACCCATTTTAGAAGTTTCTTTTAGAATTATGATGAATCATCCTAAATCATGCCCTAGAATTGCCTGCTTCCTCCACTGACAATAAGGGCAGCCTCTGGTTATGAGCTGAGGTTTAGGTGTCTCTACTGTAAACATTTGCATTTCTTCAAAATAATTTTGTGCTCAATGTCAAAATACCTACAACTCATAATTAAAAGAAATTAACTGAAGAATGAACATGAGAAATTTAAGTGTGTTGCTTTAGTAGTCTTTTGCAGGACTGCCCTATTTTTATTACTCTGGATAGGGGGCACATAATTATAAGTCATTTTCTGTTTTATTAAATATTTTTTTGACAAATCAATGTTTTTAGACATCACTTAATTCTTCACAAATCGTTATTGTTTCTTTGTTTCTGAAGCATGCAACAGAAAGTGAAAAAAGGTGTGAAGATGGTGAAACAGGAGCTGAAGGAGCGTGAGGAGGTTGAAGCAGATATTAATAATGTGAAGACCTGGATCCAGGAAACAAAAGAATATCTATTAAGCCCTGATGTAGAAGTGGATACTCAACTTCAGGAGTTGCAGGTATATCAAATTTGTCGATTTCTAAATTGCACTATGTATCTCTGTTGTAATCTGCTAGTGAGTGTAAAATACCATGAATTCAAATTAGACAATATTCATTAGCTTTTGAGTAAGTCACTAGATAAATTCATAAAGCATGAAGTAGCTGATGAGCTGTAATACCTTATTTTAAAGATATTTAAGATAAATTTAAGTGTTTGCATTTATGCAATTTTATGAAATAGCATATTGTTTAGTAATTTTTCTCCTCTCCTCTAAAATATGGGGGAAATATAGAATATGAATGGACATTTCTATCTTAGCAGTTTGGGATGGGGAGGGAAGCAACAAAATAAAGTTAGTTTCACTGAAGGTGCTGAAAAATTGACATTTTCTATATACTTGTGTTCACACAGGAACGGAGAACTGGACAGTCATAAATAAGAATCTAGGGAATCCCAAGATACAGTTCTTTTAATGAACCATTTAAAAATTTGAAAGTAAATAGCTTTGTTGCAAGCTTCATATAATGCCTAAGTTTACCCAGATGTGTTGTTTCCCATTGTTCTTAACAACATTTTAATGAACCATTTAAAAATTTGAAAGTAATTAGCTTTGTTGCAAGCTTCATATAATGCGCAGGTTTACCCAGGTGTGTTGTTTCCCGTTGTTCTTAACACTGTTTTTCTGTCTTTAGTCTCTCCTTGGTGAAGTAACTACTCATCGTCAGGCTGTTGAAAAAATGGCTGAACAACAACAGAATAAGTACTTGGGGCTTTACACCATTTTGCCTTCTGAACTCTCTCTTCATTTAGCAGAAGTTGGGCTGGCTCTTGTAAATGTCCAGGACCAGGTAAAGCATAGTAGATCATTGCATTAAAGCTCTATATTCCCTCTTTATAACCTGGTGAAATACAGTAATCAAGTGTGATCATACTATGACAATGTAGTGTCGTAGTTTAACTCCAGCCAGCAACTTGGATCACTCAGCTGTTTCATCACTCTCCCCAGCTGGGATGGGGGAGAGAATCAGAAGAATAAAAGTGAGAAAAACCTCTCATGGGTTGAGATAAAGACAGTTTATCAGATAGAGCAAAAACTGTGTGGACAAGCAAAGCAAAACAAGGAATTCATTCAGTGCTTCCCATCAGCAAGCAGGTGTTCAGCCATCTCCATCATGCGTAATGGTTACTTGGGAAGACAAATGTCATAAATTTGAATGTTCCCCCACCTCTTTCTTCTTCCCCCAGTTTTATGTGCTGAGCATTATGTCGTATAGTATGAAATATCCCTTTGGTCAGTTGGGGTCAGCTGTCCCAGCTGTGTCTCCTCCCAACTTCTTGTGGATTCCCAGCCTACTTGCTGGTAGGGTGGTGTGAGGAGCAGAAAAAGCCTTGACTGCTTAGCAACAACCAAAACCATCAGTGAGCTACCAGCATCACCTTCATCCCAAATCCAAAACATAGCACTATAGCAGCTCCTAGTGAGAAAGTTAACTCTATCCCAACTGAAACTGTGACAAGTAGTTTAATTACCTTCTTTCTTTAAATTAACTTAAAAGAAAGTCAATTTCCTATCAGAAGGAGAGATTTCTTGTTACTGAATTTAGTTCTTCTTGTTGACAGATTCAAACCAAAGAAAGAGAAACTCAGCAGATCAAAACACTGAATCAAGAGTTTGGTCAGAAAATCCAGGGGATAGCAAATGAACTAAATGCCATTCTTTCCAAACTGAAAAAGAAAACAACTGATATAGCACAAGCTAAACTTGAACAAAAGGTAAGACAAAGCTTCCCTTATTTGCTTAGACCATAAATTCTGAATTGGGACATTCACTTCATACCAATGTTGTATTTGGAAAGACCTGTGTGATATATTCTTTTAATGTAGTTCAACAGAAGAATGGACAGAAATCAGGGTTGACTGATGCGATTTTTTAATTATATTCTTTGCAAACTAGGTAACATAACTTGGAGGAAGTAACTGAGAGTAAAAGCGAGATAAATGGGTAGTTACGCTGTTCCCTCTAAAGAGTATTTCTGCAATCTGGGAAAACCTAAGAGGTTCCCAAACTTCTCCTTGTCCCAATCTGTACTGAAAAGACCATTCTTTACAGTACAGCTTTACTTGTGATAAATAGAATTTTACTTAGTCAGTTGTTCATTTCGTATCATTTGGTGGAATAATGAGATAAAGTATTACTGGTGTGGTATAGAGTAATGCAAAGGACTCCTGGTTCTTTTTGTGGTTTTTCTTAATCTTAGGTATGTACTACACTCAGAAAAGCTCATCTGTACTGAGGTGTAATGGCCAAATTAGAATTATCATATAAGAGTAGGGGATTTTGGCAGGGGAGAGGTTGCTTGATGGTGGGTTAGGTTTTTTTTTTGATTTAGCTTGGTTTTTTAACTAGTTGAAAATAAATTTGACCAAGTTACTGGTCATATCAAATAAGAGGGGATTTGGCATGTCTGGTATGTCAAAAATTATCTGTTTATTTTAATGATTTGCTCTCCATATGCTCCAAAGTAACATTTGCTTTGCAGGAGGTATCACTGAAATATATCCTTTTTATATTCATGTATCTCCTTGATCCCAGTAATTAAGCAGAAAACCGGTAAAATGTGCTTTCCCATGTTAAATAGTTGAAAACTCTCTCACTGGAGATTTAATAACGTTCCCTTAACTGCATTTCTGTCAGCACTGAGCTGATACTCTCTCTCCCAATACCCCTTCCCCAAGACACTGTGTTATTGGTCTATGAGAAACGTAGAAAAAGCCTTTTAGGTTTCCTTTTTAAAATTTTCAGAAACTTTGTAAGTATGGTAAGAAAAATTGATTTTAAAATCTGTTTCCATTGAAGCAGTCTAACATGATCCAGACTGCTCCTGTGTCAAGATCAAGCTGTGAAAATACAACTTTCCAATGAAAATGAACATTTTTCAAATGTATTAACAAGTAATTACATACTTCTGAGTTTGTAAGGGCATACTTTAAGACAGCAACAATACAAAACCCCTTTCTAATATATAAAAATCTTGTCATGTCAATGACTAGTAATTTCAAAAACAAACACAGAAAGATAGCCAATTAATGTCACTCTGAAGTGATTCAGTCTTTTGCTATGGGAGGGAAAATGGTTATCTGTTTCAGCCAGGAAGTCAGAGAAGAAAGAATAATGGCACACATTTCAGAGATGACCAAACATCCTGCTGTTCCGCCTTCTTGCAGAAGCATTGTTGGTTTCCAGCCAGAATAAAAATGGAACAAACTACGGAGACTTTGGACAGGATATAAAGTTGCAAGTCGGGCTAGAAATAATCAAGCAGAAAGCTAACACTTCCTGGATCACTGATTTTCTTGTTTTTCTGTCTAGATCCTCGGAGAAGAGTTGGACAGCTGCAACATAAAGCTGTTGGAATTAGATGCATCAGTCCAGGACTTTGCAGAGCAGAACGCACCGCTGGCCAAGCAGCTGGCTAACAGGATCGGGAAACTCACTGCATTGCACCAACAGACCATTCAGCAGGCTGAGTACAGAGCAGCCAAGCTCAGTCAGGTATGATCTCAAATCTCTTCTCAGAAACAGAAGGGACATGCAAGCTTCTCATTTATTTTACTTCCTTGCAAGAAGGGGCATTCCTTGGCACATCTGCCTACTATTAGTCAGAGCTTGTATCACGCCTTGTATCACACAGATGGGGCAGATCAGGAGGGTGGAGTAATTCTGCGACGCTGCTTTAACATCCTCTTCCATGAATCATTTGCTGGTTGGTTCCTCTTGTGCCCTGAAATGATTTTAGACATTTCCATGAACACTAGCATGCAAGGAAGTACTATCTCATTGTACTTTTCAGCGCCTCTGTCTTACCACTTCTACATAGATTTCCATGAATCATTTGCTGGTTGGTTCCTCTAGTGCCCTGAAAAGATTTTAGACATTTCCATGAACAGTAGCATGCAAGGAAGTACTACCTCATTGTACTTTTCAGGGCCTCTGTCTCACCACTTCTACATAGATTTGCAGCTTAAAAAAAAAAAAAGTTTTGCTCTAATGACAATCTATAGAGGGTGAATATAATTTATAGATTAAATAGAAAAGCCTGCATACAGTGGCCCTGATGATGCACAATGTTTATGCAACAAGTAGTATTTATAAATTTTCTTCCCCTGCAGTTCAAAGTCCCTGAAACTTTCTTATGTCTTTCTTTTTGCTAATTGTTGTTATCCAAAAAAAAGTCTAGCTAAAAGCAAATAAATGGATTATCTATGGTTCTTTCATCAATACCCTGATAAATTATGAGTTCTCTTTTCTGCATACGTACGGAAGCTTCTGTAAGGCTTGAAAAAAAGATAACTATGTCTTCTCTAAAATATTGTTTTGAAAAAGAGATGGAAAATTACTATCAAAGTAAGAATTCAGTCAAAGTTACTCGGTGAAGGGATTTAACTATTAGGATATTTTTGTTCAGCACCAAAAAATCCACTTCTTATCATAAAAAAAAAGATAGGTAAAGCAAAGTGCATGCAAATACAGTTGTGTCACCTAGGATTTGACCTATCCTTCATACAGGACAAATACATGAAGATCAGTGAAATTATGCCCGATAAGAGAGAAGAAAATTGGAACTAAAAAGTACTTTGCTAAACAGAAATGGGATTAATCAGAAAGCAGAGCATTTGTCCTCTATTTTGAAATCACTGCAACATTTCTTTTTTTTTTGGAAATATGATAGGCAGAGTGGACAAAGCGGTTTTTAAATAAAGGAAGGTGATTCTGGGGATGACAGGCAAAGAGACAAAATAAAATGAGAAATGACATAAAAGAGGCTTGTCGTGAGCCACAAACTGAGCAAGAAGGTATTTTGGAACTTATGTGTGAGGCTGAATACGTGAAGGAAATGTACCCTCTAGGGATATATTTGAGCATCAGTGCGCTCTCCCAGTATGACCTACATTGTTGTAGTGCCTTTTTTCCCCAGAAATAAATGCACTGGTTACTGGAAGCAGACCTATTTTAACTCCATAAATACAGAAGCAATTAATTTATATTCAACAGTAAAGTTGTTAAAATGATCCCCAAGTTTAAAAGAATAAATGAAATAAAGGTAATTTTACCATTCTCTAAGAACTGTTCAGAATTACATGTTATGCTTAAGTGGATTTTTCTTTTATATCCAGGCTGATTCACACTTGGAAGAATACAATGAGATGCTGGAGTTCATATTGAAATGGATCGAGAAAGCAAATATCCTAGTGCATGGTAGTATAACATGGAATTCTTCCTCTCAGCTTCGTATGTATCTCTGTTGTAATCTGCTAGTGAGTGTAAAATACCATGAATTCAAATTAGACAATATTCATTAGCTTTTGAGTAAGTCACTAGATAAATTCATAAAGCATGAAGTAGCTGATGAGCTGTAATACCTTATTTTAAAGATATTTAAGATAAATTTAAGTGTTTGCATTTATGCAATTTTATGAAATAGCATATTGTTTAGTAATTTTTCTCCTCTCCTCTAAAATATGGGGGAAATATAGAATATGAATGGACATTTCTATCTTAGCAGTTTGGGATGGGGAGGGAAGCAACAAAATAAAGTTAGTTTCACTGAAGGTGCTGAAAAATTGACATTTTCTATATACTTGTGCTCACACAGTAGCGGAGAACTGGACAGTCATAAATAAGAATCTAGGGAATCCCAAGATACAGTTCTTTTAATGAACCATTTAAAAATTTGAAAGTAATTAGCTTTGTTGCAAGCTTCATATAATGCGCAGGTTTACCCAGGTGTGTTGTTTCCCGTTGTTCTTAACACTGTTTTTCTGTCTTTAGTCTCTCCTTGGTGAAGTAACTACTCATCGTCAGGCTGTTGAAAAAATGGCTGAACAACAACAGAATAAGTACTTGGGGCTTTACACCATTTTGCCTTCTGAACTCTCTCTTCATTTAGCAGAAGTTGGGCTGGCTCTTGTAAATGTCCAGGACCAGGTAAAGCATAGTAGATCATTGCATTAAAGCTCTATATTCCCTCTTTATAACCTGGTGAAATACAGTAATCAAGTGTGATCATACTATGACAATGTAGTGTCGTAGTTTAACTCCAGCCAGCAACTTGGATCACTCAGCTGTTTCATCACTCTCCCCAGCTGGGATGGGGGAGAGAATCAGAAGAATAAAAGTGAGAAAAACCTCTCATGGGTTGAGATAAAGACAGTTTATCAGATAGAGCAAAAACTGTGTGGACAAGCAAAGCAAAACAAGGAATTCATTCAGTGCTTCCCATCAGCAAGCAGGTGTTCAGCCATCTCCATCATGCGTAATCGTTACTTGGGAAGACAAATGTCATAAATTTGAATGTTCCCCCACCTCTTTCTTCTTCCCCCAGTTTTATGTGCTGAGCATTATGTCGTATAGTATGAAATATCCCTTTGGTCAGTTGGGGTCAGCTGTCCCAGCTGTGTCTCCTCCCAACTTCTTGTGGATTCCCAGCCTACTTGCTGGTAGGGTGGTGTGAGGAGCAGAAAAAGCCTTGACTGCTTAGCAACAACCAAAACCATCAGTGAGCTACCAGCATCACCTTCATCCCAAATCCAAAACATAGCACTATAGCAGCTCCTAGTGAGAAAGTTAACTCTATCCCAACTGAAACTGTGACAAGTAGTTTAATTACCTTCTTTCTTTAAATTAACTTAAAAGAAAGTCAATTTCCTATCAGAAGGAGAGATTTCTTGTTACTGAATTTAGTTCTTCTTGTTGACAGATTCAAACCAAAGAAAGAGAAACTCAGCAGATCAAAACACTGAATCAAGAGTTTGGTCAGAAAATCCAGGGGATAGCAAATGAACTAAATGCCATTCTTTCCAAACTGAAAAAGAAAACAACTGATATAGCACAAGCTAAACTTGAACAAAAGGTAAGACAAAGCTTCCCTTATTTGCTTAGACCATAAATTCTGAATTGGGACATTCACTTCATACCAATGTTGTATTTGGAAAGACCTGTGTGATATATTCTTTTAATGTAGTTCAACAGAAGAATGGACAGAAATCAGGGTTGACTGATGCGATTTTTTAATTATATTCTTTGCAAACTAGGTAACATAACTTGGAGGAAGTAACTGAGAGTAAAAGCGAGATAAATGGGTAGTTACGCTGTTCCCTCTAAAGAGTATTTCTGCAATCTGGGAAAACCTAAGAGGTTCCCAAACTTCTCCTTGTCCCAATCTGTACTGAAAAGACCATTCTTTACAGTACAGCTTTACTTGTGATAAATAGAATTTTACTTAGTCAGTTGTTCATTTCGTATCATTTGGTGGAATAATGAGATAAAGTATTACTGGTGTGGTATAGAGTAATGCAAAGGACTCCTGGTTCTTTTTGTGGTTTTTCTTAATCTTAGGTATGTACTACACTCAGAAAAGCTCATCTGTACTGAGGTGTAATGGCCAAATTAGAATTATCATATAAGAGTAGGGGATTTTGGCAGGGGAGAGGTTGCTTGATGGTGGGTTAGGTTTTTTTTTTGATTTAGCTTGGTTTTTTAACTAGTTGAAAATAAATTTGACCAAGTTACTGGTCATATCAAATAAGAGGGGATTTGGCATGTCTGGTATGTCAAAAATTATCTGTTTATTTTAATGATTTGCTCTCCATATGCTCCAAAGTAACATTTGCTTTGCAGGAGGTATCACTGAAATATATCCTTTTTATATTCATGTATCTCCTTGATCCCAGTAATTAAGCAGAAAACCGGTAAAATGTGCTTTCCCATGTTAAATAGTTGAAAACTCTCTCACTGGAGATTTAATAACGTTCCCTTAACTGCATTTATGTCAGCACTGAGCTGATACTCTCTCTCCCAATACCCCTTCCCCAAGACACTGTGTTATTGGTCTATGAGAAACGTAGAAAAAGCCTTTTAGGTTTCCTTTTTAAAATTTTCAGAAACTTTGTAAGTATGGTAAGAAAAATTGATTTTAAAATCTGTTTCCATTGAAGCAGTCTAACATGATCCAGACTGCTCCTGTGTCAAGATCAAGCTGTGAAAATACAACTTTCCAATGAAAATGAACATTTTTCAAATGTATTAACAAGTAATTACATACTTCTGAGTTTGTAAGGGCATACTTTAAGACAGCAACAATACAAAACCCCTTTCTAATATATAAAAATCTTGTCGTGGCAATGACGGGTAATTTCAAAAACAAACACAGAAAGATAGCCAATTAATGTCACTCTGAAGTGATTCAGTCTTTTGCTATGGGAGGGAAAATGGTTATCTATTTCAGCCAGGAAGTCAGAGAGGAAAGAATAATGGCACACATTTCAGAGATGACCAAACATCCTGCTGTTCCGCCTTCTTGCAGAAGCATTGTTGGTTTCCAGCCAGAATAAAAATGGAACAAACTACGGAGACTTTGGACAGGATATAAAAGTTGCAAGTCAGGCTAGAAATAATCAAGCAGAAAGCTAACACTTCCTGGATCACTGATTTTCTTGTTTTTCTGTCTAGATCCTCGGAGAAGAGTTGGACAGCTGCAACATAAAGCTGTTGGAATTAGATGCATCAGTCCAGGACTTTGCAGAGCAGAACGCACCGCTGGCCAAGCAGCTGGCTAACAGGATTGGGAAACTCACTGCATTGCACCAACAGACCATTCAGCAGGCTGAGTACAGAGCAGCCAAGCTCAGTCAGGTATGGTCTCAAATCTCTTCTCAGAAGCAGAAGGAACATGCAAGCTTCTCATTTATTTTACTTCCTTGCAAGAAGGGGCATTCCTTGGCACATCTGCCTACTATTAGTCAGAGCTTGTATCACGCCTTGTATCACACAGATGGGGCAGATCAGGAGGGTGGAGTAATTCTGCGACGCTGCTTTAACATCCTCTTCCATGAATCATTTGCTGGTTGGTTCCTCTAGTGCCCTGAAAAGATTTTAGACATTTCCATGAACAGTAGCATGCAAGGAAGTACTACCTCATTGTACTTTTCAGGGCCTCTGTCTCACCACTTCTACATAGATTTGCAGCTTAAAAAAAAAAAAAGTTTTGCTCTAATGACAATCTATAGAGGGTGAATATAATTTATAGATTAAATAGAAAAGCCTGCATACAGTGGCCCTGATGATGCACAATGTTTATGCAACAAGTAGTATTTATAAATTTTCTTCCCCTGCAGTTCAAAGTCCCTGAAACTTTCTTATGTCTTTCTTTTTGCTAATTGTTGTTATCCAAAAAAAAGTCTAGCTAAAAGCAAATAAATGGATTGTCTGTGGTTCTTCCATCAATACCCTGATAAATTATGAGTTCTCTTTTCTGCATGCATAAGGAAGCTTCTGTAAGGCTTGAAAAAAAGATAACTATGTCATGATATTCTTTTTAGTTTTCTCTAAAATATTGTTTTGAAAAAGAGATAGAAAATTACTATCAAAGTAAGAATTCAGTCAAAGTTACTTGGTGAAGGGATTTAACTATTAGGATATTTTTGTTCAGAACCAAGAAATCCACTTCCTATCATAAAAAAAATGATAGGTAAAACAAAGTGCATGCAAATACAGTTGTGTCACCTAGGATTTGACCTATCCTTCATACAGGACAAATACATGAAGATCAGTGAAATTATGCCCGCTAAGCAAGAAGAAAATTGGAACTAAAAAGTACTTTGCTAAACAGAAATGGGATTAATCAGAAAGCAGAGCATTTGTCCTCTATTTTGAAATCACTGCAACATTTCTTTTTTTTTTGGAAATATGATAGGCAGAGTGGACAAAGCGGTTTTTAAATAAAGGAAGGTGATTCTGGGGATGACAGGCAAAGAGACAAAATAAAATGAGAAATGACATAAAAGAGGCTTGTCGTGAGCCACAAACTGAGCAAGAAGGTATTTTGGAACTTATGTGTGAGGCTGAATACGTGAAGGAAATGTACCCTCTAGGGATATATTTGAGCATCAGTGCGCTCTCCTAGTATGACCTACATTGTTGTAGTGCCTTTTTTCCCCAGAAATAAATACGCTGGTTACTGGAAGCAGACCTATTTTAACTCCATAAATACAGAAGCAATTAATTTATATTCAACAGTAAGGTAAAGTTGTTAAAACGATCCCCAAGTTTAAAAGAGTAAATGAAATAAAGGTAATTTTATCATTCTCTAAGAACTGTTCAGAATTAAATGTTACACTTAAGTGGATTTTTCTTTTATATCCAGGCTGATTCACACTTGGAAGAATACAATGAGATGCTGGAGTTCATATTGAAATGGATCGAGAAAGCAAATATCCTAGTGCATGGTAGTATAACATGGAATTCTTCCTCTCAGCTTCGTGATCAGTTTAAAGCATACCAGGTGATTATATGAGCTATGAAATTTAAAGGGGAGTGTATAAAAGAAGCTATTTTTTGAGCAGTGAGGTTTTAATTTCCTACAACTTTTTGCTTCCTCTTCTTGAGGAAAAGAAGTCTTAAAATGCTAGGTTTCTTTGATTGTTCCCCTAAGTCTTAAAGATTATTAATTTGTTTTGGACAATTATTTTGAAGACTGAAATCAATATATATTGTTGAACAGAACTATATGATTCAAAGTTGATCTTTATGTTTACTCAAGTACATTGGCCTCATAGCAGCTTTTGATTGAACAGCATGTCTATACACCGTGATTCTGCTGCACTGAGTACCTCAATGCAGTTGATATTCCTCTAGAACTTTAGTTAACCAAACACAATTTTCAGGCTTGGGGTATTTTGTTTGTTTTCTACTTTCTCCTTTATGCTAAATTGGAATAGCCTTTGTTCTCATCTGATGAGTTTCACCCCAAATGTTTTCAGACTGATACCCAGTGGATGAGTTTCTTCCGGTTGCTTCCTCATCATCTCACATGAGTGTGTTTTGTTCTCCCTGTGACAATGCAGTTTGTTCTGTCTGTGTCTGGTCTGTGTGGAATGTGTAAGTGTGGAATCAGTGGAGCACTTTGATGAGGTTGGAGTTTGTCCACTGTTACAGAACCACGTGAAACAAATCAAAGCATCGTAAGATTATCATGTTTCGCTAATGCCAAAATAAGACTGTGTTAATTATGGTTTTTATGCATACATTAGTTAATTGTCAGCTGCATTCACTTACACTGGGGAAACGTACTAAGTCACACTTTCTTATTCTGAAGAGGAACCTCGAGGCAACTTAACCTGAGGATATCTGGGAGTTAGCATTTCTGGTCTGGTTTTTCTATGGCCTTTTCCCTGCTGCAAAAGTTGATAAGGATATAGGCTTAACCAATGCCATCCCGTGGAACACTTTGGTAGCCATTTTTGAGGCAGCTTTAATGACTAGTGCCCTGCTATAACACTGTACCCAAGCACTTTCTGCTGCTTCCTATTGGGCACATCAGGCTTCCAGAACAAATCTTATCCATAGGTGGTGTGTGTTGTATTTTTACAGGTAAGTGTGTATAGCAAAACACTAAAACAAATGTGTTGGTTACTACAGCTGCTGAAGTTTCATACACTTTTGACTTACTCTTTGACTTTTGACTTACTCTTTTGTTTCCCAGACTCCATAAGCTGAAGCACTTCAGCATACACCCAGAATTAAGCATATTGCTGAAACCTTACAGGAAATTAACCTTACAGTAGAACTTAATCATAGGCTTACAGATGTGTGCAAATTGAGGAGTTTGCAAAACAGGAATATACTTAAAGATGTATGTAATCTGAAGCTCAACTCTGGCATTCAATTTGTTCGTATCTCCATCTAGACTATGCTTGATGAATCCGGAGAGATTCACAGTGATCTTGAGGCCATGACTGAGAGGATTGATTATCTGGCAAGTGTATACTGTACTGAAGGAATGTCACAGCAAGTGCTGGAACTGGGGCGGCGGACAGAGGAATTACAGCAAGTTATCAAAGTGCGGCTACCAAACCTCCAAGATGCTGCCAAGGTATATGAAAGCAGTTTTTTTTAAATGACAGCTGACAGCTAGGCTGGTGTGTGCATCTTTCTGAGACTGTTAGCAGTACAGATTAACTGTGGTCTATAAAGGGCATGGCTGTGCAATGTTCCTCTGCAGCCTATGAATGTTCCTGTGCAACCTGCTCTAGGTGGACTTGCTTTGGCAGGGGGGTTGGACTAGATGATCTCCAGAGGTCCTTTCCAACCCCATGTGATTCTGTGATTGTGCTGTCTAAAGCAAGATGTCTTGCGCTGTTTGAGATGCTGCCTTCAGGTGCCGATCCAGATGGCACAAGATTCCTGAAGGTCCTGTCACATCTGCCCGTTAAGGGTGGATATATTGGAGATCACAGTGCGTCTCAAACGGCACTGAGAACTTATGTTTAGATACTTGGAAAGTGTCTGTGTTGGCACTTACACTGCCATTTTCTTAATTTTTCTCTTAAAAGATATCTAAAGCCCACTATGTATTAATTCAGATTATACAGGGCCAGATCAGGATTCCATAATGTAAGACATACTTCTACAAGGGAGTACAATGAAAAGTATGAACACACTTTTTCACGTCCTTGACATTTGTGTGCAGCTGTTCCATGTGGATTTATTGTTAACGTAAATATGTGTTATACCTATGCAATACATGGTAAACTGCTGCAAGACACAGGGAAAAGCACAGAAGTCTTTTCTACTTGCCTTCAGGGCAAGAAATTTTAACCAAACGTACAGGGACTACCTGAAAAAAGCTTAGGCTGCTACTCAACAGGGACAGGGCCAAATTGTTACATTTAGACAGGAAGAACCAGGCATGTGCGTTTCTGAATTAGGAATTACTGGTTTGACATATTGTGTTGAAAGGTCTTAAGTTTAATAATGTTGATCATGTAAAAGTGAGTGAACAATGGCTGTAAAACACCCAAACACCATGCAGAAAATAAAATATATAGTTGTATGGTGTGTGAAGTAGTCCTTTTGTTCTATCTATTGGTCGCTAGTGAGGTTTCAGCTATGTCCAGTTTTGCACTTGAAGAAAGAAATGGGCCAACTGGAGAAAGAACAGAGGATGGTGACGATTGTGATACGTGTATAAATCTGTAGAAAAGATGCATGGAAAAGGATTATCCTAACATGATGTATTCAGAGAGAATAAAAATAATTTGTTCTTCATGTCTTGTTAGTGGAATAGTAAATAGAGGATTGAAATTGCAACAAAAGGCAACTTGACATCAGACCATCAAAGAAAACTTTCTACAAAAAAAGAGTACTGAAACACTAGGATATGCTGTCTGTAGAGATAAGTGGGACTCCACTGCTAATGGTCTTTAACAACAGTCTGCAAAGATAAGACAGTTATGTCCTGTCTTATTAGAGGAAAATGACTAAAGAACATCTTCAGTTTCTTTCTAGGCCTTGAGCTTCATGAAATGAGCTCTATAAAGTACATGCTGTGTTTGAGGAAGTACTTAAAATAATAACTCTGACTTTGAGACCTCTTTTTCTAGACTGTCATATGACTGGTATTTTTATCCAATATTTTTAAAATTTAATTTCATTGTTAAAATCATGAATTAGTTTTGACACTATGAAGAGATGTAGCTACAAATCCAGACAGATATACTTAGAGGGTTTTTTTGGGGTTTTTTTGTTGTTTTTGTTTGTTTGTTTGTTTTTTGTTTTTAATTTATCCATGAATCAAATGTGTTGTGTTACAGGACATGAAGAAGTTTGAAGTTGAGCTGAGAGCCCTGCAGGCTGCTCTGGAGCAAGCCCAAGCCACGTTGACCTCTCCAGAGCTTGGGCATTTGAGTCTGAAAGAGCAACTTTCTCACAGACAGGTAAAAGGCCAGGATCTCAAAGTTAACACTTGAGTAGTGTGAGCTTACACAAAGAGTAATGAATGCTGGTGAGACAGATTGTGCTGTTACTTAGGTGAGTCATTGTTTCAGAGCGTAGCCCCAAATTACTGCCAAGGGAATAAGGGATGAAATAGGAAAAATCATTCCCTCAAAGGGAATGGTTGAAGTATAATCCTTGATGAGTCTGTTCTTAGGTTGATGTAATTCTGAGAAACGAGTATCCAGTTCAAGTTTAATCCATACTCCTACTAAAGCTCAGTTCTTATCCAGTGCTTTTCATCAATAGGTTCTTAAAGTACTTTAAAAGGAAGTCCAAATTTTTATCATGGTGTTACAGATAGAGATGCAATGAGATAGTGTGTTGTTTGCTCCCCCAGTAATCAACCGGAAAACTAAGAGAAAATTCAGTTTTCCTTAAGCCCAGTTACATTTTTGTATGTTTAGTTGAATTACCTCCATAAGATATTGCTGCCTTCTGAATTTCACTTGGCCTACTACGGAGTTCTTCAATTTGTTATTTTTAGTCTCAGTCTTATGACATAACCCAAGTTATAACTCACTGAATTGCTTAAGAAACATTTCTTGCTACAAGCTAATACAGTGCTTTAACTGTCCTGGTTTGCCAGTGAAAACTAAATGTCAACAGATCGACTTTATGATTAAAATCTGCAGAAAAATGTACAGATGAAAGGTAAATTTGCAGAGCTTTCCCTTTTGGTTAACAAATGCAGTCTTTATTCTAGGGACTTGCAGCCAAATTTCAGAATTTGGCATTGAAGAGTGTAAGTGAAACACATCACCCAATGTAAGAGAAAAGGAATATGGACTGTACACTGTTGTTTATGTGTATTTTTCATCCTGGTTCTAGCAGGTCTCACAGTATGACTTCCTTTTGCATAGAGGGGAGCTATAGCCCCTGCCCAGCTGTTTTGTCAGACCAAAGAGGGGGTCTTAGAGAGTGCCTGGCTGGGGTGCAGCCCCCAGGGTGCCTCTGGGTGCCCATTGCACAATAAGGACACTCTTTGCCAGCAGTATGGGGCCTGCCAGAGGAGAGGCCTCCCCAGTGATGTCCAAGGAATAGGTCATTATACCAAATCTCTGGTTAGGTTGTCCACCATACGTCATGAAGGCACAGACGTAAAAAGCAAACCGATAGGTCATTATACCAAATCTCTGGTTAGGTACGTCATGAAGGCACAGATGTAAAGAGCAAACCAAATCCTCTCATCAGTATGAGCTCCAGACCCACTTATCTGTCTTTCTCCATATGGCATAGGAGAAGGGAGCTGACTGCCACGTACGTTGCCCAGCTTATTTATATCTATTGAATTTAAAATCTTTTGCTAATGTGTTAAAACCCTTTTCATCAACTTTGCCTTTTCCTTTTTTTTTTTCCAATTGTTTTTCTTTTCTATCTGTGAATACATTAAGCTCCCCAATGTAGATAAAAAGAATGGAGATCAAATCTATTCTCCAGTCATTGCAGTTAGACTCTTCTCATGCAGATGAACAGGCAGCTTGAATGGACATTGTGAACAGAATAGAGACTATTAACAAAGGCATCCAGTGTGTGATTACTCAAAGGAGAAGATCTCTGTGTAGCTGTGTTTCTTTCTGTTTGATTGCCTTTTGAATTTTAAGCAACATTTTCGGACATGGTTTGTATTTTCAAAGGAAGGCTGTGAACACAACAGGATTAGTTTGCCACTTTGAAAATATGCTTCTGTGTCTTAGCAGGGAGTTCCACTCAGATTTTAACATTAAAATATGTATACATAAATGATTGCTGCTTTAACAGATATACTGCTTTGATTTGTGGACTTTGTAAAGATGCTTATTTTCAAACATTTTAACAGAAATATTTATGGGTTTAGACAGTTACTCCTATGATTTTTCATTAATTATTTTTATTTCTCTTATACGGGCAATTTGCTTAGCAAATACTTAAAAGAATGCTTATTTCAGAATGAGCAATTCCAGACCAAGTGTGTCCTGATTATATTCCATATAGAAAACGGAAAATCAAATTCGTTTGGTTTAGTGCTTGAACTCATGGTTATTTTTCTTTTGCCGAGTGAAATGCTCCGGGAGTTCTGCAGAACTGGCTTATTGTGGCACTGACTTTGTTTCTAGCACCTGTTGTCTGAAATGGAGTCGCTGAAGCCAAAAGTTCAGGCGGTACAAGTGTGTCAGAGCGCCCTGAGGATCCCTGAAGAGGTGGTGACCAGCCTGCCCATGTGCCACAGTGCCCTGCGGCTGCAGGAGGAGGCCAGCCGCCTGCAGCACACCGCCATTCAGCAGTGCAACATCATGCAGGCAAGTGCCACTCCGACCCAGAAGTTGCTCTGAGTAACTTGAACAGAGCCAGAGAGATGAAAACAGAGAATTTCATATCTCCCTGCAGTCCTTTTTTTTCTGTGTAGTACCATTAAAAAGTTCTCCGCTAAGTTTTGGTCGTTTCTGACACACTGTTTTTGGGGGTTTTAATATTCATATCAGGAAGAAATTTTTTACTATGAGGGTGGTGAGACACTGGAACAGGTTGCCCAGCGAAGTTGTGGATGCCCCATCCCTGGAAGTGTTCAAGGCCAGGCTGGATGGGGCTTTGAGCAACCTGCTCTAGTGGGAGGTGTCCCTGCCCATGGCAAGGGGGTTGGAACTCGATGATCTTTAAGGTCCCTTCCAACTCTAACCATTCTGTGATTCTATGTTAATTGTTGATTTATTCATCAGACTCTCATCTCTGTTCTCTCCTTGGTCTTGCTTTGTTTTTTTGTAATGCTGCTGGGATTATCTAGACAAATAGCTAATATGCAATTGTATGCAAGTTAATTTTATAACACCTATAGTCAGTTAATGGAATTAATATCTCATTATAACATCAACAGCTTATAATGATTGCATAGAAACTATCAAGTTAATTAAATAGCTTTCAAGGATAAGAATAATGAATGTTTTTTCTCTTTATTTAAAATTTATATGTATTTGCTTTCTGATTTGGAATCATTAAGCATCTATTAAATTTGCGTTTTCAAGCTTTGCCAAATACAAGGAAACTAGGTTTTATTTGATTGTTTGGATTCATACCTAAACATGTTAAAGACATTTCCAGTGAAGAATCACAGAATCACGTAATTGTCAGAGTTGGAAGGGACCTCTAGAGATCATCTAGTCCAACTCCCCTGCTACAGCAGGATTGCCCAGAGCACATCACTCAGGACGGCATCCAGGCGAGAAGACAGGAATAAGCTTTTCTTTCCTGCTACTTAGTGATAGAAAAATACATAGTGAGCTATGGTACAACTACAGAGCTGCAACTTATATACCAGAAGAGATTTTCAGTCACTAAGGTTACTTAATGATACTTAAATACAAGGACGGATACAATTTCACACTGAAAAGTTTTAAAAGCAGGTTAAACAAACTGCTGGTGAAGCTGTGATAGAAAGAACTGATACCACACTGGTAGGATAATAGTCTGAATCAATCTTCATAATCCTCTCCCAGTTGTATTTTTTGTAAAATCTAACTCTTTCATATAGTCTTTCCACTTCATAAACGGAGGCTTGAAGTTAAAAAGCAGATCAAAATGTTTTCTAGTAAAACCATGAGACTAGGCAATACTGTCTTTTGGTGGATATGTTTGGTGCAGATACTTGTTGGAAGAAGAAGTTCTGCCTTCTTATATTGGATATCATCATGTTGTGTGAATGTGGTTTTTTGGAAATAGTTAAACAAAAGAAAACATTGAGTTCATTGCAGTTCACAGTATTTGTGAATGGACTTCTTCCTGACTCTATTCCTGCTTTGCTTATCCAGATGCAAGTGCCAGATAGATTAAGTTTGCTCCACTTCAGAAGGGAGATCAGTCATGCCTGGATTAAGTAAATACTTATTTTCATGTAGAGGCTCAATATTTTTTTTCTCTCTCCAGGAAGCAGTGGTTCAATATGAACAATATGAGCAAGAAATGAAACATTTGCAGCAAATGATAGAGAGCGCCCATCGTGAGATCCAAGACAAGCCAATAGCAACCGGCAACATTCAGGAGCTCCAGGCCCAGATTTCGCGTCATGAGGTAGGAGAGCCAAAGTGCAAAAAAATGGGCTAAGGGGCACCTTACTGACCCAAAAAACTTTTCATAAGCAATAGTCATAGATTAACTGAGTAGCTTTTCAGACTTGCTTAAGGCTAGTTGAGCAGATAGACTTAATACCAGGTAGGAAACTCATGATGTTGGTACAGTGTGGAGTGTTCACTTGTTTATTCTGTTAGATGTGTCCTAATCTCCAGGAAACATTGTGACACGCAAAAGCATTGCATAATTAAGGGACACTTAGCATAGGTACTTAACTGAGGACTGTCCCAGAAGTCAATGCCGAGCAGTTAGTCAGGTGATCACTGTTAGTTCATATATATATATATCCTAAAGTACTTACTGATTTCCATGACAGTAACATTCTGTAAAAGAACACCAAGGAAATTGAATTACGTGAAAACCACAGTAGATTTGGAGGAAAACTCTGACACGTTGACTCCAAAGGCTCCTTTTAAAGTCATCGATGGGCAGAGTTTTGTCCTGTGGATTTATAAGTCCTGCCCTCAAACTCATTGATCTTCAGCCCTCAAATGAGTCAGAATAGTCTCTGTACAGCCTTCTTGCTTTGCTGGTGTTGGACCTCCTGAGCCCCTTTCACCTTCCCCTGTCTGTTGTGTATTTCTTGGGATAGAAAATGCACCACTGAACTCTGTGTGTCACTTTTGGCACCAGATGGCACCATTTCTTTACCTTTGAATTAGAAGCTGTCAGTGCTGTTATGTAATATAACCTAATGTTATACGCACCAGATGGCACCATTTCTTTACCTTTGATAGAAGCTGTCTGTGCTGTTACGTAATATAACCTAATGTTATATGTCTTCCTCATTTTCTATCCAGTTGTTACAAAAGTTGCTTATTATAAATGCAGAGCAGTTTGCTTAAACAATTCTAGCTTTTCAGTACTGAATTTGAAATGCTGCTATTCCTTATTCAAATGTTCTGTAACAGCAAATGCAGGAAAGTGACTTCACCGATACAGGATAATATCGCTAGAGGAAGGAACTAAAAATGGGGCAGCTTGAAGTTTCATTTGCATTTGAACAAGTTTGGTAGCCAGGAGTTCTTCTAAATGACTGCAGGAAGGCAACAGCTTTACTCTATTGCACATGTTGGGGTCAACCAGAGTAGACAGGTTTCATACTTGCAAACTTTCCAGGTTTAGGGGTATGGAGTTTTGAAAGATGCGTGGTTTTGGCTCATATTTTGTCTGCTAAATACCTGTGGAAAAGCGTAGCAAAAAAGGGATATATTGAACACTATATTATTTACTGCATCAAGAGGCAAGTCTGTCAAGATATTTGTTACGTGTGTTATGAAATTAAGAAAATACCAGTTACCAGATTCCCTGCTGAAGTCTGCATGAACAAGAACTTAAAGGGACATTTGTAGTAGCTATATGTAGAATTAAAATAAGAGGAAGAAAATAGAAACTCTCTACAACTACTTGAAAGGACACTGTAGAGAGGTTGGTGCTGGTCTCTTCTCGCAGGTAATTAGTGACAGAAAGAGAGGGAATGGCTTCAAGCTCCAACAGGGTAGGTTTAGACTGGACATTAGGAAAGAATTTTTCACAGAAAGAGTGGTAGGGCATTGGAACAGGCTGCCCAGGGAGGTGGTGGAGTCACCATCCCTGGATGTGTTTAAGAGTCGTTTAGATGTGGTGTTGGGGGACATGGTGTAGGGGAGAACTTTGTAGAGTAGGGTTGATGGTTGGACTCAATGATCCCAAGGGTCTTTTCCAACCTAAATGATTCTATGATTCTATGAAGGGAAATACTGCCTGATTTGTAGGAAGCTCGTATTACTATGCATGTATGTAACTACTTACGCTTTAGAACTATGTTGACTGAACTGTGTCTCTTAAGACTTTCAGATAAGAATGTGAGCAAGTATCACCATACTTGTGAATTATTTTAATGGGTAGTAGTATCTCATAGGACATTGCTATTATAAGTTGCTTTAATTTTTTCGTGATCACATTTTTGCCTCCTTTTCCCTTTCTTTGTTTTCGGTTGAGAGGGGGATGTTAGATACTCAATGCATTGGATATTAATATCACAAATGCTATTGCATCTCAGTCATATTGATGGAGGATAGTGAGTATATTGAATGACAATAATTTCCCATCAAGCCCCAGAGATGTCATTC
The DNA here is from genome assembly GCF_001431845.1 of Calidris pugnax. NCBI lineage: Eukaryota > Metazoa > Chordata > Aves > Charadriiformes > Scolopacidae > Calidris > Calidris pugnax. Next base: position 37,212,584 of record NW_015090922.1, on the reverse strand, counting down.
AGTGAACATTAGTGAATGGCTGGTACTTGCCAAACAGAGCAGACAACTATTCCAGCTGCTAGACGTTAAAGTTATGCCTTGATTTGATTGCAGTTTGTTTTTTGATTGATCTAGTTTATGTTTGATACTTGAGACTTTGCCTGGTCTCCAAAGTAAGCCTTGAAGCTCCAAGAGAGCTCCTTTTGTTGCTAATGTGACAGGCAGTGAGCAGGTACAATTGAAACTCTGGCAGTAAAGTGTCATCCTCAGTCTTTGCACTGTTTCCATTTCTAACTCTGTGTTCCTCACTATGACTGTTCTGATTTGATTTTGAGAAAATGGTTCCCTGAAAATTTTATATAACAGAAAAATATTATAATTTTACTGGTCTGAAGCAGCAATCTTATTTACTTTTTAAAAGTTATGATAATTATTTAACTATTATACCTACTAGATCTTGCAACTTCTGTTGCTATTTTTCCATGAAAATTTCTGTTGGTTGAAGAAATAAAAGTAGATGTAAAAATAAAGCAGAAATATGTATTTGAATTAATAATCACTGATTTAGCAGGCAATCTTATACAAATTATTTCACTTTACAGATCAAAATTCTGTCATGTTACTACGCCTCTAGGGAGACAGAAATAATAGCTTTGGCAGAAATGTGAAAATTTTCCACCATTTTTTAAGTATATGAATTGAAATTTTTGAAACTGGACCCTGAACTGGACAGCAGTACAGGGTAGGAGAGAAGATAGGTTAGTTTCTAAGGTGATTCATTTCCATCTTTCCTCTCTTATCTCACTATGAGCTTAAATTTATGATGGTATTTGGACAAGCATATAGACCGTTTCATAGCCATAAAAAACTATATTTTAAAATATACTCTGCTTTAGTACTGTGTGCAGCTCAGCTTTTCATTCCGAAGACTGACACAAAACCCGAAACAGGATTAAATAGAGTTTATCCAAACACTGGCAAAAAGTGATCCAGTCTGCATTTAATCTTATTATGGGACCGATTGTTCCTATCACATTTGATCTTGTTAGACCCTGCGAATTATTGTCTTGAACTATTCATTCTTTCTGGTGAGAGCTGAATGGGGCATTTTTTTTACAGTTGTGACCTCATTTCCATGGCATGCACTCTGCGGAGAAGCTTCATCTTCCTTGGATAAAGGGAGATAGGAGAGGGAGGGAAAAAAAAATATAGGGCAGGAAGAAGGAGAGACGTTCCCCTTTGCTGCAGTCTGAAGCTTAGAGACTTCACGGCAGGTTCGGGCTGGATGGAAGGGCGAGGGGGGTTCCTCCCTCCCTCCCTTCTGCGGTTATCACGCGGGGCGAGAGCCTTTGGCAGCACTTTTCTGCTTTCTCTCCAAAGCCCCCTCCGCTCTGCGGTGTAAGCTGTGCAGCCAGACGCAGCCCGGCTTGTTCCTTCCACTGTCAACATCCTGCTCGTCAGGCAGCGCGGCGGCTGGTGCGGGGTGTCGGGGAGGCAGCGGGAGGATGTTATTGGCTGGGCTCGGAGGGGAGAGCTCGCCTTCGCCACGGAAGCTGAAAAGCCGCAGGTCCTGTGGCCTGTATTGGCTGCCTCTGCATTACTGGGGGGGAAAAAAATAAATTATAAATAATAATAATAATAAAAAAATGTTTCCTCAGGAGCTGGCTCAGAAGATCAAGGGATACCAGGAGCAAATTGCTTCTTTGAATTCGAAGTGCAAGATGCTGACGATGAAGGCAAAACATGCCACCATGCTGCTGACAGTGACAGAAGTGGAGGGGCTTTCGGACGGAATGGAGGAGCTGGATTCAGACCTGCTTCCAGCACACCCCGCTCATCCCTCGGTGGTTATGGTAAGGAATGCATTGGTCTGGGTACCGTCTGCCTGAGCTGCTTGCTTTTGCATCGTTGCAATACTCCGGTGTGGCAAATTGCTGCAGCTCACATCTACGTTCTGCTTTTGAAATGGCTGGAGTGAGGCAAACCAAACAAGCTGCAGCTTCCCCTTACTGTATTTTGCTTTATATGGGTTTTCAAGACTTGTTGATAAAGGATGAAGCTATTTAACAGACAAATACCGGTGGAAGTTGTCTGTAATAAGATGCAAATACAGTGCTTTTTCGTACCTATGGGCACGCAAGAGCAAACGCTGAGAAACTACTGAATTGCAGGATTAAACCAGAATAAATATTATTTCATAACATGTTGCAGTGGATAGGTTTTACAGACTGTATTTTTAAATATGCCTTAAATGTTGATGTGATAATTGACAGGATGCTCCTGTATTCTCAGGCGAGTGTGTTGGAAATGCAAGCTGACAAAGTACTGCCAGAGGCCTCATGTTTGAGTTACTCTGCTTTTGTTTGTTTCTAATTGGGTCTCATTACAAACATACTGCTGATGCTGTTGGGATTTTTGTCTGAGTGAAAATAGAGTGCGGATTTCAGGATTTATCACTCTATAACAGCACTGGGAAAGTAAGAAAAATATGTTGCTACTGGATTGTGTGCATTTTAGCCTGCAAGTCAATTCCTTGTTGTTCTAACCAGGCCTGGATACTGAGGCCAATACTGCATTTTTCTGCAGCTCTCCATAGTATTTCCATATGCAGCACTGATTCTATTAGAAGGCATTTAGGCAAACCCTAATTTGTTATTATTGAGTTGCTTGCTATAGGTTTTCTTTTAAATTCATTAGGGGACAGTAGAGCATGTTCACACTGAAGTATGAAAAGTAAATGAGACTATTAATTGAACCATATTTTTAAGCTGGTAAATGTAATAGTGTTAAGTACGTCTAGATAGTGTCACGGTAGTTCTGGGCATGTGTTGTTTTTCTTGTTTTGATCTAAATCCAAGTCAAACCAAAGTTGAGGTAACTTATTTTCTTCCTGTGCTCTGGGGTTGCTTTTCCTGTGGCAGATGACTGCTGGTCGCTGTCACACGCTGCTCTCCCCTGTCACTGAGGAGTCTGGGGAGGAGGGAACCAACAGTGAGATTTCTTCTCCACCTGCCTGTCGCTCTCCCTCACCTGTGGCTAATACAGATGCTTCTGTTAACCAGGTACCTCCCTCTTGGCATTCATTCAGCTTTTATCTCAGAGACATGCATGGTTCCATTCCACAGGTGGTTTATTTAATCCTCTGAGATAACATTTATCGAGGATCTGAGGCTTAACCTCTGACCAAACTGAACCTTCAGGTTCTAGTCCAAAATGAATACAAATGTTGACTTCTGAGTTTAAAACGTATAAATTCAGTGTTACAGCTACTCACTATTTTTAAAAATACATTTTAAAATGTATAAATTCGGTGTTACAGCTATTCACTATTTTTAAAAATACATAACCTTCAGGTTCTAGTCCAAAATGAATACAAATGTTGACTTCTGAGTTTAAAACGTATAAATTCAGTGTTACAGCTACTCACTATTTTTAAAAATAAATTTTAAATTACAATTACAAAGCTCTTCCATGCCACTACAATTTTCTATCTATAACCTAATGTTATTTTCACAGAGGTACTCAATGGAATCTTGCATTCTGAGAAAAAATGCAATTTTGTACTGCCATAATAAAACACTGCATCATGTCCATATATGTCTACCTTATGGTGCCATTGGCATTGTAACATTGAAGCCAGAGTCTGATAACTTCCACTGCAAACCATTTCAAGTATTAACTTCCATGTATTTTTTTCATGTATTGTTCATTCCATACTTTCAGTGACAGTCTATTTTAAGTGCTAGTGAGGCAGAGCAGTGAAATCGCTAAAGTTAGATCTTTAAAAGAAAACTGAGGACTCTGACACTTCTAATACATCATCACTGACTAAAATGTGAGCAAGGAACTAGATCATTGAGCATAATGCCCAGGAAGACACCCATAAAATGTTACACTTTGGAAGCTCAGAAATGCGCCTTAAAAGCAGTCACTAACACATTTCATTCCTCGTGTAGCGGGTTTTGTGGTGTGATGCCCAGGAAGACACCCATAAAATGTTACGCTTTGGAAGTTCAGAAATGAGCCTTAAAAGCAGTCACTACACTGTTCATCGTGTAGTGGGTTTTGTGGTGGTTTGTTTGATTTTTAATTTGTGGCTGCTTCCAAAGTTGACCACTGCAGACATAAAGGGTAGAATGGTGTTTCATTGCATTGCTGAGTAGAAATAGAGAAGTTCGAGCAAGTTGCCTACTAATTTCTTCCACTCATTTCAAAGATGAAGTTGCTAAATATAAATGGTTCATTTTCATGAACTGACATAAGAAAGAATACTAAACTAAGATAGTAAGAATGGTGACAAAATCTTCATGATAATAAAGTTATAAAGTTACCTTTGTAATTAAAAAGCTACATAATGAGTGAGAATGATTTTTCTAGTGTTCTGTCATTTCAGATAATCAGAAATTTCCCAGTAAAATTCACTTACATGTGGAAGGTATCTATATATTTCAGCACAAAAATCTTATGACAGGGTTAATCAGCGAAAGAGTTAAAGGAGCAAGAGCAGCTTGTTTTCTAATAAATTCAGTGTCAGTTTATTACATTTCTCTGAAAATGAAAAAAAAAAAAAATATTGAGTTCCAATAAATAATAGGGAAAATCCAGTTTATTACATTTCTCTGGAAAAAAAAAAGATTGATATCTCCAGTAACTCAAAAAATAAGGAAAATCCAGTGAAATACTGTTGCCCCATGAGCTGACACCAAAATGTAAGTTTTAGAACCTGTGTTTTACAGAGCAAAATTGAACAACAATACTGTCTTTCATTTAGCTGAAGATCTTTGAGATAAAATTGCTGGTGTTACAATAATCTAAAGCACTGACAGCTTAAGGTTTCATGAGTGTGGTTAATGTTGAAATGAACTGCACGTACTAAACAGTAAGCGGAAGAACATTCAAAATGCAGTGGTTTACTTACAAAATGCTTAGGTTCACACTCACATGAGATTAAACCTAAAGAAGCTATGAAACTGCCAGTGCTGGTCATGATGAATACCCGGGGAGACTTCATGAAAGAAGGTTGGTTAAAAAAACAATATCTAGACAATAGCAAATTAGGAGTTTAAATGTAAGTTGAACATATTTTGTATTCGGTAAAAGACTGGGCAAAATTAATTTGGAAATATTCTGTTTTAAAATTAGCCAGTGTTAAGACAAATAATTTCTCACAGGAAGATCACCTGCAAAGTACCAGAAAAATGTGTGAACAGGAACTCTAGAAATCAAAGAATTGCATTAATCTAGTTTTTTGGAAAAAAATTTAAAAGCTCATATAAAGGGGGGTGGTTTTGGGAGGGCAGGTTGAGTGTTAAAACTGTTTTAAATTCATCCCTAATACTCTATGTACAATCTTTCGTCAGGGTTTCCTAGCATCTCTTAATGGTGAAATGTGGCTAGTCTGATCTGAGATATCTATGTGCATTTTTTACATTGCTAGCAAGTAATGAAAATATAAAACAAATGCTAAGTGCTTATTAGTGAAAATATTGATTCTATGTATTGAAATAGAAACAGAGACTATAAATACAAGAAAGTGACAGATCTAGCACTGTTATAAGCTCACAGTTTCCCAGGTCATTTGTTTTGTACTGAAACTCCTCTAAAAACAACTCGGAAGCATGGGGAACAATTATAAAAATGTTAACTTTTAAAAGGCTGAGGGATTTCATGGTGTATAATATTTCAGCAATAGATAACAGTCCTTTAATGCAGTTCATTTTGATGTCTAGCAAAATCAGGCACTTCACCTGTGCTGCAGTACTGAATGAGAACCCTCTGGGACTAAAACATCTCACCCTTACCCCAAAAAATACTTGATTAAAATTTAGCACATTCTTTTAAAGCTTCTTTCGAGCCACATACTGCAGAGCAATGGAATTGAAAAAATGGAAAAGCTCAAGTGCTGATACAAAGCCTTGGAGGTCACAGCTGATCCTGTGATCCAAGTCTTCAGCACTGGGTCACTGTTAAATGTCTTTCCATCTCCTTGTTCACAGCCTACTTAATCATTCTTTCTCCTTCCTTGTGAAGACTCACTGAAGATGCAACAGCCCTTGTTAATTATCTTCTGAAATCTTAACACACCCTTTTCCCCTACATCCTAACAGCAAAGCTTGAGTACTTTTCATTGGCTAATTTTCGTAAAAGAAGGTATGAGGTATTAGGTCCTTTATAGCTGGAACAAAATCTGTTATGTGTAAGAACATCTGGATTCATGCTATCAGCACTAAAGCCTTACTAAAAAGAAACTGCCATGTTAGTTACTCCAAAAATTAGTTTGAAAAATGAGGAAAGAGATTGCTTTGCCCTCTTTTAAAACCAAGGCCTTTATTCTGGAAATAATGATTTAGAAGTCTCAGAAGCCTAAGTTATCTCTTGACCTTGAGAGAAGACTAGCTTGAAGGCTGGAGAGTAGCTGCAGACAAGGCAAAATGAGAAGTTGTTTGCCCTGGTGCAATTTTTCTCTGTGACTTGGAAAGATCACTTGTGGTCAGAGTAAAAAATTCTGAAATCGCAGTACTGAATGCTGTGCTGACCTGTTACCTATTCCCTGTTGGGGAAAGTGTGAAGAAAGAAGGTTACAACATTTTTCACCTTCCAAACAGATATGGTGGTAATTGTCATACATGGTTTCAGTTTTAAATAGTCCTTGTCATCAAGTCTGCTTTCCTGACTTTAAAGGAAACACAGTATCTATATTTTTTTACATTTTCCGTAGATTTTTTTAATTGCCATCTGCAATAGTTGAAGAAATCCCCATACACTAAGTATAGAACTTCTAGTGAGAAACAGTTCCACCCTGAATTTTCAATGGTAATTTGAACATTACCCTCTTTCCTTAGCACTTTTGGTCCCTTTTCCCACTATCTTTTACACGTTAGTTGAGAGGGCCTGTTTGTTTGAAGGCTTACTATAACATAGAGCTTCATACTCTTTCTTACATCACTGAGTAGTTCTTCAGCATATTCCTTTTTGGTTCTTCTGTTGCCTTCTCTGTGTTAGTGTTCATTAGAGTTGTATTCTTTGCCACCTACAGTACCATAAACCGCTGCCTGTTGTGATGTTCCCCCTGTGTAGGTGTGATGATGTTGAAACAACATTCCCAATTGTAGCACTGCCCTCCTGGTCTTTCCATGTCTGTCCACAGTTTCCTCCTAGATAATATGAACGTGAAAAAAATGCTTCCACAGTCTTCACCATAGAGAAGCTCCAAACCATATTTAGTGTACTACTCTTAAGTATTTAGTAACTGTGTTGCTCAGAGGTTTCCTGGTGGTTTTGACTTTGTGGATTTCATTTTAATGGACATATGCAATGGGACGGTATGTGGGATGATATTCTTATGTAGTATCTTCTATTTTGAGAGTGCAATAACATGCTTCGTGCTTGTAGGACATTGCTTATTACCAAGCCTTATCTGCTGAACAGTTGGCCTTATCTGCTGAACAGTTGCAGACAGAAGCTGCTAAAATTCAACCCAGCACTTCAGCCACCCAGGAGTTTTATGAAGCAGGCTTAGAATCAGCTGCTAGCGCCAAATTGGATGACTTGCAGCGTTCTTGGGAAACACTGAAAAATGTGGTAAGTCTTCATCAGCAGGGTTCAAAATAATCAACAAGCTTGTAAGGAATAAAATGCAAAGAACTAGCTCAGTGATACTCTTCTCTGCAATTCTTAGTTTTCAGATGGTAAAAATTGTTGGTTGTGATATTATTTTACGCTGGCTCTGTTCTTTGTTTGAAAGCCCATGCAGGATGGACTTCCATTAAGAAAAAAAAAAGTCATAAAGGCCGATAGTTGCCTTCAGAAATACTGACTATTGTCAGACTATATTCTGTAACATAACAGAGCAATCTACTCATGCTGGGTGAGTGGGCAAAAAAGGCCCAAGAATCCAGTTTCTCCGAATACTAAGTTAACTTAATACATTTCTACGTAGTTGGGCAGCATAATCATTCAGTGATGTATGAAAATGGTCGAAGTTTTGAACACATGCTATAAATCTTAATTCTTTGCAGAGGCACAGTAGCTATTATGGGACATTAAGAAGTGTGCATCTAGCAAATTGTGCACATACATGTTTGAGTGCATGAGATCTAAAATAAGGCATGAGCATGTGCCTAGGTTTCCCCTGCTTATTAAAGTCCATTTTTTTCAAAGAACTTAAGATTTGACTTACGATATTTAAACTGATAAATATTTTTATGTGAATATTTTGCTTTAAAATTTATACTTCTGAAAACTTGTTGCAAGTTTTTGGTTTTATTCTTACAAGCCTAAGGATGTAAGAAGCAAAGAAAGAGCAAATCCCATATCAGAGGTCAGAATTTATACTTTCCATTCCTCTTCAGATCAGTGAAAAGCAGCGCACCCTCTATGAAGCTCTTGAGCGTCAACAGAGATATCAGGACACACTCCAGTCTATATCCACAAAAATGGAGACCATTGAGGTCAAACTAAATGAGAGCTTGGAACCAGCCAAAAGCCCAGAGAGCCAGATGGCTGAACATCAGGTAAAACTCAGATGTGAGAAACAGAGGGAGAGCGTGCATTTCCTGTGTATATTTAGTTCACTTTTTTTAGATAGTGGTGTTCTTCATGGTTGGATGCCTCAAAAACATTCATTAGTTCTATGAACCTTCACTGTTAATTGAGTATCTTGCCTTTCTGGACTTCCTGCTGTTCTAAAGATCATGTAATGGGTTTTCTTTTAATAAGGGGCCTTTTAAAAAAGTAGAATAGCTTTTTTTAGATAGTGGCGTTCTTCATGGTTGGATGCCTCAAAAACATGCATTAGTTGTATGAACCTTCACTGTTAGCTGAGTTTCTTGCCTTTCTGGACTTCCTGCTGTTCTAAAGATTGTGTAATGGGTTTTCTTTTAATAAGGAGCCTTTTTAAAATGCAGAATAATGTTCTTCATGGTTGGATGCCTCAAAAACATTCATTAGTTCTATGAACCTTCACTGTTAATTGAGTATCTTGCCTTTCTGGACTTCCTGCTGTTCTAAAGATTGTGTAATGGGTTTTCTTTTAATAAGGAGCCTTTTTAAAATGCAGAATAAATCATAATAGTTTGTCCAATCAAAATTTTCAGCAAAATCTTTTGTCAAAGATTGTGTTCAGTGACACCAACACATATTGTTCTTGAGCATCAGTGCTAATAGCATATATCAGACTATTTATAATGTTCCCAAATTTGCTAAGATCATAACCAGTATTGATGCATTGTAAATTGATCTAAATGCAGTCTTTGCTTTGTTAAACAAAGCAAAGAAACCAAAGCACACAAAAAATTCTCTTCCAAAGGAATTTGTCATCTAAGCCTTTTATCTGATAGCTTGAAACTATATGATGGGCCCAGTTCTCATTTCAGTAGGAACTCCATGACCTGAAAAGGATAACATTTGGCTTTTGTAGCACTGCGTGCTGTCCTCTGCATCCAGTGTGTATATTCTGTCAGACCTGAAAGTAAAGTATCTGCTCTAAGGTACTGGTAATGCAGTATCCTTTTGAAGGTGTTTTAGAAATGGATTTCTAGGATAAGAGTGATAATAGGAACTTCTTTTACATTATGGAGTTAATCTCTGGGTATTTACATATATTGCTGGATGTTTTTTGTTCAACTAGTAAGTTTCAGGCTGGAAGCTTCCTCATGCGTCTATTTCTCTCTCCCAAGCACACATCTAGTTACTTGTTCATTATGTTCACTGTATTTACTAGAATATCCCCCAGAAATATTGTTGGAAGAATAAATCTGTATGTATAATATTTCCAAAAGAATTCTTTCTGATGATATGTTTGAAATTCAAGATAATGAATTAAATCCATATTTCAGTTATTAGTTGCCTGATTCTAGCTTAAGCATCTAAAAGCAGGAATCAGTCCTGAATTCTGACTTCTTTCTGGTGATATGTTTGAAATTCAAGATAATGAATTATATCCATATTTCAGTAAAGCAGGAATCAGTCCTGAATTCTGGCTCTACCAAACCTACAATGATATATTGAACTACTCTGTGTTACTCATGCTCCCTTGGGACAGTCATCTTGAATTTTATATTAAGCCTATACCTCCCGAGATAATTTCTTTTCACTGATATATGAAGCAAATACTTCCTCTGCTTTCATTTCTGAATAGGCTTTGATGGATGAGATTTTAATGCTACAAGAAGAAATCACTGAGCTTCAGACATCGTTAGCCCAAGAGCTGGTTTCAGAACCACTGGATGCAGAAGCTGCTGATCAGCTGGCATTGCAGTCCACTCTCATGGTCTTGGCAGAACGAATGGCCACAATTCGAATGAAGGCATCAGGAAAAAGACAACTATTAGAGGTACAAGAAAAACCCCTAGGAGTGGGGCTTTTGGATCACATTCCAGATTTTTAGAGCCACTTTTGGCAGACCGGCCCTTTTACTAAAGTTCTTAGTCACTATTGAATTTAAAAAGCCATTTTCAGTTCTGCTCATTTCTCACAATTCCTTTCACTAATAAATTATTGATCTTCTTTTAGTGAGCCCCCCATCTTAATCCTAAGTCGTAAGTAACCAGAAGGTTACACTGCAGGAGTCATATTTTATATAGTTGTTTGGGTTGTTGTTTTTTTTTAATACCCACATTGACATTTTCTCAAAAGGTTCTCTTAGTATTCCTTGTCCTCCCCAGGAGAAGTAATGAAGTGCAGGTATTAAAATTGATGTTATCTACAGTAAATTTTTGAGCAATCACTTGTCCAAACTGGGAGACAAAAGAAGGGGGAAAGAAATGATAACTCTTTCAAACTGTTGCATTATTGTCTCCATTCATATTTCCAGTGATTTGCATGCAAACTTTTATCATGGAAGATGCATCCCTTTATTTCTTTGTTTATCAGTGTTACCAAAAATCTTCTAATACTAAGGTGATGTTAAAAAAGTCCTTTACATGTAGGAATGTAATGAGAAAATGCAGTCATGTTAAAGGAGGCTACTCTGAACATTGCAGGGCAGCTTTACTTCTGTACTACTAAGAACTGCAGGAGTGATTTCATAAACGCAGCAACTGCTGCCTTCATAATTTCCAGTATAAATCCATTCTGAGAGACTAAGTGAGAACTGGCTCTGTGGATCTACCTGGGTTACAGGGGAGTCCAGGGTGCACCAGCTACATTAGTTGTGTGCAGTCACCTGAGACAGTGAACGGGTCCTGAGAAAATATCTTTGTTATTCTTTAAAAAATTGCACCACATTTTACTACTCTGAAGAAAGATGGCTTTTATGTAAAAATAAGGAGTTGGAGGTAGAATAGCGATCTTACCATTTATAGCTTGCACTTGATACAGGATCTTACGAACTTCTTGATAGTACTTAGAAGGAAGTTCTAACTAATAATTTTAAAGGTAAAGCATGAGTAAAATATACTAATATTCACTATGGTTAAGATTCTGGCAGTTATTTTGATACAATAGAACAAGTATCTCATAATAATCCTGGCTAAGAAATATGTATGGTATGCAGACAATATTCAGTAATTTAACCTGTGCGCTTTATAGCTCTGATTTCACAGATAAAATCTTCCAGAACACTGCAGGGATGTAAGTGTAGAAATACAGATAGAACAAGTAATGAAAATACTTTGCTGTTGAGGGTGTGGATTGGTAATGTCGTTCTTTCTGTGGACCTAATTTAAACAAGTGGAACCTGAGAACTGTTTGGCTCTAGATTGAGACACTTAAAAAATATTAGTCTTTATTCTAACATGCAAGTATTAATTTTCCCATTAAAATTAAGCATTTAGAAAAGTTGAACAAACACCACTCTTGTGAGGGTTTTGTCCTGCACATACAGGTCTGAATTTCCTTACAGAAGTGTGGTAGGTCGACCCTGACCAGCAGCCAAACACCCACCCTCACTCCCCTCTCCTATGGGATGGGGAAAAATTAGAAGGCAGGCAAACAGACTCATGGATCAAGATAATGACAGCTGAATAGGGTGTGAGAAACTGGGACCTAACATAGGGTAAGGAAAAGCTGTGCATGCAAGCGAAGGAAAACAAGAAGTCATTCACTACTTCCCCATCAGCAGGCAGATGTTTCGCTGCTTTCCTGGAAACCAGAGTCTCAGCACATATAACAGCTGCTTGGGAGAGCAAACGCCATAGCCACAAATTCCTGCCCCCCCCCCTCCTTTCCCTAAGCTTTTACAGCTGAGCATGATCTCATATGGCATGGAATATCCTTTGGTTAGTTCAGGTCAGCTGTCCTGGCTATGTCCTCTGCCAACATTTTGTCAGCTGTCCTGGCTGTGTCCTCTCCCAACATTTGGCCCACCCCCAGCCTACTGGCCTTTGTGAGGGGCAGTTGGAAAGAAAGCCTTAGTGCTGTGCAGGCACTGTTCAGTAGTAGCCAAAACTTGGCTGTTATCAGCACAGTTTTAGCCACAGTTGCAAAGCATAGCACTGCACAGGCTGTGATGAAGTTAACTCCATCCCACCCAGATCCAGTACAGTCTTTTCCCCTTGTTCCATGCCACTTGCAGCGTGCTTAGGTTCCACAGTATCTCATATATCTAAGTAACTTCTGACCATTCCATTCTATCTGTTTCTTATTCCTGAAATCCCCTCTACTCTCTCCAGAGCTCTGTATTTCTCTTGGACTGGAGAGCCCAGAACTGGACACAGTACTCCAGGTGTGGACTCACCATTGTTAAGTAGAGGGGAAGGATCACCTCCCTCAACCTACAGCCAACACTCCTAATGCAGCCCAGGATACTATTAGTCTTTTCTGCCACAACAGCCCATTGCTGACTCATGTTCAACTTAGACAAACAGGATCTCCAGGTCCTATTGTGCCAAGCTGCTTTCCAGCTAGTCAGTCTTCAGCATATACTGGTGTCTGGGGTTGTTCCTCCCCGGGTGCAGGACTTTGCAGTTCCCTTTGCTCAACTTCATGAGGTTTGTGTCAGCCCATTTCTTCAGCCTGTCAGGGTCCATCTGGATGGCAGCACAGCCCTCTATCAGCTACTCCTCCCATTTTGTGTCATCAGTAAATTACCTGAGGTTTGTTACTGGCCTCTCACTTTGTGCCACTGATCACTACCCTCTATTCAGCCAGTTTTCAAACTCATATGGGACTATTAAAGGGTGAGTGAGTCTTGCTGATCACTCCCTTTCTCTCCAATGGATGGACCAGCTGACGGATGGAGCCAGGGAGCCTGTGCTGCTGCTATGCTGTTGCTGCAGCAGCCATTGGAGCTTAATGTCCTTCCACACCCCATGGCACAGGCACAGGGATCCTCCAAGAGGTCAGACAAGGTAGACAGCTCTTCAGCCTTCTCTTTACCAACTGTGGCTACCTCAAAGGCCAGCCCTTACTCTGGTGGGTCCTTGAAGTATCCCTGTCATGCCAGCAATCTGAATCTGTGTGAGGGAAACCCAAAGGAGAGCAGCAAGAGGAGGCAGAAAAGACCTCACCTTCAGAAGGCTGAAATAGCGGAGATCTACTGAAGAAAGCAGAAATACAGTGACTGAACTGAAAAAGAATTTCAGTCACCAGAATAACATGGTCATAGATTGATAGCCATAATATTTTGTAAAGGTTTCCAACTTATGAAAGAAAGGGCTTATTATGGCTTAGAAATACTATATAGAAGTTGTGAGAGACAGAACGAGAAATTTTTTAAAAAGTGACTGTTGTGGCAAAATATTTCTTTTAAAAAGTAAAATATAATTTGTACCTCCAGGAAAAACTGAACGAGCAGCTGGAAGAACAGAGGCAGGAGCAGGCTCTTCAAAGATACCGTTGTGAAGCTGATGAACTTGACCACTGGTTACTCAATACCCGAGCAACGCTGGACACCACTCTGGTTACAGCTGAGGAACCTATGGACATGGAAGCACAGCTGGTAGACTGTCAGGTAAAACTATCAGTTCTGTAATGTTTAGAGGAACAGGATGGTCGCAGCTTTATCTGAATGAAGAGGCAAATATGGAGCGTTAATGTTAAGACCATTATTGAGTGGGATGAACCAGCATATTAGTAGGGAAGACGTTTCTGAGCGCCTTGAATTATCACATATGGTCAGTTAGCTTCATCAAGGATATGTGAAATAAAATATAGTCTGTTCTTCATTTCTTGTTTAAGATTGCAAACAGTGCTTTGGGAAGCTCATGTAAACATAGCAGGTGGAAAACAAGATACCCTGACTGCAAAAGCATTTGAAGCTCTGCAACTTTCAGAGGGCATTTTGTTTTACTTTAAAGGCCTTGTATTTGCTTCACTTGCTGTTTTTGCTACACTCAAGCTAGAGTTGTTGAACAGCTCACTTGATAGGTATGAAAACACCTGCAGTGTACTTTTCCAGCTGAAGAACAACTGAGGAGAAACATTTTTCTGCAATAGGATTAATTGTGTATAACTTTTATTAACAAGACTTGGATCAGTCATAATATCCAGGTTCTCAAATCAGTGCTTTTATTAACAAGACTTGGATCAGTCATAACGTCCAGGTTCTCAAATCAGTGGGATTTTTCCACTTATAGAGTGGAGAGTTTAGAAACCTATGATCATTATAATTAAAATTACAAGATAGACAAGAGACAGATCCCTTTTCATATTAAAGAATGAGGATCTCAACTATTTTAGGATAAATGGGAGTTAAGTTTCATATAAATACAATGTATTAGAAATCTAGTTAAATTTCCACTGATGCTGCTCCATTATTGGAATATTCAGTCTTCTCAGTCGCAAGTGTTCTTTCATCACCTGTCCTTGGGAGCTGTTTGTTGTATATAGATAAACCGTGTGAACTTAAACAGAGGAGTACTTTTTATTTTTTTTTAATATAATCTGTAGGAATCTCACCACTAAAAAGAGCATTTAACTGTTGAAAAGCTGTTCTTTTGCTGGTTCTTAAAATCTTAATACAGTTTATTTTATATAAAAGTCCTTTATTTTTTTTTCCACTTTCTAAAGGCTCTGTCCATCTTACCCTGCACACATTCTTTTGGGAGCAATACTTGTAACTTTATGCTTGACAGTTGCAATGGAAACAAAAACATTTGATGTCAGGCTGGATTTTTGAGCAATAATTGTATGAGCTTTGAGTTTGGAAGATCAAAATATGCGCCATGTCTGTAATACGTGAATGGTTAATGGAATGTCAGGGAAGTAGCTTTTGAGAATAAACATGCCAGAGATTTGTCACTTTAATTCTGTCTTAAGAGGATTATACAGAAATCCCTAAGTCCATCATGCACCAATCAGAAAGAGCAAATAGCGAGAAGAGCAGCTTATCAACCCAGCCAGAGCAACACATAGGAGGAGGTAGGAAGCATTTCACTCAATGTACATGAAAGAAGTAACTCTAGCTGCGTGCTCTGTTTCTTGTCATTATGGATGTCAGTCTAGCATCTTAGCCACCCTTACCTTCAGTGTCTAAATAAAGAGCGTCTTCTCTACAACAAATCCTTTTTTTTTTCAAACAACTTTTTAATTTCCTGTTTTGGAAAAGGTTGCAAACAGAAATGGCAAATGCAAATATTTGCAAGCATATTCCTAAGGACTCTAAAAGGGACTGGAAGGCAAAGCAATGACCAACTGGCTTGCCCTTAGCTTGGTGACGGGTGAGGTTGGCCACAGGTCGTCTTGCCCAAAGCGTGACGGATGCTGGAAAATGTATGAATTCGGTTCTTTGTTTTTGCTGCTGCAGAACATGCTGGTTGAAATAGAGCAGAAGGTGGTAGCCCTGTCAGAGTTATCTGTGCACAACGAGAACTTGCTTATGGAAGGGAAGGCTCACACCAAGGACGAGGCAGAGCAGCTGGCTGTGAAGCTCAGGACGCTGAAGGGCAGCCTTCTGGAGCTGCAGAGAGTGCTCCACGACAAACAGATCAACATTCGGGTAAGTGGCTCTTTCCACCCAGCTTCACAGTGGGCAGAAGGTTGGGGGATTTCACAGGAGTTATATGCAACTGGGGAAAGGAGTAAAAATATTTTACTGATTTAGTTTGATCTGTTCATCTGTAGTTAGTAAATGGAATTACACTCCAAAATGAAGAACTGCCTAGCAAGCTTTAGCTTATAATTTTCAAGTTAACAGCACCATTTCATGGTGAAACTCTCCTAACCTGTCTTCACTGAAAAGAGCAAGTTAACAGCACCATTTCATGGTGAAACTATCCTAACGTCTTCACTGAAAAGACAGTAATAAAGTAAATAGATCATTAGCTTGGTCTGGATGAACTCTATTCTTGTTCCCAGTCACTGTAGATTGCACATGCTCTGGGGCAGGCTCCCTCCCCCTCAAAAAAGAATAACCCTAAATAAATGCTTCTCTCCATGCTGTGTGCAAAACACAATGAACAGGTAACATAAAGATAAAGAAATATTTTTAAATATAGCTAATACTTAGTGGAATCGTTACACCAAACAAAATATTATATAAACAGATAAACATCTAACCTGTCTTGTCCTAGGATTCTGTTCCTAGCAGCATTGGTCTACTTATTGCCACTGGTTAATTTTATTTAACAGTTGTTTTTGATCATTCTTTAGGTTAAACTAGAATGTGGAGAACCAAATACATACAAGAAACCCAGCCATGTAATGTGACTGACTGGTTTTGAATTTGCTTGCCATTTTGTGACTCCTTCCCCCACCTTTTCTTTTACTTCTTTTCTGGGCTTTGCTGTGCAAATTAAACATGATAAGCTTCAAAGATTTCTAGCTTGTAATGCAGATTAAAGTCTACTGAGAGGTTGGCTTGAAAAGTCACTTGACCTGCTAAGAACTATTTTTAGTCCAAGGCAACTGGATAACTATAAAACTTAACATAGCTTCCCCAAAAAACCCCAACAAACAAATACAAAAAAAGAAAAAAGGAAAAAAGAAAAGAAGGAAAACCCCCAGGTATTCATTTCTATTCCCTTTAAAATGAAGTCAATTTAATGTTTTTCTTGTGTATTAAACCTCATGATTAGGCAAATGAAAAGCGTTATCAACAACCTGTAGGCATATAATACTATATCCTGATGTATCACTTGTGAAGTGAAAAGGCATTACAGGCTTTATTGCTTCATTTTCAAATACGTATTCTGCATTTTAAAATGTGCTCCATTTTAAAATGCAATAGCGTGATTTAGTTTAAATAGACTTTATAAACAGATTTTTGGATGCTTTTCTATTATTGAAAATAATGACAAAATAATCTCCAGATGTAGAATATGAATAATTTAAGATGCTACGTGCATGCAAGACTTAAGTTTCTTTAAAAATTGTAGTCCAAAAAAAATTAGCCCTTATGCATTGTGGAAGAAAATAGGCATAGGCAGTACGATATAGTCAGATTTTCATTGAGCAATTTTTTTCAAATGAGAAATTCTGTAATATCTTTTTCCAAATAATGAGGCATAAAGTATTTCTTTTGAACTGAGTCTCATCAGGTGCCCAAAAATGCACTAACTCTGCCTTCTACTGTTTTTAACCCTAAGAAACATTACATACTGATAGCCCCGTTGCTTGTGCATGTAAGAAACTCAGACTTACGCACATCTCTAGATGTGCTGACAACCCTGTAATTGCCCAGAGGTATATACAGACCAGCCTGCCTTCAGAAAAGGAAGGATCCTCCCAAATTGCAATGCAAGACCAAGAGCACCGTAAAACTGAGCTATATTTTCCTTAAAGCAGTATTTCAGCATATCTCTTATTCCTGTGACACAACACTTCATAGGAGCCAGCATGAGATTCTGCAATTTCCTTGCAACAGTTTCAGTTTTCCTTCTAAATTTAATTAATTAATGTCAGTGATGATATGGAAAATGTGATTTGGAGACTAACTCTTTTATTCATAAAATGAAGCAATGAAACTCATCAGAAACATGCTGGATTAGGAAAGTTCCAGACTACATTGATTCCAAATGCAGCATTTTTCGTGCACTTTGAAAGATATACAAAATGTTGCCTTATTACTGTTTACTGTTACCTACTAAATTATGTAACATAGGAGCAATAAAAATAAATAGAGTCCTTATAATACAAAGCAGCAGAATGGATTCTGCAGTTTAAAAAAAAAACTAAATATTTGTTGCAAAGTGTATGTATGGGAGGAATGACTTGGGTTTCACAAGAAAAATATGCCTGATATAAGTTTGTGTAATTCTAAACTCCTTTGAGAGATTAATTTTATCACCATTCTCTTCAGGGATTTTCCAGTTATTTCTGTGCTGGACTGGATAGTCCCCATGAATGACAGCATTCAAGCTGGATACTTAAAGGAAATGTAATACAATTCCTTCAGTCAGAATTCAAATGGAAATGCAAGTGTGTTTTTCAAACATATTCCATGATTTGAGAATTATGAAATCTGGTTCACAAATAATTTTGATCTAAAAAGTGTGCACAATATTGCATTTGCATCCAGAAATGCCACAGCCCCTTTTATACTCTGCTGTTGTGGGAACTGTAAGACTAGTATTTATTTGTCTTAGTATAAGTCCAAAATTGTAGCTTCTCAACCTTCTTCTCAGAGAGGGAGAGACAAAATCTAACTGAAATCAGCCTGCCCAAACACAATGAACTAGATACTATTCTCTACAGGAATTTACAAGTTGAACAGCTATTATAGAGCATATAAAATGAAGCAGAATTTTTAAATATAATGTATAGAGATATTGTCTTTTTTTCTCATTTTTAATTAAAAAAAATAAAATTCTAGACTCTCTGTATCCCTCACATAATATTTTATTTGCCTAGTCTGATGTCCTATAAATGACATTTTTCACACAACAACCATGTCAGCTTTTCTAGGAACTAGTTCCTACAAACTATCACAGTTTACCTCCAAACTGAATCCTTAGCGAAACAAAGCTCTTTCATAGAGCAAGGGCTAATGGTTCTCTCCAGCTCCAGATACCTGCTTGCTTGTTTTGCTCCTGTGACAGTTTATATCCTTGAACACTGGTCCATCCTTTCAACTCCAGTATGCTCATCATCCCCCAAAACTGAAACCTTATGCCTAACTTCTGCTATTTAGCAAAACTCTCCCATTTCAGTGCCCGATGCCAGGGACACTGGTGGAAGAGGTCTGTCCCAGTTTTAAGTACAAGAAGCACCAGGCAAGGCAAGAGAGGCTTCCTCAGCCACCTTCGGCCCTGCTGGTCCTTGCCTGATTTGAGACAAAGGCTCTCTGGAAGGTGGAATGTGTTTTTATTTTGTAGAGCCTGCTGTAAAGTCTGAAGCATTTGATGCGCTTACTCTATTTAGAATAAGTGCTGAATCATGGGGAAAATGCGAATCCTACAAAAATGAGGTATATAAACAAAATGGGAGAGGCTTTAAGCCCCATTAGCTCTTTAGCTCTTGAAGCTTAAGAAAAAGAAAGTGCAAACTCTACAGTCATTGTGTGCATGCAAGTAACATTAAATAAATCCAGAGAGTTGTGTAGGTCTAAGTAGCCAGACCTACAACATCTCTGTCTTTAACATTAGGCCTGCTGTGTTGAAATCCCTGCATTTGAATATGTAGGCTGTTAAAATAATTTAAATTTACAGCCAACATGGATTTCAGAAGTCAATAAGTTGATAAAGCAGTTTGGGGAACTATTAAGGCATTTGCTATTTTTTACTTTGCTTGCATAGAATGCCTGTTTCCAACTCATGTTGGAAAATCATACAGATAGAAATATGAAGTGAAGGGACTATTGCTTTTGCTGTTCTATTATAATATTCTGTGGTTTGGTCTCTCTTACTGTCTTTGCTGTTCATTATCATATAATCTGCTGTTAACTGATTGTGTTTCTGCCAACCATGAGTAGAGTTATCTACTTATAAAGCTTTTCCAGAATGACAACTAGCATTCTCTCATTTTTAGTTAGACAAAAAAATTGACCTTAATTATACTAAAAACCTGGCAGGAACAATCCATTGATACCTTGCATTGCCAGTTAGAGCTGCACCCTCCATCACAGACTAGTGCTGTTTTTCAAAGCAGAATAATCTTCAGAAACACATCAGTCCATGGTCTATGATCTCTAATGTCTCATTCTGCTAAGTGCAGTGGTGCATGTTTATTTTTACATTTTTATGGATGCTTTCTTGCAAGTAACCAATGACCAGCACAAGTCAGAAATCTAAAATCATTGCTCACTTCAGAATACATGTGAGCCAGCAGCTTGAGAAGTGGAAGGTGGCACTACTTGTGGTTTGGAGTTGACGAGCTGGATCTGCCAGCTGTCTAGCAATATGAGAGTTTGTAAAATCTTTCTTTCTTTCTCTTAAAGCAGGGATCATTGCAAGAAAAGGAGGAGAGTGATCTGGACTTTGTTTCCTCACAAAGCCCCAGTGTCCAAGAATGGCTGGTGCAAGCAAGAACCACTCGCTCACAGCAGCAGCAGAGCACCCTGCAGCAACAGAAAGTTGGTGTTTTGCATGTCTTTTACTCCCATGTTTAGATTGTGCTTAACACTGTATCTGAGCCATTCTGTAAATATTTCCACTGACATCTTCATTTTTACACTGTTTCTTACTCAGAGCTCATGTAATCATGTATCTGAGCTCACTATTTTGTATCTGTAACAGACAGGCAGACTAGACTTCCTGTGTGACCACAGTCAACTCGCTTAATCACTCTATACTTCCATTTTCCATGAGGAAAATTAAATTGAATCAACCCTTAATGTTACTGTAAAGAGATGATGGTATTTGGTCAAAATAGTTATCAACATTGTCTTTATACAAGCAAAGATACACACATTACAAGGTATATTGTGTGGCATGATCATAGATGTGATATACCTGTCTATGGGTGATGGATGATATACAGACATCCTTACTAGCTTGGGTTCCAGAAGCTGCATTTCATGAGTCAATTAGTTCAAAGATCCGGCTTATGTACTAAATATTTCTGTGTCCCTGGGTGGAGATTTTGCACTGCTTTTGGCGCTCAAGCAAGCTGGGTCAGAAATAGCTTAGCTATCTTTGCATGACAGTTATGCAATGTAGACATATCCTTCCAAGGCAAAAGCAATCTGTTTGAGGTTTGTTTTGGTTTTTGTAACTTGCTACGCTAGGAGCTGGAACAAGAACTAGAAGAGCAGAAGAAACTGCTTCGGTCAGTAGCATCCCTTGGAGAAGAAATCCTAACACAGCACGGTGCTCCAGAAGGCGTAGGCCTAAGGTGTGCTTTCATGTGTTCTTCTGCAAAGCAAGTTTCTGTGACCCTGTGCTTTTTCATCCTTATGTTTACATCCCTCTTCTGCATGTAATCCACTGATTTTTGAAAATCATTTTTATACAGCACCTACGATACTGGAGTCCTGGTTTAAAATTCAGGAGTATGATAATATAGTTACACAAACTGTTCTGTGCTAATTTTAGCACTTAAAAATTCTTTTTATTCGTATTATCAAGCATCACACTAAAATTACAAACTAGTAGGATTCATTAGACAAGCAGTGGATGGTCCAGCATTGGTGCGTGAATCATAGCTGATCTCTAAAACTTTGTAGTCTGTCATTGTAACCAGAACTTACCAGATGAAATACCCATTGCCTAATTTTATTTTTCCTGCAGTTAGTGAATATTTTTCCTTTTGAAGCCTTTTACATTTTTAATTTCATCTACAGTCTATATTTTCTTGTACATTTGCCCATTTGGGGGAAGTAGATGTCTATAAAAGCACTGGCTCTGGCTGGGAGAGACTTCTGACCTAGCAAAGGCAGAAGAAAATAACTGCCTGCTGCCAACACAGAACATGAGGGAGCAGGAAGGGCTAGGTCTTGGGCAGAGGAAACCAGGGCGAACATTACCAGCTTGAGGATCAAGAAGCAACCAGTCCTTTGGTTAAAATACTGTGTTGATGTATCTCAGTAGTCATGAGCACCTTTGTGGCTCCTCCAGCATGGCAGTGACAAGAACATGAAGGTGGTTCATGAGGCCAGAACCAAGACTTGTGCATAGGGAATGTAAGCTGTACTCAGTAAGTTCTTTTCCTCAGCATTTCTTTCAATTCAATGTGGGTTTTTTGTTATAATGCCAGAAAGATCTTCTCTTCTTTTTGAGGCTTCCTACTATCGCAACATGTTACGCTATAGAAACAAAAAAATCAAACAGGAAATGGTGAACTTCATTCACTGTTTACCAAAGCTAAACCCATGTGCTTGTCCTGCATTTAAATATCAGGGTTATGTCCGGCATTTTGAGAGGGGAGGTGAGTAAAGGGTCAAAGAAAATACTCTTTTTTTATTTAATGCTTTGAAGAAAAGCTTGTTTAAAGGTTACATTTTGGTGTAGTACATATTTGGTCTGTTTGGGGAGTTCTTACTTAGTAAGGGTACTTGCAAGTCTAAACGGTGTCTTAGAAAGTATCTCATCAGTAAAGAACTTCTTGCAATTACAAACCAACCTTTGTCTTGCTATCTGAAAAAACAAGCAGAGTAAAATCTTTTAAAAGTAGCAATTTAAGCATAGAATTTTCAAATTGAAAGAGGAAATAAACACCTTAAGTGTTACAACTTTTGCATTTGTTAACCTTTGTGCATCTTGCCATTCAGTGAGAAGCCCGATACGCTCTCAGAGGAATTAAGCTTGGAAGGTGAGAAGCCATCATCTGAAGAACAGATGAAGATGAAATGGGAAAGTCTGAACCAGGAATTCAATACCAAGCAGAGACTGCTCCAGAAAGCTTTGGAACAAGAACAGCTGGTAGCTATTTTTAATTTCTCTTTGCGTTTTCTCTATGAAAGCACTTGTCACAACATAAGGTACAGTATGTTCATAGCAGATGCACTAAGGTGATGTAGTTAATGCAAAGAATATGGAATAATTTATTTTTGTGGCACCTTTAAAATCTTTAAATATTGGCAATAACACTGCTCTTGTTCAGTGGTTTGAATTGCACTACCATTCAGGAAGGTAAAAAGGAACACAATTTTGATCTATTTCTCTAACCAAAGATAATTCTGTGATGTATCATCCCTCTGAAATTGACCAGTAATGACAACTTAGAGGAGAAACAGAATCTCTGATTCTGTGAAAGACTGGTATTTTCAGTTTGAATGTATTTGTTACATTCAATTCACGGTCTTATCAAGTATGTGAAAAAGCAGCAAGTGATTTCCGCCACAGAATTTTTACTCAAAGAAGCAGGGCTTAGTCACATAAATTGGGAACAGTCCAAGATCTATATTAATGTACATCCTCTATTTTATTTTTAATAGACCCAGGTCCACTATTCTTTATATAATACTACATTAAAATCAGCTTCCAAAGATCTGAATATCTTGTATTCATTTCACAGTAATTAATTATTATTTTTTGGTAAAGACAAGTAATTGTTAATTCTGGCCACAAGTATTTATTCTGCACTTCTGGTGAACGTCCTGTTGAGGAATCTTTTATCCAAGATATTCGTGACAGAACAGTCACAGGAGGGCCCTGACTGTTATTTGGTGATATCCTCAGTCAGCAGTAGAATCTGTATAGCTGAATTTTGTGCCCTATATGTGTGGTAGAAGCACTTCTAATTAGTACTTCTCTCTCAGCAGCTGTATAGCAGACCAAACAGACTGCTATCTGGAATGCCTTTGTATAAGGAGGAAGGACAGGATGAGGATAAATCCTCAGTGTCGCCAGTATTGGTTGAATTGAATCAGGCCTTTGAAGATGTGTCATCTGAGGTAACATTTCAATTGTCTTTATGACTATCTTCCAGCAAAACTGCATTTACAATGAAAACTCCTCTAGCTCTCATCTAGAAATCCAGCCCTTTCACAAATATTAGGTGTTGGAAAGAGTAGGTTGTACTTCTGCTCTAGACTTCTCTGATTCCTTTTGCTCAGGCTGGACGGGTGGAGGAGAGCCTGCAACTTGAACAGAAGCTGTATGATGGTGTCGCAGCCACCTCCCTGTGGCTGGATGGTGTGGAAGAGCAGGTCTTTGTTG
The DNA here is from genome assembly GCF_001431845.1 of Calidris pugnax. Taxonomy (NCBI): domain Eukaryota; kingdom Metazoa; phylum Chordata; class Aves; order Charadriiformes; family Scolopacidae; genus Calidris; species Calidris pugnax. Next base: position 37,188,690 of record NW_015090922.1, on the reverse strand, counting down.
ACACAGCTCTGTTGCCAGAGGAAGAAACAGAAACATATCTCTGCAAGCAAGAGGTAAGGAATCCATGAATAGGAGTTTCTTTAAATTGACAATAAGAGTGCATTTTATGTAGTGCTTAGAAAGAAAATATTAGGATCCTAGATAAGTGGCATGTCATAATATATAGGTAGTTGCAGTATTCTGCTAGTGTTTAGAAGTAACTTTATTCACTGTGTAGATAACTGTAGTGGGTTGACCCTGGCTGGATGCCAGGTGCCCACCAAAGCCACTCTATCATTCCCCTTCCAAGCTGGACAGCAGAGAGAAAATATAACAAAAGGCTCATGGGTCAAGATAAGGACAGGGAGAGATCACTCACCAACTATCGTCATGGGCAAAACAGATTTGTCTTGGGAGAAATTAGTTTATTACCAATCAAAATCAGAATAGGATAAAAAAAAATTAAAAACCATATCTTAAAACTCCTTCACCCCACACCTCCCATCTTCCCAGGCTGAACTTCACTCCCGATTTCTCTAGTTCCTCCCTCGTCAGTGGTGGAGTAGGACAGGGAAATGGGCTTGTGATCAGATCATCATATGTTGTCTCTGCCACTCCTTCCTCCTCAGGGGGAGGACTCCTCATATTCTTCCCCTGCTCCAGCATAGGGATCCCTCCCATGGAAGACAGTCTTCCACGAACTTCTCCAATGTGAGTCCTTCCCACGGGAGACAGTTCTTCACTGCTCCAGAGTAGGTCCCTTCCATGGGATGCAGTGCTTCAGGAACAGACTGCTCCTGTGTGGGTCCCCTGTGGGGCCGCAAGTCCTGCCAGAAAAGCTGCTCCAGCATGGGCTTCGCTCTCTGTGGGCCTTGTACCCTTGTACCCACCGCTGCCCACTACCAAAACCTTGCCATGCAAACCCAGGCCAAGAATGTTGCAGAAAGCAGCACCTGACCTGAATTTTGTCTCATCAGAAGAGAAATAAACATAGAATCTTTCTTCTGTTTAACTTTTTTGCTAAGTGTTATCAAATCCCACAGTGTTGAAACTGAAATTAGGTGAAAAAGAAGGAGGAATGGTCTGGGATATGGAACCAGTACAAATTCATCAGCATGAGAAGGAGAGGGAAGGAGGGGAGAGGGAAGAAAAACAGACTTTTTCAGCAGCAACATGGATTTCTGCTTCACAAAGCCCTGATTTGGGCAGGTTCATATTGTTTCAGCATTTATTTTCCTCAGAGAAGTCTGGGGTTTTTTTATTATCAGAAATACTGTGGCTGCATAACTTTGTCTAGTGTGTGTTTATTAACAATGTAAAAAAAGTCACTGCATCACTGCAAAATTGGCAATGATGGTGGCAGTATGTTTGCCTGCTTTCTAGAATGTCTAATTGTTGCTTTGTTTTGTTTTCTACAAAATCAGTCTCTTGCCAAAGAAATCAAAGAGATAACAGAAGAAATGAATAAGAACAAGAATTTATTTGCTCAGATATTTCCTGAGAATGGTGATAATAGGGGTATTATGGAAGACACTTTGGATTGCCTCCTGAGAAGACTGACCTTGCTGGAGTCAGTGGTAAACCAGAGATGCCATCAGATGAAAGGAAGGCTCCAGCAAATAGCGACTTTCAAGGTATGATGATCATCTGAAGGTATTAACAGGAGTACATGTCAAATTGGGATGTAAAGGATTTGATTCTCAAAGTAATAAGAATTTTTGGTACTAAATCAAGAGAACATAGTTTTTTACTGAAAATCAAACTTCTTAGACTAAGCAAAACTTGGCACCCAAATCATGATCCAAAATTTATAATTTCTGCTAGAAGCCTTCTACAACTCATGGAATTATTGTAGAAAGTATCGTTCATCCTGCATTTTCTCACCCTGCTGGCATTATAATAATAGAATTTGTTGACTACTGTTCCCAAAGAAGAAAAAGCAACTTGAGAGTTCCACTTTACTCATTTTATAATTTCATAAATGACAGAGTACACTGTTTTTATTAGCTATGATAAAATAGAAAACATAATACTGATTCCCGGCTTTCTGATCACCTTTTACCCATACTGTTATTCTATAAGAGCTTGCATCTCAAGCTGTCTATATTGACCAAAGCAGAAAATAACGAAGAGGAGAAATGCTTGCTTTTAGAAATCTTTTCAATCTTTTCTCTCCTATTCTTATCATATAAAGCCTCCAGTATGGTTTAGTTTTAATGAAATAAACCACATAAATTCCAGCAAAAAATGGGAAAATAGTATGCTGGTGTCTTCAGATATAGGATCACCATTTCATAGGTTGTACTGTAGGATTTATTTCCAAACACCATAACCTTTCTTCTGCAGCAGATAGGAAAAAATATAATTCCAACAATTTTCAATAAAAGGCCTTTCTTTGTTAAAGAAAGAAGCTGATGTGCCTTATTTTATATCAGCAGTATTTAATATTTAAAAGAATTTATGCCAAAAATAAAAATTAGAAACACACTCCTAAAGAATGCTAAAAGTCTTAGAGAAGTGTGCTGTTTATTTTCTATTTCACCAATATTAGGAGGTTTTGGGGGCTGAATGCATTAAAAAAAAAGATTGTGGTTTGGCAAAAATTGTCAAGTGATATGTATGTGTCTAGTCTAATAAAGTACTCTAATAGTTGTAATGTGTACTTAGCCCTGTAATGTGTTGACGCCTTGTTATATTTGCTTAAGTTTGTAATGAAAACAGCTTGTTTTAAAAAGTAAAATGTAGCTTGTTTATGAGCATATGTGATTGAACAAACTCTACGAGAATAATGTATTTTTGTTAAATCAAGGTAATTGAACCTTGTTAAATAATCATCTAATTGGAAGGCAAAAGCAGAAGTGATTTCCTAGGATGTGTTTCAATAGAAGTTGGTTTAGCTTTTTGCTCATACATATCGTTATTGATTTTCAACAATGTTGCATGTTTTGTATTGGCTAAGTAGGTTGAATAGTTTGTGTGCCTTAGTGCTGACATTGTAACATTGTAACACTTTAAACTTTTTGGATCATAAAATATTTTTCAGTTGACTTATGCTGTGATTTGCCTTAATATGTTATTGTTGTCTCCTGTAGAATGACCTGAAGCTTCTGTTTACATCGGTGGCTGAAAACAAATATTTAGTTGTACAGAAACTAGCAGAGGCAGCTGAGAGACCAGAAACAGAACAAATGCAGGTATTACCAAATGTCTATTACTTGAGCAGGAGGGAGGGGAGAGATAGAATTTCTATTCAAGGTATGACTGGATTCTAGACAATAGTTCCTTTTTATGGGAGAATTTACATGTTCACATAAAATATGTGAAAATAAGTGTGTAGTACACTTCCGAGAGTGCACTACACATTTATAAATTAAAAAAAAAACCTAACAGAGTGTGTTTGGGGTTACTTTCTGTAGATGTTTGTTGTCACCCAAGAGCTACTCTTGTCTGGCTCCAGCAGGTGACTGAGAGGAAGAGACTTATCCTTCAGCTACACAAAACTACTGTCCTTTATATATCTGATAATCAAATTTTGAAGGAATTTTAATTCATGTATGAGTAAGAGAGATGGAAGTCTGTCTCTCTTTTCTGTCTTCCATGATATGAAATATTGGTAAAAATTTAGTTTCTATATGGTTAATTTAACTATCAAATAGGAAAACAACATGGTAATAAAAGAAAACTGATTATTTTTTTTTTTTTCTGAACATCCACCTTAGCTGATAAAACATTCAAATTCAAAAGCATTGCTGTTTGTTCAACACAAGATTGGGAAAGCAGAAGTAAGACCCTCAATCAGCCAAGTACCTTAGCTGCAGTGTAAGTTTAGTGACTCTATTACTAGGACTCAGGATATACTCACATGTATAGTTCCAGTATTTGGATATACAGTTTCTGAGAAGAGGCCTTAACAAAGAACTTCAACTATAGGAGTCTAACCTTGTTCTTTTAACTTTGTTATAGCTTGCATGCATTAATTCAACAGATTCTTAGGTTGAAAGACCTTGTTTCTTGCAACTTCCATTGAAAATGTAAAATTATCATCTGCATACAGTTGCAACTACCAAAATGTCCAAGTACAAAAGGGGATGTAGAAGTCATTTTCCTTGACAGTAATTTTGGCCCTATCCTAGTCCTGTAAAGGAACTCTGCACGGGTCTTTGCTATCATGCATGTCTTCTGCTGTGATGGTTGTTTGCTTGGTTCTCAGATATGACAGAAATGTCTTAATAATAAAAAAACATTTTAAAAGAAGGTATTAGAACAACTGAAAGTCCTTTTGTGCCTGTACCAAATAGTTAAAAGTGTGGAACTTCACAGCAAGGTTTTGTATAAATTCATGTATGATACTAAGCCAGTTTGTTATAAAAAAGTAATAATGCCATATTATATTTAACTTCAAGAAACAAGCTGGGCTCTTCCAACTTTGGATTATGATTTTTTGTTTATAATATCCTTTAAAATTTCAGCAGACTGAAGGACTGATTAATTCTTCAGGCAGGAAACAAAAAAGAACATTATGGTTATTAAACCTTCAAACTAAATGATGTAATTTTCAAATACAGGTCATACTGCAGGCAGAAGAAGGTTTGAAGGAACTAGATACTGGAATCAATGAATTAAAGAAGCATGTAGACAAGCTACAAATTGACCAACCTTCCATGCAAGAGCTGTCTAAGATCCAGGTATGGTTCATAAATTCCATTTTAGACCTGTCTGGTGATATCAAAGATACTACTATGCTCCTTTCTATTGTTTATAAGGCAGTTTAAAAAAGCATGATCAACAGCATTTTAATGTGTATAAAAGATTATTTTCTCCCTGATTCACTTAGTTTTTCTACTTTTGCATTTTCAGATTTTCTAACATCTCTACTTTTAGTAGTATTAACCATAAAAGCACACAAAACAATGTTTTCTTTCAGCTCTTGTTGAGCCCCTTTTCAAATAGATAAAGTTAAGATGAAATCATAAACATCTGCTGAAGGTTGAGCCCTGTTCTCACCAATGTCTCATGATCTGGGGTTTAGTTCTCTGTCACATCCATCATTAAAATAAAAAAAAAAGAAAAAAAAAAAAGAGGGGAATGAGGCAGCATAGATAGATAATGTGACCTGAAACTGGAAATGTTCTGCTTTTAATTCTGCTTTCTAATTTTTAGTCATAGAGCCTCCTGCTTTTTGTTTGTTTGTTTGTTTGTTTGTTCTGTCAGACTATATGTAGATATCTTCCTCTCATTTATTTCAGTTTTTGAAAAAGCCTTCCCTTTTTTGACAGTTGTGCTTCTCAAAATTGTCTCTTTAAATCTAGGAGAGCTTCAGTCTTGGGGGGGGAGGTGTAGTTTGCTGTAGCACTGGATGGTCATAGAGATATTTTGGTTTATTAGTTTCTGGATGTCTTGTCTTGATCAAAAAATATGGGCTTGCCCTCACAGTCAGACACATGTTCTGAGAATACAATTCTGAAAACAAAATCAAGAAAGTAATCCTGTTCAGGTGAAGGAAAGCGTCTGTAGGTTGTTCTCACTTTTATGGCTGAGGTATACAAGATGAGGAAAAACACACAGGAACTCATTAAATTCTGCCTTTTGGCTCATTTTTGGCAATATGGACACACTTTTTCTACACTTTGCTGTTCTATACGGAGTGTATAGCTCTTTTGAGGCTGGTTTGTTTTTTACTACAGGTTGTCTGCATCTTGATTGCTATCAGTAAGCTGCTGGGGCAGGAGGGGGAGACAAATCTGGATTTGAGATAGATACCAATAGTCTGTAGCCATGATAGAGCCCATCTAACCCACTGCATTACAAGAAACAAAATATAAATAGCCTCTCCAGTGTACAGTAGCCACACAGTAATCTGATTTTTGATGACTTAAGCCCAATCACAATCCTTTGCTACTTAAAGCAAGCCTTTGGGATTCTGCTAACTTTGTTCCCAAATGCATGCACTCGAAAGAGTTGCAAGTCATGCTTACTTTTTCTCTCTTTAAATGGTGACTTGTTAATTTATCAATTAAGTCAGTATATCTGCACAGTCTTTTTGAGCTGGAAATAGATATTATTCTGCTAGTATTCACAGAGGAATACAGAGACAGAAAGGTTGCTTGTAGGCAGACGTGTAAAGTGTAAAATAAGACTCACCGTTGCTACTTTTTGCCCCCAAGGATATGTATGATGAGCTGATGATGATCATTGGATCCAGACGGAATGACCTGAATCAGAATCTGGCTCTTAAGAGGCAGTATGAACGGGCTTTACAGGACCTGGCTGACCTGTTAGAAACAGGCCAAGAAAAGATGGCTGGTGACCAGAAAATGATTGTTGCTTCTAAGGAAGAGGTTCAATCACTACTTGACAAGCATAAGGTAAGAAACTGTGACATATTTCAGGACTAATCATAGCTGTAAGCTTGCACACAGAAAATTGCTAATCCTAAGGGTTCAGGAGCTTTTCAGAATGGTGAGCCAGTATTAAATTGAGTTATATTAAAACATACTGTATTTTAAATTGGAATCAATGAGCTGTTCTGACTGAATTACTTCAAAATGTTCTGTTGAAAGTCAACCCAAGTAGATAAATGTTCTTCCTCATTCTAATAAAAAGTTCTTCTTCTTGTCCTGTCATGCCACATAGCAACTTCATCCACCACTCCATTTTTTACCAACGGAAAATTATGTTTGCTAATAGCGCCCACAAAATATAAGAAGACTATCCCACTTTTTTTTATTATGGAGAATGTTTTGGTGGCGTATATCTGATTTAAGCTATTTTTGTTTATGGAATGAGAGTGGGATAGTGTTTGCATGGAAAAGATGAATTATTTCTTCAAAAGAAAGATATTTTTTTTTTTGTTGGATTTTGTGAAATGGTGGTGGAATGAAAAGTTTACTTAATTGTATGTCTACAACTACTTGATTGTACTGCTATTGTCTGAAAATTTTGTTTTAGTGGTAATGAATTGAGTAACAATTGCACTTTCTCTTTTCTATTCTCTCTTTACTCTCTCCCTCACACCCAAATTTCTCAGGAATATTTTCAGGGGTTGGAGTCTCACATGATCCTGACGGAAACACTCTTTAGAAAAATGAGTAGCTTTGCCCTCTTGAAGGAAACTCGGTCACATTCAGACCTAATGACACAAGCTTCTGCTGTATTAAAGCTGGCTCATAAACGAGGTGTGGAGCTGGAATACATTCTAGAGGTGAGAATCTCTGTGGTCTTTTCTGTACTGCCAGGATATTCTGTAATGTTGGTTTCCTATGCTTGGGCAGAATTGGTGGACATCAGTCCCTTTTATCATACACACAAAGCACTGATAGACTACGTTTTCCTCTAAATTTAAAAAAGCTGCTTAGCTACAGCTGACAAGGAGAACATGACAGCTTTATCCATGTGTTCTAAATAAAAGCTGAGCCTGACACAGAGATGGTGTCTAATTATAGGTTCACTAGACATCTGTACTGTTATTTCTGTACATTCACAACCTTGCACCTATAGGATTTCAGACTGAGAAAGCGAGTAATAAATCTTCTAGATACCCAGATAAATATTCACCATATACATGGATAATTTGTGCTTGCAGACCTGGATGCGTCTGGATGAAGATTACCAGGAACTTACCAGACAGCTGGAATCTGTTGAAGGCAGCATCCCCATAGTTGGTTTGGTGGAAGAGACAGAGGACAGGCTTACAGACCGGATTACACTTTTTCAGGTTGGTGCTTTTTAGACATTCTTTATGGAAAAGTTGGATGAAAGGGACCTCTGAAGGTCATCTAGTCCAGCCTCCCACTTGAAGCAGGACAAGTGCCACAGGCTGAATCAGCCACAGTGTTGGAAACCTCAAAACATTGAGATCGTGCAGCAAAACTGGGGACCAAATGCAGTGCCGCATCACCTCCTTCTGAAAAGGCCAATCTAAACCTTCAACTTCCAGCTGGTCACCATTGTTCTTTTTTTATTTTGTGGCACTACTGAGGAGCATTTACCTCTATAATCTTTTCATTTCTACTCAGAATAGTTTTAGGCCTTTGTTAGACTGTCCCTTAGCCTCCTGTTTGCAAATCTAAAGAAGCACATCTCCCTCAGCCTCTTTTTAAAGGACATGTAGTCTAAGTCCCTCAACATCTTAATAGTTTGGCACCAGACCCTGACTTTCTTCTTCTTGAACTCATTGCGAGGTGGTGGCAAGGCAGAATAAGGTGCAGTAGATGTGGCCTTGTCAGCACCATGTAGATAATGCAATAGCTCATCAGTTTTTCACAGTCCTAACGTAGGCCAGTGCTGAGGTCTGCCTTATTCACGATGTCTTGGTTATGGAAGATGCCAGGTTAAATACACCAGCCGTTCCCATTTCCCAGCCTGTACTGAGAAACAGGGCTATTCTGCCCATGGCACAGAATTTGCACTTCTTGTTGAGCATCCTAAGGTTTCTGCTGCCTCCAACTTCAAGTTTATCAAAGTGTCTCTGGTCTAAGTCTGCCTTTTTTTCTGTCAACCACTCTCCCTATGTTAGTGTCATCCACAGATTTACTGAGGGAGCACTATCATCATTCATGCCATTAATTAAGATGATGAAGATCTTTGGGCTCAAATATGAACAATCCCTAGAGTACTCTGCCCATTACACTCTGTCATCCAGACGTTGAGCTTTTGTTCACTAGTGTTTGAGACTGGTAATGCCACCAGTTTTCAATCCATGTAATAGTACATTTATCCAGCCTCCATTCTCTCCACTTCCAGAAGAGGGTCCTGGGGGAGACAGTGTCAAAGGCCATATCGAAGTCAGTCTCATCCACAGAGAAAGTAGTTTCATCCTAAAAGGCTGTCAAGTTAATGAATCCAAGCTAAATATTCCTGATTACCTTTTGGTTCTTTTTGTCCTTGAAAATGAATTCCAAGAGGATGTCCTTCATGATCTTTCCAGAGACTAAGGTGAGGTTGAACAACCTGCAGGTCCCCAGGTTGTCTTCCTCCTTCTCAAATGCGACAGGAACTAGTGGTTTAAATATAGTTTTCTACCACATCCTGTTTTTTCAGTCTGTTCTCAAAATGAGAATTCTGGTTTAGTGTTTTGTCTTTGTCTCAGTATACACCAGACACTTTGGTTGAGTTCTTTTTTGTTTTCTTTTTTTGATTTACAGAAAAATGTCTGCCAAATTTTTCTTGCAAATTGACTTCTTGTCTGCTCTGAATTTATTATGTATATTGTGTTTTACTAGACAGCTTTCTGCTTTTGCAATGGTATGATGAGAACTTAAGCAATCTATTGAGCATGGGTTTTATTTTGGTTTTGCTTAATTCTAGGCATTGTTTGTGTTGGTTCTGACCCTAAATTAGTTTTTCTATTTTGTTTCTTATGCCAGTTACCTGTATTAGGTTATTCAAATCCAGATTCTCGGACTCTGCTATGGCATAATTTTTAATACGTTTTTTTTTTCTCTCCCTGTGACTATGTTTAGTTTAAAAATCCATCATAATTAATTTATGGCTATCTTGGAATTTGTATGCTACTCTCTAGGAGTTATACATTTATTTGTGTATATAAGATATATATAAGTACACACACAGACACTCATATATAGATATAAAAAATCTGATAAGTTATTAGAACTCTAGGTGAAAGAAAATAAGAGTGGTAGAAAGTTCATGTACACACCATGGGATTGGTAGTTTTGTACACTTTATCTTCAGATTAGTTTCAGCATAACTGAAAAATGGGAATGCATGTACATTTTGCACTGAAATTTAGTCAAATATATAGACGTTTTAAAAATCTGTACTATCTGTGTAATGATAACAGAATTTGGCAGGTATATTTGCCCACATATCCAAATTCTTTACCCATCCACAAGTCACTATTTAAATGAAATCTGTCTCTGCTCCCAGTTGGATTCAGGCTAAGAATATTAGCACCCTTTCTTTTTTCAGTACCGTTACTTTTTCAGTGCCTTTTTTGCTTTCTTTTGCCCTAACAATCAGCTTCTCTGTTCAGGGATTTGGGTAGGTTGAGGGTGATCTCCTCTTTCGTAACCATGGGTAGCAGGAATGTAGATCAGTAAAAGAAGAGTTAGATGACCAGAGAGCTGAAGATAGGCATTGAAAGGGCTGGTGTGGCCACCTTTAATGGCTTGGTATTGGACACCTTTAACTTTTGTTGCAGTAGAGTTTTCAGCAGATGGTAGATTAAGTTCTGACATTTTAATCAATTTCTCTCGGTAATGTTGCTACCCCACCAAGGTTCTTTTGAAATTGTTCTTTTCAAGTGTGAAATATCTATACCAAGGAGGAGTTAATCATAAGGAAGTGTCCATAAACATACTAAAGTGAGTGTTTTTGTGACAGCGTGTTCAGATTTTGAGCAGGCTACCTGCATGATGGTTCTCAGGGAGCTCTAGAGCTGGTGCAGAGGGAAAAAATGTGATGTGCTGTGGTGACATTTGATGTGCTACAAAATGCAATAAAAGAAAACTAAATGTTGAGAGAGCGTGGTACCAGAGACCTGCAGAGCTATCTAACCGTCTCCTCTGTCATTACAGCATCTGAGATCTAACCTGACTGAACACCAACCTAAATTATACCAAGTGCTAGATGATGGGAAAAGGCTCCTTTTTTCTGTTAGCTGCTCAGATCTCGAAAGTCAACTGAACCAACTAGGAGAACGCTGGTTAAGTAACTCCAGCAAGGTTACTAAGGAGCTTCATAGATTGGAGACAATACTGAAGCACTGGACAAGGTAATGCTGATGTACTGGACAATATAAACTTCAGGTCAAAGTCATTCTTAACCCAGAACTATTAGATTTGACATTTAAAAGAAAGTACTTTGAGATGTATGTTTGACTACTCTACAATATCCTACTTCTGTTCCATACAAGTGCTATCATACTCTCACATTTGCAATAAAACACGTAACAGCTGGTGGGAGGAAGTCAGAAGGTGCTTTATTCAGATGAGTGTCAGAAGCCCCATATCCATACGGGTTGATAAGAAAAGGTGTGTGCTTTGCTAGGTAGCATGAGTAGCCTCAGCGTGTTCTGGTAAGTAAGGGCATTGTCACTGCTGGGTTCCTGTGAGTTTGTGTCATCACATATGTGAAAGGGAGCTTTTAGCTGCCTTTAGTAATGTTCATATGCTACTTTTGAAATCAGTTCCCTATGTGATATACAAGCTTTGTCTGTTATTCATAATACCACTGGCTTGTTGGCTTACTAGCCTTTCAAGCGAGATACATAAAGGGATTGTATGTATAAAGGTATTTATACATACCTTTACAGATATCAGAGTGAATCAAGTGAACTGACACATTGGTTACAATCTGCAAAGGAGCGACTTGAGTTTTGGAGCCAGCAGTCTTTGACAGTTCCTCAGGAACTGGAAACAGTCCGAGACCACCTGAACTCCTTTTTGGTAAGTCATTCATGGACCTTAGACAACTTTTTCTCTCCAATTACAAATAAACAGATGAGCAGTCATATGGTTATAAACTTCTTCTCATCATGGAAGTAGTGACTATGCAAAAAAAAAAAAAAAAAAAAAAATCTGCTTCTGTAGGTGAGCTGTCCTTCAAAGAACTGGTGTGTTTGCACATTCAGCACTCCTTTGCTCTATGCAGGGTTTAATATTTTTCCTAGAACTTTTTTTTTTTTTTTTTTTTTTTTTTTCTCAAAATGGGAAAGAGGAATATAAAAAAAAAAAAAAAAAAAAAAAAATCTGCTTCTGTAGGTGAGCTGTCCTTCAAAGAACTGGTGTGTTTGCACATTCAGCACTCCTTTGCTCTATGCAGTGATTGTAAAGCCTGATGATTCTGAAAACAGAAAATGGTCTTAGACTGAAAACAACTTCTGTTCTCACTTGGTCTGAAGTATAGCTGGTAAACACTAATAGAAATTACATATTTTTAAGAGGAAGGGATGATATTCTTAGCTTTCTGAGGTAAAGCTTTAAGTACAGTAAACAAGCAGCTGATTATTTCCACAAAAATTATTCTGCTTACAGGAGTTTTCAAAAGAGGTGGATGCTAAATCATCACAGAAATCGTCTGTCCTGAGTACTGGGAATCAGCTCCTCAGGCTGAAGAAGGTGGATACAGCAGCACTGCGTGCGGGATTGTCCCACATTGACAGCCAGTGGACAGAGCTGCTCACACAAATCCCAGCAGTACAAGAGAAATTACACCAGGTAAGGAAAGCCAGTCGTGGCCTTTGATATTCCAGAAAATTCAGACCATACATTTGGCACTGCCTTTGAGAGATAGTTGCTCCCTTCCTCAATTTACCCATGTGAGATAAGATACAAACAGCGTTACTGCTATTTTAATGTGACACCACTTACACTCATGTCCAAATCTTGTCTACCCATTCTGTCTAACACCAATTGATGTTAATGTCAAACTTTCAGTTACGTCTGTTAAATTTTAACCAAAGAACAGATGAGGGTTTTTTCAACATGTTGATATGCTTTTTTGAAAAAAGGTAGTTCACATCCCTGTGTCCTGTCCGATTCTGATAGTGGTTTTGTTCAGATTGAACAGACTGGGTTCAAGTCTATGAAGGACAAAATAAATATAAAAACACTGTGCAAGGCTCCTGCTACTGTATGTAGAAGCAGGAGAGTTTTGGTTGTGTAGTTTTGGTTTTTTGATGCTATAATACTAAAGTTAAAGAATTATACTGGTCTAAAAGCTGGGTTAGTATTTAGTTGCTAGGAGGTTATCACTATAAGTGGTTTCTTCAGTTCATAATTTGGAATGCTTTCAGAGATAGTAATATCATCATGATTTTAGGGTAAGAAAGGAAGGGTAACAAATATTACCTGAGTCTAACAAAAAAAGTCTGTAACAAAATAATGTCATTCAGTATTTCTCTGAACTGTCTTGTAACTATATATGTACCTAAAAATGTCATAGAATAAGTTTCTGAGTAACTAAATGTAAGCAAACACCACTGTATCATATGTTGAACATGAGTCTCTTAAGAAAGCAATGGGTACTATTCAAAATGAGCCTATTTAGAAATCATCACCACAAGAAGAGTTGTATATAATTATTTTCCATGGGTCGATTCATTAGCCATTTTCAAGGACAGGAAAACTGTAGTTTAAAGTTGATCTTTTACATAAGCCCAAGACTGAATTATGGAATGAGAATGCAGAACCATTTGGAAGGCAGAAATGGAATCTTTAAGTTTATTCAGTTTCTTTGTATAACGAAGAATGGAAATAAGAAGCCTTTAATATAATATTTTCTTTTTAAGATGCTTGCAGTTATACAATAGATCTATTAAAACCTCTTCCCTTTATTAATTTTTTTTTTTTTTTTAAATAAACTTCAGGGATATGTTAGGGATATAGAATAACATGATAATAAGAGCAGGAAAAGGAAATGCTCTGTGGCAAGGCAAAGCAAGGAATTCTTATCCATTTTCTTCACAACATGCATTTTAAGTCTGGTTATCTCTGCAGCTCCAGATGGACAAAATTCCTTCTCGTCATGCTATCACTGAAGTTATGAGCTGGATTTCCCTGATGGAAAATGTCATTCAGGAGGATGAAGAGAATATAAAAAATGTAGTAGGACAGAAAGCCATTCAAGATTATGTCAAGAAGTACAAGGTACTAAGTGGAAATGTTACTGATTTCCCTTTTGAATTATCACTATTAAATATGTATACATATGTAAAGTATCAGTGATTTAAGGAAAAAAAATAAGCCCAAAACTTACATTGTGGAGTGGTTAGAATTGTACACAAGTTACAATTTGGTAATATTTGATACAGTGTAAAAGAAGCCAAAATTATTTTTTCTCTGCTGTTTAGTTATGGCAGGAATATAATTTTTAATATGCTTACTTTAACTTCCAGGTAAATCCAAAGCAATATGCACATGATTAAACCTCATTAGATCTGCCTTGCACCCAAAACCACAAAGCACTTTGCAAATTACATATGCTTTTTTATGAATTCTCTGCATAACATCACCTTCTCCTCAAAGTGTAGCCTGTTCTTGAATGGAAGGTGGCCAGTGATTTACAGGTCAAGATAATTTTCATCAGTATCTGAGGCAAAAATGAGAGATACTATATCTTGAGATAACTGTTGAGGAGTATAGATATAGCAGAATTTCACTTCTTTAACTAGATCAGTAGCACTCTAGTAATAGATGTGCATACAGTGACTTTATTCTCAATGGCATGTTTGTTTCACTAGTCTCCTGAAAAATCATTTCTTGGCTATTATTCTTCTTTGTATGTAAGAATATTTTCCATCTTATCTGTTTTTGTATTAAAAATTTTGAGACTACATGAAAAAAAAGAATATTTACGGGTTTTTTCTTAGATCTAATCCTTGAGCCCTATATCAATAATTTTGCTGATTTTTTTTTTTTTGGGGGGGGGGGGTGGGTGTTAACAGGTAGGGGGAAAGGCAGGTCCTTTATTCAAAAGGCAGTGTATCACCAGTTTGTTTCTTAATATTTAGGAAAAAGTATCAGTGTTTTTAATTGCTGTTCAATTGCTAAAAAAACTTTTAGCTTAATTGTGGTAAAGCTGTAATTTGTGAACATTTTCGTCTGTTTTGCAGGAAGGTAAGAAATTATTGTACTTATGTTTTGGGGTTTTTATTCCCTTCTTTTCTACTAGGGTTTCAAGATAGATTTAAGTTGCAAACAGTTGACGGTAGACTTTGTGAACCAGTCAGTGCTGCAAATTAGCAGCCAGGATGTTGAAAGTAAACGTAGCGACAAAACTGATTTTGCAGAACAGCTTGGAGCAATGAACAGACGTTGGCAAATCCTGCAAGGCCTGATAACGGAAAAGGTAATGAAAAAATGCTAGGTGCTCTGTTGTGAACTTTCAAAATACATAAACTATAGGGTAATAAGGGTTGGAAGCCTCTGCAGGTCATCTAGTCCTACCTCCTGCTCAGAGCTAACTTTACATTTAGAACAGATTTGATGGGGACTTGCTTAGCTGAGTTTTGAAAATCTCCAGGCACAAATTCCACACCCTCCTTGGGCAGTCCGTTCCTGTGATTAACCAGCCCTGTTTTTGCCTTGCTCCCAGTCAGGATTTCCCATGTTGCAACTTGTGGCTGTTATCTCTCCTCCTCTTCCCGCACGTCTCCAAGAATAGTGTGCCTCCATCTTCTCCATAACCCCCCATCGCGAGTGGACAGATCAATGAGATGCTTCCCTTGCCCCTTCCCCAGTTTGAATGAAGCCAGCCTCTCCTTGTATGTCATGTGGTCCAAACCCCTAATGACCTTAGTGACCATTCACCAGTTTGTCAATCTCTCCCTTGCACTGGAGGGCGAAAATGGGTCACAAGCGTTAAGGAAAAGGAAAGAACCACTTCCCTTGACGTGCTGGGCACGCTCTCAGTAATCTAACCCAGTGTGCAGTTGGTCTTCATCAGCATAAACGCACACTGTCCATTCATTGTGTCCAACTTATTGACCACCATGGCCCCCTAGATCCTTTCTTCTCTCCAGCCTGCTGCTAGCCTGTATTGTTGCATGAAGTTATTTTGTCTGAGGTTCAGGACTTTACATTTGTCTTTACTGAATTTCTTGAGGGTTGATGAGCCTATTTCTCCATCTGCTGTTTTCAAATCCGGCTTTGGGGTTTGGTTTTGGTTTGGGGTTTTTTTTTAGAATAGAAGTGCTATCTCATTTGCCATTGAATAACACCTAGAACAATCAGAAAAATCTAAGAAACTTTGAAGCAATCAATTGACAAAGAAAGTAATATAAATCTTCATCTACTTTACACAGATATAAGCAAGGAATATAAAATGAATGTTTGTATGCTTAATTTTATATTATTCTTGTTCTCTGAAAAGAATTCCACTTCATAAATACATTCTGCTAAAGTATTAGCTTCTTTCAGCATGTCATAATATTTTAATACGTTATCTCTGTATTATCACTTCTGGATAAAGCAGGTTTTTTATTATGGACTCTTTTGAAATAGTAGATATATCTTGATTTGAATGCATATACTGGTTTTAAATTCTGAAAGCATTGAATTACAAGAAGGCACTGGTCAGCATTGGTCTTCACTGATTTATTTAATTGACACAACAATGAAGGTAATTGTATGAGAAAGTATATACTCATATTTCTTTGCAGATCCAGCTGTTGGAAAGTCTGCAGGAATCCTGGGCAGAATATGAAAATAGTGTGCAGGGCCTGAAAACTTGGTTTGAAACCCAAGAGAAGAAGCTGAAACAACAACAGAAAATTGGAGACCAGGCTTCAGTACAGAATGCTTTGAAGGACTGTCAGGTAATATCCCCTTACAAATAATAATATTCTCTTTCCAAAAGTTAGAAGCAGTACTTAATAAAGCCATGTGAAATCTTTGTATCAGTGAAGTCAGTGACAGAATTCATGTTTACTTCAGTGAGGGAGAGATTTCGTTCCAAAAGTGAAAGGAGGAAGGAACAATAATGTCCCAAAGATCTTTAAAGGCAACCAAAGTAATTATTCTTTTTTGTATTGTGTATTAAAGCACGGACATTTCTAAACATGCCAGGTGTACTGAACTATAAAAGCTGTCAGAGGAATATGTTCCCATTCCTGTTTATCCGGTCTTATGAAACTTGATGACTTGATGTCATGAACACCATGCTTGACTATTTGGAAACTTGTTTTTTCTGCCTTATCACTGTCTTTCCTCTGCTGCCCTCTCCCCTCCCATGCATGCTTCTGGACCTCTCAGGCTAGAGTTCAAGCTTATAGGTGTATAAGCAAAGCAGATTTTTCTGAATTTATAAACAAGGCCTCTACATGGTAACTGGCATCAGATAATTTTTGCTCAAAAGTATTTTGTTCTACCAGACACCAAATAATAAATTTCATACCTGGTCAAATTTTTAAGCCTTCAGAAACAGAACAGCTGGAAATCTATTCAAATGAAATGCATAAGAGAAGTGAATCTATATTCACCAGTGTATTAAACCCATCTTTGTTTCTGTAAAGTCAAATAGTTGTTTAGGCCAGATATGTTTGAAGTCAATTTTTTTTCCAAAGTTCTTGACCAGTTTTCAAACCAGTTGCAGTGCTTAGTTTCAATTCAAGTAGCTTTAAGTTTGCAGGACAATAAGCCCATACGACTGAAGCAAGGGTAATTTAGCATAGCCTGACATAATCAGCAGGCTGTGTTTGGCTGGAGTTCAAAGCTGAATCTGATTTATCACCTTTCTGGTTCCTTTTGGTCAGGGAAGTTAGCAAATACACTTGAGGGAGTCAGTTATGAATGGCAAAGCTTTGATCATCAGAGAAACAAATTGTTTAAGAAATAGCTGTATCAGACACTCCCAGGTATCAGGTTCAAACAGCACAAAAGCTGCAGTTTATTTATTAACCGATGTTGGTTGCTGCCTAGTGTCATATTAATAGGTGAAGGCAAGCATTTTTTCCCATCACAGATCAGAAACAGTAGTGTGTCTTTAATTCAGTCATGAGTTTAAAATGATGAGTAAGAAGCCCCTTTTCACAGAGAACCAGAAATATTTGCTGTTCTTGGGGTTTGAAATGTTTGCCTGTTTTCCATTCTGAATTTTGCAACAATCTTGTACAAACTTAAATGCCTTTTTTAATGTTATAATCCACTTTTTGGAAAGTCAAATTTACTATGTACAGCTTAGAAGTGTTCGCTTTGGTGTCAGCTGGTAAAAGGAAGATGTATTACTCCAAGGCTGTAGTCTGAAACAAGGTCATGGCTAGAAGTTTGATGAAATGTGAAATAGTACAGGAGGAAAGTGTATTGTATGTGTGCATGGATAAATTCTGTTAATAGCAAGTATTTGCAAGAGTGGGCAGAATTTGGTTCCAAATACCCTCCCCACTATCTGAACTGTAAACTCTGTTAAGGCAATGGTTCACTTGTTGGGGTCTTTTGATTCTTAGGGAGAGTAATTCATTGAAGGACATGGGGTTTCAGTTTGCCCAGAGTTTTGCTGTGTTGTTTTCTTTCCCCAATGATCCACCAATCTCAGTAAGGAAAGGCTTGCAGAAAATTAAAATACAACCTGAGAACACAAGATGTACTGCTTCATGTAGAGGCATCCCAAGATTGCTCTCGCCTCACAGTCTTCTTTCCATATCACACTGACTACTTTATCTCCAGACAGGTGAACACAAATCTGTGCTGGCCTGAAGCCCACAAGCCAGACTTCCCTGCTCTGCTCAGACTCAAACGTTTGTGCTATCTGAAGCTACACAGCTTCCATATGAGTCAGAGCACTGCAGGACTTTCCTGGATTTCCCTGCACCATCCCATGAAAATATATAGGTATTTTCCTGACTAAGGATGAGCTTATGAGAGTGTGCTGTATGACTCATTCACTGTTGCTCACTGAGTCTTCCTGTTCTCCTTCCTTCATTTTGTAACTTCATTCTCATGCTGTTGATCACAAGGTTTGTGACTAGTGAATGTTATGTACCAGACCTTCTGCAACTTCACTTATTGATAAAGCCAAGAAACTTTGAATCAGCATTTCCGTGACCAATCTAGGGTCATCTTAAATCAGCAACAGAGTCAGCAGTTGCCTGAGGCAGCAAAACAAGCCACTAACAAGTTGTCAATGGCCTTAGTGCTTACGTACTCAGCCCTGTTTTCTTCACTTGTTTTCACTCCAACTGTTCATATTCTTCCACTTGGATTAGTGAGTGGGAACTGTGAGCAGAGCAAAATGCTATCGAGCTCATTAGTGCTTCCCAATGGCATGCAACCTTGAGGAGGCAATAAGGAAAATTCCTGCAGTCTGTTGCTTGTTGTCATTGGCTGGATTCCAATGAACTTGTCATCCAGGGGAAGGCTCACTGTCCTCGGGCAAGGGGCTTTTCTGGGACCTGGCAGGGACCCAATCCATGTGAGGAAGAAAGGCAAATTGACATCTTTCCCTAGGAAATAATTTTGTCCTTTTCCTTGAGTGGCAAAATTCATTTTTTTCCAGAGGCTTGAGGCAGCTTTGGACTAATTTAAAAACCCTCTCAGGGTTCTAGGACAAACTAAGAAACACAACAGTTTTCCCATGTATTCAAACTGCTGTCCTATTTTTAATGAGTTTTGGACTCTTACATGAGAACAGAAAATTACACAGAGCTTTAACGTAGAGGACATGCTTCTATTTAAATTAAAGACAAACAACTATGCTTTAAAGGGAACATAAAATATTAAGTAAAATTGCTCATGAGTTATGATTCTCTTGAGAATAAAAAGCCAAAGTATGCAAGCATGACTTTCCTATTTTTTAAACTAAGGAGCTTATGGGCATCTTTTCTATCTCAAGGCATCATCTATCCAATTAAATAAACAAAAATACTCAGGCATCTTCTTTTTCTTTTTCAGGAATTAGAAGAATTAATAAGAACAAAGGAAAAAGAAGTAGAAAATGTGGAACAGAGCGGTCTGTCTTTGATACAGAACAAGAAGGAAGAAGTCTCTTCTGCTGTTATGAAAACACTGCAAGAAATTAACCATTCCTGGGCCAATTTGGATCATATGGTAAAAGAATCATCAAGAAGCAAATTATAGCCCCAGGAACAGGGCATGGAGGAGAGGGAGAATTAGCAGTTTGCAACTCGTGGATTTCTTCTGTACTGAAGGGGAACAGATTGTGAATTGTGTCCCTCTTTCCATCCCCATACGCTCTTTACACTCCCCATAAAATGGATGTAGTATTTCCTATTTCAAGGGTGTTTTTAATTCTTGGATTTTGGAACATTTTAGGTGCTTCCTGATATTTAATGGAAAGGCACCAAATGATCTGTAAGGAACTACCTTCGCAAGGACACAGGTCTCGCAGAATAAAGAAGAGATTGGCGTTAATTGTTATCATCCAACACTTGATAACATCAGTCCGCTTTCTCAGGATGAACGCAGTCTCTGCTAACTTTCATAGCCTGACTTGCCTGCCTTAGGAACACGTGTTTGACAGTCTTAGACAATTTCTCTAGATCTGGCTTTGGACCAAAGTAGAATGGACTTGATACCTTCTCAGTCCCTGCCATCCTAGCTTTATAAAATCAAGCAGAACTTTATGCTGTGCCCAGTGTAAGCCTATCTGATTGCTGTGAAAAATCTTCATTCTCCAACAAGTCTGAACTTAGGGATGTAGATCAAGTAGTATTAGAGATCAAAAGGAAGGAAATAATTTAAACAAAACCCAAAGATCTTGAATGCTTTTCATTTACTTTTTTTTTTTCTTCCTTCCTCCTAGGTTAGCCAGCTGAAGATATTGTTGCAATCTGTTCTTGATCAGTGGAGCATTTACAAGGTGGCTTATGAAGAACTGAACAGTTACCTGACAGAAGCCAGATACTCTTTGTCCCGGTTTTATCTTCTTACTGGTTCTTTGGAAGCAGTGAAAGTCCAAGTTGATAGCCTTCAGGTGAAAACAAAATCATGCCTCTTGATATACTAAGGATGGATTTAAGGATTAATTTTTTTCTCATTGCACAGATGTATATAACTATACATTTTGGTTCATAAGAGATGGAAGTACAGACATACTGGCACATTAAAATCCTGTGAAATTATCAAATAGTCATCGCATTTTTCATTTTGCAGAAAAATGAAATGGTGATAGTTGGTATTGGTTTTAGATTTTTGATGCTGCTGTCCTTTAATTTTTAAGCCATATTGTTAAATCGTTAAAAGTTTTTAAATCATGCTGGTGAGCATTAAAACTAAAGTTTCTTACTGTGCTTTGTCAGGCTTCTGAGCTACTGACACATTGAGATCATACTTTAAACCTGCTCCCCCACCTCAACCCTGTGGTTGCAGTAAATTTGAAGATCAAAGAAAATAGTGTTCCAAAAGCTGAGATACTTCTGAGCTGTTCATGTTGTTTTCCACTGTAAGAAAAGCATAAAATGCAATGAGATTCCTGTTATAAAATTATTATTAATGGAAATAAATTAATATAAATTATTAAATTAAAATTTATTAAAGGTATTGTTCTATTACATAGAAGAGCCTTTTATTTCAAAGAAAGTTATTGTCTTTGCAATCAAAAATAAATATGCAAACCTTTCCAGATGCTTAAAGCAACAACTTGCGTGGATACTATTTGCCAGCAAATTTAAGTTTACATTATCATTTAAATATTTTGTGCAATTTGAAGTCCAGATAGATATAAAGCTAAATGCCCTAAGCATGAACAGCACTTTCCAAGCCATGATTTAAAGAGCATCCATTAATGCACTTTACATCCACTCTTCAATGTTTTCATTTTTTTATATGTCAGAGGAGGAAGCAAAACAATAGTTACAGAAAATTAGGTTTTTTGCTTATTAAGTTTTTGATTATACTGTTTAATCAGGTTGATTTGCTGGGCTGTTCAAACTGTATTAATATGCATAAAAATATTTAACGTTAACAAAAAAAAAAGTGCATTTTCCCTGCCAGCTCTATTTCAGACTGATAAATGAAAGAGCAAGAATCTTATTTTGTGCTGTTACTTTTTCATCTTGTTCTAAACAGGCAAATATAATTTAATTTAATTTTTTCCAAGTTTTAATGTTAAAAGCAGTTCCATGCATTATTCCTTCTCTGCAAGAGTACTTGTTTAGAATAATTTCTTTTACAAGATTTTTGTATTTTTAGAAGATATTAGGTTAAATTTACTTTTTGCTACACTTTGATAGGCAATATCTCAAATAAATCTAATAACAATCTTCATATTTAACAACCTTCTATTTAGATGAAACATGCATGTATTCAAGTTTTGCCATCTTAACCCGTATGATGTAAATGATATATAGTATTTTGAAATGTTTCTGCATCATGCAACTATAAATCTCATGTATCTTAATTTTTATTATTATTCTATCTGTTTTAGAGCCTACAAGAAGAATTGGAAAAGCAAGAAAACAGCTTACAGAAATTTGGTTCTGTGACCAATCAACTGTTGAAAGAGTGTCACCCACCAGTGACTGAAACACTTACCAACACTTTGAAAGAAGTGAATATGAGGTAGAAAATGTCTGTGTGTCAAGCTTTACTTTCAGTGGTAAATTGGCATTTATCCACTGACTCAGTTTTCCATAATTTTTATTTTTGTTATATTTTATTCTTCCATGCATGGCTACCAACCAAGTTTAATAAATACCATGCTGGAAAATAATACTGCATTTAACATGTGAGAATCCTGTCTGAAATGTTTATTTGGTATGTGTGCACCAGATTCCCCAGATTTTAGGTTGCTATTTCTAGTTGTAGGAAGGGCATGATATCAACAAGGTCTAAGCCTTCACCAGTAGCTTGGCAAACAGCTTCCCCAACTTTGGAACCAGGCCAGAACCAGTGTAAGGGTTTACTCAGAGAAGCTGCAGAAAGGCAGGATCCAAAAACAAAAACTAGTTTGGTGGAAAATTTGGGGATTTTATGAAAACACAATCATGCCAAATTCATTTTTATCTGTGGTCCGTCCTGTCCTAGAATCCAGAAGGGGAGGAAGGGATTATTCACTCCATTTCAGAAAAAGATACTGTAGGATTTAACAGTTTCAATGATAACTGATGGACTTTTCATATCACCATTTTTATCATATAATAATAATTGAAAAATACTGTGCTTTCCTTTAGTGAGGAAATAATGAAGCAATTTGATAAATACCAGAACATTTGAGAGAGCGCATATTTCTGGTTGCTATTAGAGCCAAGAATTCAAAGGGGGATTCTATATTTAAATGAATAATAAAATTATAAGGACTTTTATTGGGTCTGGGATTATTTCAGAAGGGAGTTACACAGTGCTTTATGACTTTAAATATTCTGTTGGGGTTTGGGAAGAAATTACAGCAAAAGAAATGATTTCTTTTTTACACCTGTTTTGAGCCTCTTAGACCTTGCAGGAATCTGGTACTGCTAACTGGTTGTTGGTCATGGATGCTCTGTGCAGTGAACCAAAGTGTGCTAAGTGGAAATAACAGGAGGTTCACTTCAGAAAGTGCACTCCAGCTCTGACCTCAAGTATTAATATACAGCATCCAAGATGTAGCAGAGTTCAGACCTGCTGTGACAAGTCAGAACAGCCCGTGAACATATTTCTTGGATTCCTCTCCCCCCTCCCTGTCTCATCAAATGTCTTGATCTTGATTATTACCAAATTTCTTAAAAGTCCATGGAAAACAGCAGATAGGAAGAGGGGAAGGGATAGTTTGTATGGACTCCCAGGCTTCAATCATTCATCCGATCTCCTCACCAGGTGGAACAACCTTCTACAGGAGATTGCAGAGCGGCTGCGTGCCAGTAAGGGCCTCCTACAGCTGTGGCAGAGGTACAAGGACTGTTACCAGCAGTGCTCTTCCACACTCCGTCAGCGGGAAGACCAGACCAATGAACTCCTGAAGACTGCCACCAGTAAAGACATTGCTGATGATGAAGTTACTACTTGGATCCGGGACTGTAATGTATGTTCAGTTAAGCTTTGCAGTTTTTTACAGTTCTGTGGGCTAAAAATCTCAAGAGGGTCTCCATTACTGAGCTTTATAATTGGTGTATTGGAAACTTGCATAGAAACACATTTCTTGTTACTGATACCTCTCAGGGACAGGAGAGACAGCTTTATGTCTGCTACCCAAATATCATGAGTTTCTCAGACTTTTCATGTGACCCCTCTGTCACTTGTAGCGGTGTTCCAGAAGTCTCTGTCTGAAGTCATCTCTCTGAACAAGGTGGATAAATTCTATCGCTTGATTAATTCTTAAATCCCTGCTTACCAAAGGATGTTTTCCTTAGGAAAATATCTCTACCAAATCTATTGAGTACCTTATTATAGAAAGAAACACAAGATCCTACGACTATATTCCCACCAATCAAGGCTTTTCAGTTTTTCTGAATGAAGAGAGACTGTGAATTCTCTGGGAATGTGTTTATCCTTCCTTATGGAAGGACACCATTCAGCGTGAAACCTTGAGATTCTTCTTTTTTCAAGACTGCATCTCAAGACAGCAAGATATTTTATCTCCTATCTGTGGTTATATTTTGATTCTTTAGAGTTTAAATTAATGTTTAGTGTCATTGATGAAAAAAATTAAAATGTTAATTTCTTAGTGTAAGCAAAACAATTGCAAGGAGAAAAATGAAAACATTAATGAGCTCTTTGAGCATTTGCTGCCATAATCATATAGACTGGCAATTCGAATAAAAGTTATGCCTTTTACAAAAGTTACTTTTTCATCTCTCCTGATAATTCATATCAGGAATTAAAAGAGAGGTCTAGTCAAACCTGAATTGACCCACAGTGAGGAATGCCACTGCTTAGGACCAGCATGTCAGTAGATTCAAAAGGTTTGTTTCTGCAAGTCTCGCATCATCAGTATCTCAGGCTCGCTCAAAAGTACCTGAGCAGTCCCTTCTTTCTGTTCCTCTGTGTACAGGTAAATATTTTTTTTTTCTGCCCATCATTGGGAAGACCTACAGAGGGACCTAGATAGATTGGATCACTGGGCCAAGATCAACGGCATGAGTTTCAACAAGGGCAAGTGCAAGGTCCTGCACTTGGGCCACAACAACCCCATGCAGCGCTACAGGCTGGGGGAAGTGTGGCTGGAGAGCTGCCTGGAGGAAAGAGACCTGGGGGTTCTAATCGACAAGCGGCTGAATATGAGCCAGCAGTGTGCCCAGGTGGCCAAGAAAGCCAATGGCATTCTGGCTTGTATCAAAAATAGTGTGACCAGCAGAAGTAGGGAGGTGATTATGCCCCTGTACTCAGCACTGTGAAGCCACACCTCGAGTATTGTGTCCAGTTTTGGGCACCTCAATACAAGAGAGATATCGAGGTGCTGGAGCGAGTGCAGAGGAGGGCAACGAAACTAGTGAAGGGCCTAGAAGACAAATCATATGAAGAGCGGCTGAAGGAGCTGGGGCTGTTCAGTATGAGGAAGAGGAGGCTGAGGGGAGACCTCATCACTCTCTACAACTACTTGAAAGGACACTGTAGAGAGGTTGGGGCTGGTCTCTTCTCACAGGTAATTAACAATAGAACGAGAGGGAACGGCTTCAAGCTCCAACAGGGTAGGTTTAGATTGAACATTAGGAAGGAATTCTTCACAGAGAGAGTGGTTGGGCATTGGAATAGGCTGCCCAGGGAGGTGGTTGAGTCACCATCCCTGGCTGTGTTTAAGGGACGTTTAGATGGGGTACTGAGGGATATGGTGTAGGGGAGGACTTTGTAGAGTAGGGTAGATGGTTGGACTCGATGATCCCAAGGGTCTCTTCCAACCTCAATGATTCAATGATTCTATGATTCTATGATTTCCTTTTCATACAGAGAGTATATGGACACTTGTGCATTGAAATTCAGTACTAAATATAGTGATGGAGTTTGGTCATTTTGTTCTTCCTTTAAACCAGGGGAGGATGACATCAGCAGAGTGACGGGTTAATTCTTCATATCTTTATTCAATGTGTTGCCACAGGATGTGCTCACGGATTTGAAGACAGCACAGGAGTCACTGGTGGTTCTTCAAGAACTGGGTGAGGAGCTGAAAAGCCAGGTGGAGGCTTCAGCAGCAGCAGCTATACAGTCTGAACATCTTTCTCTGAACCAGAATCTGTCAACCCTAGAACAAGCTCTCCGTAAGCAACAGGCTGTGCTTCAGGTATGCCGAGAATGCTTCCAGTCCTTGAACGTGATCATCCTGTGGTACCTGAAAACATATAAATTAGTTAAAAAACTGCCTGGGAAAAGAGGATAGTGTCACCCGTTGCTCAGCATTTCCTGGAAGCCAGAGTTGAGAGCAGAAAATATTCTCAAGTCCAGCATAGAGATCTTGTAAGAAGGTCCAAATTCTGGGAAGAGGTAAGAAACCTCATGGAGGAAAGTGTCCATCTGGAATCCCAAGGGCACCATGCTTTCTACAAACAGCAATAGTGCTAACAGCTGGATCCACAGCTGCTGCTCCCCTGAAGACAACCTCTCTTCTCAGCTAAATCTTTAGCAGTAAAAAAAAATGAGACATTCTGATTTTTACAGTTCCTGTTAACGTCAGTGACCAGACTGACACCTACCACTTGTGTCAAAGCCTGTTCAGCAGATGTTGCTAATTGCTTGTGTCACCAGGGAGTAACGAGCAAAAAGGGGGTGGGCAGAATGTGTTCCATAGGAAAGTATATGGGTGACAAAGCAACAAAAGTAGTGGCTTCTATTTGGGTGACAAGAGGAATTACCCAAGAAATCCAGCGTTGTCTAGAATGTGATTATAACATCACTGTTCTGTGAGGAGACAAAATGTAAGAGAAGTTTTCCATTTTAAATTGCACTAATAGCAATTAGTGTTTCTCTCTGCTGACAATAGATTAAGCAGAGGAGTTAGTTCATAGAAGGAAGTTGCAGAAGGTTACCTATTTCAAGGCAAGGAGATATTTACGTACTTTGTTGAAGTGGTGCCTTTTTGCTATGATCAATAATCCTCTGTTCTAACTTAAAAAAAAGCCCAATAATTCCATAGTCTGTGAGCAAAGTAGCAGTTACAATTGCTCCTAGTCTATTCAGCTGTTTACAAATCTGTAATGAGAATAGCCAGGAGTGTAATCTCAATATGGATGCTATGTGGCTGAAGTTCTTATGCTGTGGGTCCTTTTCTATTCAAGGCTGGAGTGCTGGACTATCAAACCTTTGCCAAGAACCTGCAAGTCCTTGAGGCCTGGATAACAGAAGCAGAAGAAATATTGAAAGGACAGGATCCCAGTCACTCATCTGATCTCTCAGCAATACAGAGTAGAATGGAGGAACTCAAGGTGACTAATAAATGCAGAAAGTGTTGAATTATTTTTTTTTTTCTGTTAGCCTGGTTATTTGTAGTACAGGGTATGCACAAACATCATACATGTATTCTATACATATTAAAATGGTATTTAGTGTAGGGATGAAGTCATCTATTCTTTTTGAGTATCTTGATATACTGAAGAAACATGCATACTGTGTATTGCATGGTCTCAATTTGAACTCTTTCACTCTTTCTTTTCATGGGGTTTTTTTTTACCCTCTTCTTCCTTCAAGGTTGATGGACTTTGCCATCTAGGTTGGTTTTGTCATTTTAAGCTTCCATTATTTTTCTATCGGGATTAAAATGTAATTGCACTTTGGGCATGCTGAAACCCAGGACATTTTCCTATCATAGTGAATTGGATATTTCTGTATGCAAAACAAAAGCGCAAAAAATAAAAAGCTGAATAAGTTCAATGGGAATTTGCCAGCCTAGCATTCAGGCTAAGAAAAAAAAAAGAAACAGGCTCCCTTTTTTGGCAAAATAATCATATGGCTTCAAACGCTAGCCTACTTTTGCAGCTCTGAGTGGTAAATCCCCAGTTCAGCAAAAGACTTCAGTGCAATTTGAGTTTACTTCTCTGCGCACGTTTAAGCATGACCATAAGTCTTGTCCTGATCTGACACCAGAGGCTGAAGACTAGAAATGCAATTTTTCCCTGGCATAGGGATTGCTTGCCACTTGGTGGCAACCAAGGCCTCTCCAAATTAAACTGAGTGCTAGTTCATAATTTTGCAGTGTATAACAGCGTATTTACTGAACTTTCTGGTTACCACTTTTACTGTTTTTTGCAGAGTCAGATGTTGAAGTTCAGCAGTATGAGCCCAGATTTGGACCGTCTTAATGAGCTGGGTTATAGGCTCCCTCTGAATGATAAAGAAATCAAGAGGATGCAGAACCTGAACAGACATTGGTCTCTGATCTCATCTCAGACTACGGAGAGGTTCAGGTGGGGATAGTTAAAGATTGTTGTATAGTTTTCTTAGATTACAGCAGCTAGAAAGTATACCCTTTGCAGAATGTAGAAAACATTTTAGATATCTCATTAACTAAAGTCCCTTTCCTTCGGTATAATTATAAATAAAAAGTGAAGCCAGTGAGCTGAGATGATAGTTTTGCCACAAATTAACAGAACTTGAAATGAGGAACACTGCTACTTTTCAAAGTGTTGACTAGATAAATTGAATGAGGCAGCTGAGTGGGAAAAGTGTTACCATCCGAATTGGAATTCTGCTGGGAAAGTTATTGCAAGACCCTTAACACTGTGTGTGAGAGGAGGAGACCTTACCTGAATCCATCTTTCTTTCTTTCTTTCTTTCTTTCAGTAAGCTGCAGTCTTTCTTGCTGCAGCAGCAGACCTTTTTGGAGAAATGTGAGACTTGGATGGATTTATTAGTTCAGACTGAGCAGAAGCTGGCGGCAGAGATTTCAGGAAACTACCAGAGCCTTTTAGAACAACAGAGAGTACATGAGGCAAGTCATCATGTGTATTTATACAGAACTACAACACGTACTATTTATACATAAATGGAATGCACATTCTTTTGTGGAGTAATATAATAGTATGCCTTGAATTGAATTACGTTTGCCTGCACCATCTGAGGATATCTTAAAAACACAAGTGTACAAATATGTCAATAATACCCAGTTTGGGGAGAACTTGATTATCTGTCTACATTTGTGTATAATGTGTCAGCATGCCTAGGAGTGCTTGTCCCCTACAGATTGGTTTGTATTACTACTTCAGATTTGTAAATCAGAGTTTTTATTGGTCTTCCCATAGAGCCTAACTACTCTCATGCTATTTGGCCCCTTGTCTTCAGTTCTAACTGGAGAAAATGTCTGTGTTTTCAGTTTATTCTGATTTTGTTTTTTGTTATTAAATTACCAACGTAAATAGCATCTGAAGACCATGTTAAAGGAAGACTTTTTTGTCAAATACTGAGTTATATAACTCATCATGGGACCTCCATTTGGTAACATTTTCTTGGAGAACAAACTGATTTGATCCTCACTGCGTGCTGGAATCATTTGTCTGTTTGTAACAAATCAAGAGCAGCCCAGCTTTTGCTGCAGGGAAAAACTGATTCAGAGTTTTTACTAGAGGATGCCTTTATGATTCTTCAGTGAAGTCACGTGATGCACATTTTTTTTTCTCCACCCATATTGTTACTGCCAAGAATTCTGGTAAAGATCAAGTAAGATAAGTCAAATTTCATACCAAAGCTCCCATGCGGCTACAGTAGTTTCAGTTCCCACAACTTTTTCAGCTGACCTACCCATAGACTCGGGCCAGATCATAGGGAGAGTCATGTCCTTCCCCTCTCACAGCATAGTGTTTGCATGAATGTCTGATAGCAGCAAGTAATTCACAACCATTTTTCCTTGCTTTAGCATACATTTGTTTTAGCATTTAACTGCCTTTGCTTTCATAGACATCATCCATTTCATTTCCTCTTGCTGCTGCCAGCATTAACTGGACAGTGTCTTTGTAAGTTGAGACATCTCAGGTCATTGAGATTTGAATGTCCAGAAATCATTGCTGTCTAAGTGGATAACTTCCTACTGTTGTGTCCAGTCATAGCTATAATTTTTTGAAAGAAGTTTATGGCAATCTTCTTGCTTACAATTGCTTTGAGATCTCCTGAAATCTTAATCTGAGCAGTCAGTTCAGATATGTGTTACTAAGGGACTCTGAAGCTTTTTTTATTACAGCTATAAAGTTATGTTTCAGAATTTAGTGAACTAATATCTGATTTTCTAAATACTGCAATTCATCCTAAGAAAATATTGCAAACAGCATTTGGCTTTTTGGCTTTTTATATATTCTAAATGTCAATGTTCTTTGCAGTGCCTCCTGATACTCATGAAGAATTTTCTTTCCACTCCTTGTAGCTGAAAGGGTCAAATCTAAACTTCTTGAGATTAATTTCCAGATTCTTTTGCTTTTTATTTTTGAAGATAATGACGAAATACTTTGTTTCCACATATATTCCCAGAATGGATACTGAAATTCCTCCAGCTCAGTTACCAGCTTTCCAGTGCTGACTCACAACTTTGCTGGGGTTTATTCAAAGAGGACCCCAGCTACCTCAGTGGCCTTATTTAGAAATAACTTCCTACCAAAATTTACAAACCAGCAACATGGAGGTGATACCTTTTTCAAATATCGTACACTAACACTGGCATCTGCATCTGACAAGTCTGTCAGGACAATCTTTTAGTCATTCTGGCACAATTCTCCAGATATCCTAAGCCTGGTATTTTGCTTGGGACTCCCGTGCAGTGGGAATGCACTGAGACAAGCGTTTGAGAAAGTGCTGGCAGAGGAAGGGGAAGTTCTTTGCCAACACAATTACTGAAATTTTTGCAGTGTGCTGGTATTGTGCCTTCCAGAATTTGCCCTCCTTCCCTCCTCTTTTGGATTTCGATTTCTGTGATTTCTGTGATTTACATATGGGAAGAAATAGGAGTGGCAAGTGGTCCCACACTACAGAGTTGTTCTCTTCTGTACAGAGGCAGTGTACGTGAGGAGTGCCAATGGATATTGACAGAAATGTCTGCTTTTGGGTAGGGCTTGAATACCTCCACTCTAAGCTCTGTTCCTCATGCTTGGCAAGCTTTTGTTTCACCTGTCCCCTTACAAAATATTAAAATTGTCACTTCTAGGGGGGCTTCCTTTGTTGGTTTTTTTTTAGCCAGTTGTATTTTGTTTAGTCTCAATCTGCCAACAGATGGTAGATGCTGTTGCCTCCTGTGCTTCATACATGCCACTTAACTTGACAGAAATAGATGAGACAGGAAGTAAAATTCCTGCCTCCTTGCTCAGCTTTCTGAAATTCTCTCTTGTGGTTTCATTCATGAGATAATAGAGCAATTAGTTTCCCTATGGTTCAGACTCAGTCATTCATAAGAGCCAAGGTATTCAAAGAACACTATCAAATAGTTCTGCAAGGAAATTAGGTAACACTGTTTCTTTCTATGGGAAAATTTATGACCTGTGTAAAATGTTCAAAATTAATTTAGTGATCCAGAGAGTCAAAATGTTATTTTGAAAAATTAGTCCATCGTCTTGAAGTCCTAAGCTACATACAGGGTGCTTGAGAGATTTAATTATGCAGGTCCCAGCAGGTATTTTGCTGGCAGTTGCAGATGCAGGGACTGGTACATCACAATTTGAGCTGGTGAAAAGCCATATAACAGAGGTGTAATCTTGATTCAGGGAATAGTGGCTCTCAGTTGAGGCAAGGGTGAACTATTAAGTGTAAACACCACCACTAACAAAATTTAAAAAAAATCTTAAGCTTCATACCAGCATATGTTCTCTCTTAATCTGGTGCACCTGCATCAACATAAGAATATTTCTGAACAACCTTATCTAGAGACATGGTCCATTAGTAAAAGAAAAGACGTTTTTAAAAATAAATGCAAGTGGTATATATTTAAGTAATTTTTGCTTAAGTAGTACTGAGGTAATTTTTTGTCTAAAATAGTATTTAAGGAATAAGGGTTTTTAAAGTATTGTGAAAGTTGATTGTGACTGATGGGGAAAACTGGAAAATAAATTGGAAAAATTGGAAGAAGTAGAAAATTCACTTCTAGCATGGCTGACCATTTCTTTTAAAGTTCTGTTGGCAGTGTAAAATTGTATTAAAAATTTTATAACACTATCACTAACAATCTGTGCATAAATTCAGTTTAACAAGGCAAAAGACTATAATATTCTTCAATACTCCAGAAAATGAAAAGTGCCTCTTCGGTCCATGCAATAAATACCCTATCTGAATTTTCTTTTAAGTTACAGTGCCCATCACACTATTGTACTCAGAGACAGAAAACCTAGCTCCTGTTGATATTGTTTAGCTTTTGCTTTTTTTTTTTTTTTTCAAATCTCAAGCAACTAATAATAATTACTAGGAGCAGCAAAGAACTCCAGCAGTGAGATTTTTTTTAAAGTGTTTCTATTTAAGCTAATGACAAAAGTCCTATTGAATTAATTTGAAATGAAATTAAACACATGAAAATTCATTTTTACCAGTGCATACAGATAGAATTAAAATGTAAGATCTTGTTTTAACATCCTTGTTTCCTGTGCAACAGCTCTTCCAGGCAGAGATGTTCAGCCGCCAGCAAATTTTGCATTCGATTATCTCTGATGGGCAGCACCTCATAGAACAAGGACAGGTGGATGACAGGTAGACATTCCTGTGTTATTGCTGTTTATGTCACATAATACTTAGGCTAGTGAGGGACTTCCAAACAGAGAAGGTGACAAACGTCGCTGTTAGATCATGCTCTTCTGAGGTAGCAGTTACTATTGCCATGATTAAGCTATTAAATAGCCAGATCTTACCTAAGACAGCGTTCTGGAGTTTGTGAATGTGTGCATGCATGTGGGAATATGACAGTTTAAGGCTGCTTCTCTGACAAAGGTTTGTCTTGGATTATCAAGCATGTTACATGTTTGTCTATTTTGATGTACTTTCAAAATGTCACTTTCACCAAAGGAGCCTGCAGTGACCGGTTTAGTGAGTTACATTTGATTTGTGCCAGCTGGGGACTTGCCTCTACCAAGAGGATTCCCTACTGCCATTTAAGAACACCTGCAGCATAAATGTGGTGGAACAGGAATTCATCGCTGTCTGAGATTTTATTTTAAACACTTGTGATCAAATGAATGAAAATCATTGAAACACCAGTGGTTTTACACTTGTGCATATGCATTGAATTTGCTAAGGGTATCACGGTGCTAATATGAGATTAAATGTTTACTGGGATGTGAGAATCTTGTTAACACTGTGTATATCTTATGCCTGCTTTGACCTCAGTAGTAAATCTGTGGGAGAATCATGAAATTTCCATTATTTGCTATGAATTTGGCTAATCCAAACTGGCAGAGCCTGTGAGTTTTCTTTACATAGTTCTGGGGAGGAGGTAGAAGAGTTTTGTGTGATCAGAGCCCTTTGATTCTCCCAGTACGTGAAGTATGATGTTCTCATCCTCAGCAAGCTATCGTGAGACTTCAGTGCTATTCTCCTAGTGTTTCATAATTGACAGCCAGAAAACATCTTCCCTTTCCCTTCAGTTTATTTCATTCAACAAATAGATCTAAGTACGGAGATTGTCCTGTGGCTTTATTTCTTTATCAATTTATAATAGGGATGAATTTAATCTGAAGCTGACTCTTCTAAGCAATCAATGGCAAGGAGTAATTCGCCGGGCACAGCAGAGAAGGGGGATCATTGACAGCCAGATTCACCAGTGGCAACGCTACAGGGAGATGGCAGAGAAGCTGCGCAAGTGGCTGGTGGAAATATCCTGTCAGCCAGTGAGTGGGCTGGGCGATGTTCCCATACCATTACAGCAAGCCAGAGCGCTACTGGATGAAGTGCAGGTATGTCCAGTGCATTTGGAGAAAGAGGAAAAAATCCCCACCTTTTTTACAGCCTTTACCATTTAAAACATTCTTAAAAATGTATTCGATTCAAACTATCCACTTTGCAGAAAGCAGTACTGGATGTTAGTTCTTTGGACCTGGCATAGCCTCAAAAGCAGCAGTGTGATGGAGAGTTGGGGTTCATAAATAACACGCAACAAAGAACTTGTCTCTCCCTAGATCCTTGTTTGCTTCTGGTTTTGCTTTGTACATAACGTCGTACTGAAACTGTCTTGAAAAAAACCCATGATGTCCTGTTTGTGGAATATATTCTAGCTAACAAAGGATTCCTTGAGTGTCCATCTTCATGTGAGGTTAACAGTATCTATTTAGCAACTTGGTGTCTTCAAGCTTTTTGGCTGGAAGATACATATAATGATAAAGCTCATAAGCATAATAGACTATAGAGGAACTATTGCTCTTTAAGAGCAGTTGAGAAACTGATCTTAGCGGGGAGAGAGAAATCTTTCCTGTCTTTAGAAAATTTCTCCGAGGAGATAAAGTACTGCTGCAGTAAATGATTGTGAAAAAGTTAGGGTAAAGCATTTGGGAAATAGCTTACACTTAAATCAAGGAAAGTTAGGGTAAAGCATTTGGGAAATAGCTTACACTTAAACCAAGGTATGCAGTCATATGCAGTCAATTAAAGTATGGATGTAAGAATGAATTACACTGAATTGCTAACTGTAATTAAAAAGACAAACCTGTCAGAAAACTGTTAATATTTTCAGCTTAAAGAGAAAATTCTCCTAAGGCAGCAAGGGAGTTACATCCTGACTGTGGAAGCTGGGAAGCAACTGCTGCTCTCTGCTGACAGCGGAGCTGAGGCAGACCTGCAGGCAGAGCTCACGGAAATTCAAGAGCGCTGGATGGCAGCTAGCACCCAACTGGAGCAACAAAAGAAACAACTTGCTTTACTGCTGAAAGTAAGTATGTGATTCCTTCTGTATTTATTCAGCAAGTTCATGGTTTCTCGCTGTGAACCTTGTTGGAAAAAGAAAAAAAACAAAAAAGGGGTTCTCAAGGGATAAGCACAAATACAGGTGTGGTGTATACACCACGTGAGCTCACAGTGTCATTTCACCACCCCTGAAACTAGGAGGGGTAATACTTCACAGTAGGCTTCTATGTGAGTTGATAAAATTTTAATTGATATTTTCAGAACACTGCCAATAAAGGATATTCCTACCAGTCCTATTTTCAACACAAAGCAAAAATGTATTGTATTTTGCACAATGCTGGTTAATTTTTATACATACAGTATTGAAAATTTGACCTACCTATTCCCTCCACATGCCATGTTAAGAACTATCTAGCAATGTAGTAATCTGTGTTTCCTCCCAGTGTTTTGAGTATGTTCTAGTTTAGATAAACTTGTTGGAGAAGCGAGCCTTGAACTTTATTTTGATGTAAGCAATGTCCAGAATGACTGCTAACCTCACTTAAAGTCTGAAGATGATAGGCTGGAATTTAAATTTTCGTCTGTTTGTTTTTCCCTTTTATTCATTCTAGGAAGGAAAATTGGAGTTGTGTATATTAATAGAACAGGACAAGTGCTTTTAGAATAGTTTCAGAGGTCTAGTAGAATTACAGAATTACAGACACTTTTGTTTGTAAATGGCAAGAGGTAAGGCAGTGCAATAAAATGAAATATTATTTTGGAAAAATTCAGACAAGTAAATTTTTCTTCCTATTTCAGGCCTTGTTCCTTGTACCTCAGCTTCTAGTGGGGGAATTATGTCAGGAAATTTCAGTCATGAAAGCTATTATCTAGGAAGACTAAAAGTTCTATGGTATTTTGTCTCAATGAAAATATGGAAGCTAATGCTTGAAAGTGAGGAAGTAGGTGTAAATTACCATGCAAATTGCAAAAAATGTCTCATAGATATCAAGCCTTCATTACATTATGTTGTCTTGGTCTTAAATACATGACTTTTTAGTGGCCTTCTGACCAAATGGGAAGTACAAGTGTATATTCTACAAGAGTATGTGTTGCATTAAGAGCATCACAGACTATTGTAACGTAAGGTTGTATTACTTACTAAGAAGAGAAGACAGAAGACACTAGAGAGGTTATTTTGCAAGACCTGTTGTTTGTAATTCTCCATCCTAAACACAAGCGTGAAATGCTGGCATAGATTGGAAAAAACAATGGGAGAGAAAGGCAGCAGTTGAAGGAGAATAGAAGACTAAGAGAAACAAGTTCCTTATTTTCTGGTACCACACAACTGGCATTCTTTATGCGTTGACTGGCTTATTGGAGATCTTTCTGTTTGTGAGTACCTTTTTAATAGGATTTAACAAGCAGGTGAGGCAAGTAAAACCATACTGTCACATGCTGATTGGTATGGTTTGATTGCATTGGACACATTTAAAATTTTGGAAAACATAGAACCGCTAAAGCTGGGGATAGCTGCTAGAATCCTAATTTAGATGAGATACTGCAGGTATTTCAATCTGACTTGAATTTGCAGTACCCCCAACAACTTTTTTTTTTTTTTTTTTTTTTGGAGTTTTATGCACCTGAAGGGAGTTTTCAGACACCTTTCTGATGAATGAATTTGTATACATAAAATTTTTCAAAATCCCTGAGAAAAAGCAGGAGAATATTTATACTACTCATCTGGTAATTTAACGCTGCTGTTACCACATTCTTTCCTTAATAGCTCTTCATGACAGGACAATTCCTTCAGGGTGGCTATTGGGTCTCTTGGGGAATTAGGACAATGGGGCCCTGGCTCTTATGTGACTCATTTGCTTTGAACATGTTAAATAATAAAAGACAAACATAAGAAGCATGTATTGGAAGCAAAATTTTAAGATGATTGGGAGCCTCGAAGATGCTGATACATGCATTTCCCTCTCCAATCAACCAGTTCTGCCCATCAGCTCAGGAAGGCGCCAGAGTCCCACCTCCTTTGCTGGGGTCTCTCACACACCTCACACACCCCTCCGTGCAGAGGTTGCTTGTCTCTAGTTATTTGTCCTGCTCTTGTTAACACCGCAGGGTCCACTCACTATCTGGCCTTAAAAGGCTACAGCTGTAGCTTGAGAAAATCATTTCTAGTCAGCTCTTTTAATAATTAATTCCAACATTCACCCTTAAAACGTGCAATGAAGAGAAACCATACACAGGGGGCAACATTCATCTGCCAAAAAAGGAATATTGCAGACTACATTTTTTTTTTCTTTCTTTTCCTTTCTTGATATTGAGAATGATAATAAAATTCCCCACATCTGTATTCTCACACCTCAGGAAAATAATGTTTTCCTAAATGTATCTGACTTGTAGACTATGGATATTGAAATGTGTGCTTCTGCAGTGGGGGGATGAGGGGCGAAGCCTTGGCAAGAGAATCCAAACCACTTTTCTGATTTGTTCTTTATTAGTTATATTTTGATTTTTTCAGCAATCTAAGTTTTATCTTTCTTCTGTTCACAATGTATCTCCCAGCAGCCATGCATCTGGTTTGGAAACAAAAATATATTTCAAGGGTAGCTCCTTCCTGTCAGGATGTAACAAATACCTGTTATGCTACACAGTATGGTCCCTTATGTATCACATATACAATAGCTATACGTGCAGTAAGTCTGCTAAGTGCACTATCATACAGCACACTGCTGTTCAGACACGTTGCATTAGTAAGGACTGACCTAATTTCAAAGCTACCACACAACATCAAATGGTTATATCAAACATTACCTCCTAACAGTATTAGAGTAGCTATGTTTTACCTGGCTGCTTATTAATTTCAAAGCCAGACTATCAAGTACTAAGATGAACCGAGTTAATTAGTGCCATTAATCCAACATTTTATAAAGCACATTTCAGGTGCAGAAGGCTAAAGGGACCTGACTATACTGTTTAAGTTTTCATTGTATAATCCAATTAAGAAGTTCCAAGAACAAAGGAGATTTTTCACTTTCATGTAATGTTGAGGGTTTTTTTGGTCAAAAAAGCTGATTCAAGATATTTTGTTTTCCAATTACACATGCCTCTAGAACAGCTTCAGTGGAACACACAGTAGTAGGGGTACTTTGCGTGCTGAGGTTAAAAGCTGTCCACTGTCTATAATCACAAATACTTTTTTCACATAATTAATAATTACCTCCTAGAAAAGCACATTTAAAGCACCTTTAAAAGCACCTGCAAAACTGTGCCACTTGGTTTAAACAAAATAAATAAATAAATCACCATCAGAAAGTTTCACTGATGCTGCCTGCACTGCCAGCCTTTAACAGACTCTTGCTCCTATGCAGAGCTTTCAACAAACCGAGATAATTTTTTGTCTACTCTCATGCTGTTTGACTTACAAGTTGTTCTGAGTAGTGGTGGACCTTCGGGTAGTGGACCTTTTGGGAACCTAAGGGTTTCCCAAAGAAGAGATAGCAGAGGGCTGTTCACAAAGGAACACACCTTAGAAGCAAGACTCCTTCTTCATCCCTAGAAGTTCACGCCTTAATTTCTCTAAGACGAAGCAAAGAGAAGCACGGAGGATATCCACCATCCTACTCCCTTTTTACCCCTCTGACAGCCCCTCCTCGGCAGAAAAACGTCCCCCCGGGGAGTACGGACACCCAATTTTGGCGTCTTCGGGGCACCGCTGGATTAGCGTCAGGGCGGCTAATTAACGGCGAAGTTGGGACCATTTCTGAATGAACTTTCCAGCGAGAGCGCCCGCAAGCCCCGCGGGGGGGATGCGTGAGGGGTTCCCGCCGGCGGCCGTCCGTCCCTACCTTGAGAAGCCTGACGGAGGGGAGGAAGGCGGCATGGCACAGCTTCCGGATGGTCCAGTTGAGCGGCCGGGGAGCGTCGGTCTGATTCATGACCCCTCCGCGGGGAGAGCCGCCGACGACGACGACCTGTCAGCACCGACCGCCGGGACCGCCCGCCGGGGCGCGGGCATCCCACGCGCGATCCGCCCGCCGTGCCGCAGGGCAGAGGGGTGGGCTGGGCTGGGCTGGGACCGCCGATCCGCCTGGAGAAAGCAGCCTCCTCCCGCCTGGGGACGGCAGCGCTCATGCATACCAAATGCGGCGGGATGGAGGCGATCGGGGCAGGCTGCGCCGCCTGGGCGGGAAGGGGCAGCCCGCATAAAAAGGCAGGCTGCGGCGGGAGACGGTGGTGGTGATGCTGATGCTGATGCTGCTCCCCCTCTCTCCCTCCTGCCCTCCTCACGGAGCCGCCGCGTTAGCCGCTCCCCGGCCAGGGGAGCCATCCGCCCAGCGCTCCTCCGCTTCCCCCGGCCACCAGCCGGGCAGAAAAGGAGGTAATTTAAATAAAGCCAGCGGAGGGGCACCTGCACTTTCTTTCCCAAAGCATTGCGAAGAGAGGGGAGCCGGCATGAGGGGAGGGGCCAACGCTCAGGCAGCAGAGATTGAGAGGGGGGGAGAAAAATTAATTCACTCTCGATTTACTGACATAATGGACCTGGAAAGCATAGTTTCATTGATCGGGCATAGCGGCAAGCGGCGGCGGTTAGAAGCTCTACTATAAGAGTATGGGCGTTAACATGTCCATTCTGGCAAAAAACCAAAAGCCCGCCAAGCTCAGAATTCAGCTAATTTTAATATTAAACCTGTGTGCAGAATATTTCGTCTGAAGACTTGCAAACACATGAAGTAGTAGTGCTGGGGCAATCCAAGTGCAGCAAAGCATGTTTCCATTATGGGGCAACTCAAGTACCGCAAAGCACGTTTCCATTATGGGGCACTATCTGCCTTTCCCAGCTAATGAATGGTATTCTTAAAGCCAACTCTCCCGCTAAAGGAGACATACCTCCCTTTCCCCACTATGTTTTTGGCAGGGGTGAAGACTACAAGAGGGAAGAGTTAGAAAGTGCAAAAGCAAACATCTTGTAAAGCTATAGGAATTTTTTATTTCGCCAGTAATTATCAGGTTTTACTCAGATTATGGAGGAAAACAGATGCTTCTCCGTAAAGTTTAAATCCCTCATAACTCAGGTTAGAAAATACACATTAAGTTTATTTGGGTAAATTTCACTGATCTTCTGTTTTCCTGTTTCCTTTTAATTCCCATAGTGGACATATTTTTCTCCTCTATTTATAATTTACTCTTATTATTGTGTCTACATTCATCAGCAAAAGCTGAATAACTCTCCAAATGAGGGGAGACAGATGAGGAGTATTGTTTCCACAAGGCTGTGTTAATCTGCCTGGTTTACATATTACTGTCTTTAATGGCTTGCGGGAGGGTCACAAATCTAAAACCCTCTAACACGGAACGATACTTCTAGTTTGCTTTTTAAAGTTTGTTTAAGGACAGACAACTCTGGGGAGAACAGGGAAACTCAGTACCTCAGTCAATACCACCAGATCCTCCAAGGTAAATGGAGGATCCTAAAAACACTGAAGTTATCGGAGTAGAGCAGGGTAAGGATTGGTGTTTACACCCAAGTCTTCTTCCCCAAAGGAAGTCTTGCCCTTGTACGGAGATCGATATTCTCCAAAGCCTATGTATTGGGGTCCCTGGAGAAGGAGCCCATGTCCATTGCGGTGGTAGCCTTGTACTGCTTCTTTTGAGCGTATGCATACCAGCCAGCTCCTCCTCACTGTACCCTCTCCACAATTGTATCAGTGTTCTTATTCGGGCAGAAAAGTACTCTGCCCAGAATACAATGTCCCAGAACATAATGCAAGGCTGACTATGCATCAGAAGAGCTCTCTCACCTGTTCCACCCCTGGCAAAGTTCTAAAACTTCAAAGGTGCAGAGAAAAGAATGTGCGTTGCCTGTGGAATGGAACAGGTAGAACACCAGGAGCCATTCCCTCCTGACAAAATTTGTGCAGATGAATTTCTGGTTACGACTGGGCAGCCAGTTTATATTATACATATTTAAACGTCTTCTTGCTTGAGTTCTGAATGTATTTGTTCTATAAAAGGAGGAGGAAAAAACCTTGCTGTTGATAGTGAAATGGAACCTGAGTAAATAAATATGGTTTTCTGAAACTACATTTCTAAGGCTCCATTAAAGAGGCAAAATTAAGTAGGCAGAAAGAAATAATCCTGACTTTAAATAGCATGCACCTTAAAACATTTGCTGCATGATAACTTCACTCTGTTATAAAAGTAATAAGATACAATGATTAAGCTTTTGGGATTCATAGCAAAAAGAAAGTAAAATCTTCAAACAAATCAGACACGAGGATTCCCAGCACTCCCAAGACCATGTCTTTCCCTTATCTCCCACCCCCAAGCCATACTGATGACTTTTCTTTATCCTTGAATATCAGGAAAGAGTTTCTTGGGAAGGTACAAGACTCATCATTACCTTGACCCTTTCACTTCCGTTTTGCATTATATATCTGCCATAAACCACCAGGTTCAGCCTATGTGCTAAGGGCAAAGAAGACAGAGGAACCACAGCATGCTGTCCTTTATTTCAATGAGTAGAGTAACAAATCTCTAAGGAGGATAGAGAGCTGAAGACAATAAAGAAACATAACAGATAGCTTTAATAAACTAAAAATAGTGAGCCCGATGCATCTTATATCTTCCACAGAGCTTCCTGTCTTTGAGATGAGCTTGATCATTGCCTTCTTCTGCAAACAGTACTTCAGGGACAAGAGCTGTTATGTGCTGCAGTGTTTAACACACACCAACCTTTCTTCACAGGCCTGTTTTCCATGGCCTTGTGCCTTGCCTTGTCATTTATATCTGCAGAAAGTGAGTGAAAGAGTACTATCTTCTGTCGGTGGCAGCAAGGAAGCTCTGATAGACAGGACGTTACCATGACTTGGAAGCGTCACTTCCACCACAAAGCCCTTGGGCTCCTTTGGATAGATCAATTTATCCCTGCTTGGCCTTCATTTGAATTAATTTTAACTTTAATGTATGTCTCTTACCTATAAGCAATACTGCAGTGATTCTGAGGCTCTTGAGTGTAAATCTGAGAAAAGTCAAGTAAGGAGATTTCTTTGTCTTGGCAGCAGCCTCCCCCAATTTTTGGTAACTGTAAACGGCAAAGGGGTAGGAAGAGAAGAAGCCAATTCCACAATGCTTTTTTTCAGAGATGCTGACAATAGATAAAAAATATAGTGAAAGATCAGGGAAAACTTGTTTTTTGTTTGTTTTGTGGGGGGTTCTATCACTTCAGTGAAAAACTCAGAGTTTGATCTCTTTTTCTATCCTGCTGGAAATAGAAAGTCCTCAGCTCAGCTCTTCTACAGTCTGAGGCCCATTAGGAGATGTAAAGATGCAGGAATCCCACTAGGGTTTAAGTCCTTACTTTGCTAGAGCTAAAAGACAGGGCTGCCACTTTCATATTAAAACATTTCATCCCTGAAGCATGCTTACTGCACCATCAGTATTCACATCTAGTTCTTTATCTCTTGCCAAGGAGCACCTTTGGTACCACAGGAAAGCACAGCAAATAGAAGACAAATTCCATTGCTTCCTGCAGTACAGGCAGATTTCTGTTTTTCTTAAAGCTATTGTTCATGGAAAGCTTTTTTAAGAGCACCTCTCTGTAGATTCCTGTGATAATAATCCTACACTTAGAAAGCTTTCATACAGTAAACTTTAACAACTCTGGGAACACTACAGAATGAAAAATTGCTGAGAAGCCCATTAACATCCAGACTCCTCTCAGCACAGCAGTAACGTCCAACAATTTCAAATTGAGAGCAAATATTTAACAAAAAACTATTATGGACTGCAAACCCAGCTACTGCTCTCATAGCCTTCCCCATTAACAATTCTTTTATGAAATAACAGATGCTGTGTAAATGAAAAGTAGAAAGGGCGGGACAAGGAAACCAGAAAGATGTATTGGTCAGCATGGCAGAAAGCAAACTCTTCTGTGTAGCCACTGCCTAACTGGGAACAAACATTAGGTGGAGAGTTTTCCCATGATATCACACCTATTTTTCCCATGTATATCAACAGATGTGAGAAGAAAGATACATCTTCTTCACAGAACAGCTATAGAGCTACTTTTCCAAGGCTTCCCTGCTCTTGGAGCGCCTTTCTTGCTTTGCCAAGGGCTTGCACTGTCCAGAGAGGTAGCAAATACCAGACAAAATAGAGCTACTCTTGTGCCCCTTAAGTTGCAGTGCTTGCTCTTTATGGGAGTACTACAGAGACACTGCCGAAGCAGAGGTGGTAGCTTTTCATAACACACTTTAGCCATCTTCTAGGATTGCGGAGGAAATGGCAGAATGGCAATAGGAAAAGAAGTAATTCAGATACTCTTATTTAAAAGTCAGAGCTAACAAGGCATTTCACAGGTATAGTCAAGAAGTATCAGTCATCTGATACTTCCCAGTCACTTCACAGGTCTGTAAACTAAACAATATTGAAGAGTACAACAATGAACA
>NW_015090922.1:36960774-37143716 GCF_001431845.1 Calidris pugnax | reverse complement strand
CCACCACTTTTTTTTTTTTTTTTTTTTTCTGGAGATTAATGCACCTGAACGGAGCTTTTGTCAAAGAACAGTGGCGTGTTTAGTCCAGGTGTTTAAGAAAGGAAGTAGAAAATCATTTTGGCAGGCAGAGTCTTTTCTGAATGGATGGAGGTAGATCTAGACAGCATTGTAGTAACAGGAGGCTTTGGCTTGTGTATTTCTACTAGCAGACACCTACATAGGAAAAAAAAAAAAGAATTGACACAGTTATACACATGACTCAAGCTCTGAGACTAAGTATTCTTTAGAGAGGGATTTCAGGGCATGTTGCTATTATTATGAAAAAGTTTTCCTTGTTTAGTGGTTAGTTAGGCAAATGAACTGACATATGTATAATCCAGATCTGAATTGAAGTCTCATAAACATTGTTCCTTCAGGACTGGGAGAAATGTGAAAAGGGCATAGGAGACTCCCTGGAGAAGCTAAGATCATTCAAAAAAAACCTCTCTCAGCCTTTGCCAGAACACCATGATGAGTTGCACGCAGAGCAGATTCGCTGCAAGGTAAAGCACTTGTTCTCTGTTGACTGTTGTCCCATCTTTGCCTGCCTTTGTGTAGTAACATTTTCAGTGGTTAATAGGCTTCACATTACTGACTGTACAAACCAGTCAGCCACCCCTGCTACAAGAAACTATCCTTGTAACATTTGGACAGCATAATACCTGTAACGTAAACACAGATCTGATCAAAGTGAGATCAGAACAGGGTCTGAAAAGTACTGTACAAGTGCTAAATACTGGTGTGTTTCAATTATAGAAATTCTAACTTCGAATTTAAACTCATGGTATATAAACTGTTGTTTTAGTGCTTTTTATTTGACCAGGTGGGGGGTGTGTGTCTTAGATAACACTTTTTTGCTATATTCTTTGCAGTTTAGAATTGTATTACAGATTTAAAATATTTTCAGTACAGAGAAGTCGAAACCAATACTGGGAATTCTCAAAAACCTTCAAACTTTAGAGAGATTTGAGTAGTATATTAGTTTGTGAGTACTTGTTACAAGGTTGAATTATCATTCTGTTGGGAAGTTACCTCTCTCATAACTCTGAAAATACTGGTACATGTGGGGATGTTTTTTTTTTTTTTTTTCTTTTAAACAAGGCTGAAACAGTCCTCTTTAAATGGTGGGTTTTGCTCAGATGTGACTTTAATTCAGTGGGGTAAGAATGCTCACCTTTGTGCTTTATCAACGCATTGAAATTTCTAATTTGTTAGCAAACCGGTCCTTTTTCTTTGTGCACCTCTTTAAATGGTGGGTTTTGCTCAGATGTAACTTTAATTCAGTGGGGTAAGAATGCTCAACTTTGTGCTTTATCAACACATTGAAATTTTTATTTGTTAGCAAACTGGTCCTTTTTCCTTGTGCGCTTCTTTTAAGGAGTTAGAGAATGCTGTTGAAGGATGGACAGATGACCTTGCACACCTCTCTCTGCTGAAGGAGACCCTGTCAATGTATATCAGTGCAGACGATATCTCAATCCTCAGTGAGCGCATAGAGCTTCTGCACAGACAGTGGGAGGAGCTGTGCCACCAGGTAAGTGTAGTACTGAGCACTGATACAAGTATGCAGGCTACAAAAGCATTGGGGAAAAAAAAATTGAATATAAGTGGCAGCTTTTGCACCAGGTAAGTGTAGTACTGAGCACTGATACGAGTATGCAGGCTACAAAAGCGTTGGGAAAAAAAAAAAATTTGAATACAAGTGGCAGATTTTGGTAAAGATGCACGTAGGCACACTCAGATCCAAAACTGAACCCTTGGTGAATCAGGGAAAACATCTGTTGAAATGCTTCCTTTAGTTACTGCTAGTGTTTCTAGATCTCTTGAACT
The DNA here is from genome assembly GCF_001431845.1 of Calidris pugnax. Classification (NCBI taxonomy): domain Eukaryota; kingdom Metazoa; phylum Chordata; class Aves; order Charadriiformes; family Scolopacidae; genus Calidris; species Calidris pugnax. The sequence continues at coordinate 37,141,847 of NW_015090922.1, read as the reverse complement.
TTGTCGTGGCCATGAGGTCATATTTAAGCAGCCTTGAAAAACCAACAAGTCACACTGTGTGCTGTGGGACTGTGGCATGGGTGTCTGGGGAAAACAACACAAGTAATACACAGTTTACTGGGCATTAGTGGAGGAGCTGTGCTCAGAAAGGATGTCCCTCCCTCTCTCAACATTACTGTATTGTACCTTCAGTTTGGCTGATAACTTCTATCTCTTCAGACTTTGATGTCTGAGGGTTATTTACTTGGCTGTGAAATGAGCTGAGAAGTATTGTTTGATTTTTCAGGTGCATCATGCTAGTAGTGTGTTCCTTGCCTCTATTTTGTGCTTAGAAATCCAGGTAGTGGAGTCTTCCTTACCCAGCTTTTCAGATCATCCTAATGTCATTTCTGTGGTACAGCAGAGACTGTAGTTCAGATATTCCAGGGCTAACTCTGAAATAGTTACCTCATATAAAGTACCTGTGAAGGCTTCAAGAACACCCCCAAAGTTGGAATAAATGCTTCACAGTTAACAGCACGGAACTTGTTACGAGTTAATTGGTTTTGAGTGTGCCAATGTCGATACTGCTGAACTATGGTGTAGTTACTGCATATATGTTTATGGTAAAGGAGGGAGTCAAGCAAAGAGGTCTTTTCTTATTTTTGTGTGTACTGAGTGTTTCAGGATGTAACCTAGTGCAACACTTTGTTCAAATGTTGCTTATTTCCGGAAAGCTGCCATCAAGCTTAGAACCGCAAAAAGGAAATGCGAGATCATGTGTACGCCCTTGTTAAACCTAACACAGTAGTTAAAGAACACATTGCTTTTACTTATGAAAGAGCAGATGCAGTCTTCATCTTCCCAGCTGAAATACTGATACAAACTCAGAAATTATGCAGATTACAATGGGGAGGAAGTAAGTAGTTGTACAAATGTCTGAAAGAGGAGAGTTTGCTGCTCACCCTCTGCTGGTATTTTGATTTCAATGTCATCTTTGTCTCTCTGTTACTATTCATAGTCAGAGATGGCACTACTGCCATAGAAATTTCTTAAGCATAGCAGAGTTTTCCTTCCTCTTGTATTAACTACAGCATTAGCCTGTTTGATGTTTTATGCCTATTCTTTCCTGTCAGGGCACACCTCAGTCCTTTGGAATCTCTCAAGGTGTGCTGCCCTTTCAGGAGAAATAGTTGTCTATGAAATGAGTGCATTGGGACTCAAGTAGTAAATCGCTCATGCAAAACTGTGTCTTTGATTTACCTTTGTACTTACAAATCTTGCCGATGTACAAATTACACAGCCTTTTGAAGTTTGTCCTATGCTATATATATATATATATATATATGGTTTTTTGCTTTGGTCAAGCATTTATATCTTCCTTTCTCATTTAATCTCTTAGACTAAAAAGAAACTATTAATATACTTTCTAACATTTTATATGTGAGCAAAAATTGTAAGACTTATTTTTGTAGTGAAAACTTTGGGTTAGAGACATTATAAAGTAAGATATTGACAGGCTACTGAGCGTAATGCTTGGATGGCTCTCTTTGTGCATAGAATGTAGCTAACAGGAAACCTGAGGTTAACAGTTACCTCTAAACTCACAGAGACCTACACAAAGTTTTTTCAGTACAGCTCCAGTTTGTTTTCATGGCAAGTAAGTGGCTGGAACATTTTTGCAGGGCCAGAGGAGTTCACATTGAAGCACAAAGTGTTTCAAGCATCTCTTAAATGCATTTACTATTTTGGTTTTATTCACTCTGTGCAAATGTTTTCAGGTCTCCTTACGTCGACAGCAAGTTAGTGAGAGATTGAATGAGTGGGCTGTCTTCAGTGAGAAGAACAAGGAGCTCTGTGAGTGGCTGACACAAATGGAAAGTAAAGTTTCTCAAAATGGCGATATCCTCATAGAAGAAATGATTGAGAAACTTAAAAAGGTACAGTGCAGTGCTTGTACGCTTTCAGACTGTTCTTTAACTACTTAATTGTTTTGTTTTCCAAAGAGGATACTGAATTAGCTTAAATGGAGATTTTACCTTCCACTGACATTCGTAAGTTCCAGTAAGACTGTATGTTTGTATTCTTCTCTCACTATGGAACATTTTCCTCATTTCTTGAGGTAGGACCTCCCACGATACCAGAAAATTAACTGAATGCAAAGTCAAAGACATCTGAATACTTTACTAAATGTCTAATCAGAATTGCCTATAATGAGTTTAGCTATAGCAGATATATTTCCAGAAGGTGTTGTGTTTTGTTTTGGGGTTTTTTTTCATTCTTCTGATAAAGTTGTTTGTGGTTGTACATCTAATAGTTAAGAGATTGTCTGTCCACTGTACCACTCACCAAAAAACTAACATTCACTTACAGTTTTGTATGGTTCCTTTAGTAGTGTAGAGCAGAGAGCATTCAGAATAAGTACCCTGACTTCTGATTGCTTTTTACTGCCCAGGATTATCAAGAGGAAATTGCAGTAGCCCAGAAGAACAAAATCCAGCTCCAGCAAATGGGAGAGCGACTAGCAAAAGCCAGCCATGAGAGTAAGGCATCAGAAATTGAGTACAAGCTTGGCAAGATCAATGACAGGTGGCAACATCTTCTAGATCTTATTGCAGCCAGGTAAAACAGTTGTTTTGTTTCTAAGTGGGACAGATTAATTTGCTGGATGTCATGAATTTAAAATCTTTTTATTGTCTGCTTTCCATCATTAACTGTGAAATGAGTTTATTCTTAACCATCGACACACTTCTGTGAAATTCACCTTCCTGCTTTACTTTACAGCATTTCTTCAGGAGTTAATTCAAAACATCATCTGTTACAATGGGATAGGATCTGTTGCAGTCAGATTTAGTGAGCCTTGCTCCAATATTATCTTACTTCTGATGAGTACTTAAAACTGGGTGCAAATGTAGTTTTTCTTAAATAATTCTTGGCAGAGGAATTGAAACAGTGCATTTGTAGTTTTGGATTTCAAGAAGAGCTGTTCCAAAATTTAAGTCTTAGTTTTTCTGCCTGATTAGTTTTTCACTGATGGAGAAGAGTAACTGCAGGTAGACATATGCATACTGGACTTAAAGATTCCTTTTACTCAAGGGCAAAAACATAACAGCAAGTTTCATTACTTAAAGAAATACAGGATTGTTGTTTGATATGTGAAGAAACTGGTTTATTTCTTTCAATAACTTCTGCTGAGTCGTACTACAGGCTCCCTCCCATTACCCACAATAATTTTGGCATAATTTTACCCTTCATTAAATGTAGATATACTTTATACTTTACACTTCTGTGGTGTAAGGACATATCAATCAGTAATACTTTTGTCCTGTTAGCAGCAAAAGGGTTTGTTTACTTTCATCATCTCTTTTCTTCTGTTCTTCTTTCATATGGTTTTACTGCATTCTTCCTCTGAAATCTGTAAACACGGGAGCAGTAAATTTTATGTAAGCAGAAGCGTTCTGGTGGCTCCAGCTCCTTTTATGGTGATTCATTTTAAAGTAATGAACACTGTATGTTTCTCACAGAATAATTAAGTCAGGAAGTGGTGCATTACAGTCGAGGAGCCTGCTGGTTTCAGAGGATGTGATACATCACCAGTTGTTGTACATAAAGTATATTTACCATACTTTTGTGTTGTCTTTTGAAACACCTACTGAGACAAATGTTCAAATAATACCTTCAGGAAGCTTCTAGTGAAAAGTGATTGCATTCAGAAACTGCAAAACACATCTTTAAAAGATCTGTATTATCTATTGAGTAATAGAGGTTAGTGTCCGCATAGGGACAGGTAAGGGGTCAGGATTATGTGCCATACGGTGGGGGGGAGATATAAAAGTTTGAACGTTGCATTGCTGAAGTTGCAAAGTAAATGGTGGAGAGGTTTGGTGCTAGGTTGTGGAAATCTTGCTTGTTCAGCTGTAGATTAGGCTTATAGCAGTTAAAGCCCAAGTTGTTGATTAATGTACGTACAAAGTACTTATATTGATGGCTAATTTCCACTGGACAAAAGGATTTGCATCCTCCAAGAGAATTTTTAGAAGGCTCCAGAGGCTTTTTGGAATATGTTGTTATATATTGGGGTGTGTTCACGTTAATGATATTTTGGAGTTTGGAATGTGTCCTGTAACATAATTTTGGCTGCACAGAGCTAGTAACCGCATATTGATTGTTCTGGTGTTGAGAATACAAATATTTTAATATTCTGGATCCCTGGCAGCATTAATAAATTATTAGAGCCTGTGTGCTTTTCTGCAAAGCTATAGTCATCCCTTGCCTAGAGCATTTTAATTAGTGGTTTGTTTCCTACAGCTGTGAATGAATTGAAAGTACTCTATGAAAAAGCTTTAGTAATATAGAATAGTAATATGCATCCAGCCTGATTCTTTACCTGTTGATTTTATGCTGCACAGTGCATCAACCTCTAAAAGTCTCTTTCTTCCTTTCTCACGTTCTGTTCCCTTACCACTTTTTTTAATTACCTCTCTATTCTGAGGGGGTCTGTAACTGCAGAAGAGACAGCTACAGAAAGGTAGCTGCATCTCTGCATCAGAGACTTCTGTTTCTGTCCTTCTAGAACATTTTCATCCTTTCAGATGAATTTTTCCGATATGTCAGCCCAGTGAAAAAAAATGTTACAGATGTTTACAGCCAGGAAGCAGTGCTATTACCACAACTGCTCAGGCTTTGCAGAGGAGGCTTTGTTGTATGTGTTTTCATCCCTTCCCCTTGCACTGACGCTCCACATTCCTGGAGATCAAGCCTGGCACATGTTGATGAATGCAGGTTTTATTTAGAAACATGACCACTTGTCACCGTTCAGTCTCATGTTATCAGGCAACGGCTGCTAACATTTGTTTGGCGTGCAACATTTTCTGACCAGTACTCACCAGCAAAGAGAAGTGTGTCCCCTTTCCTCTCCCCCCAACCCCCGCCCAAAGCACAGCGCTTGCAGGCTTTGGGAGTGGAAGTTCTTCTTTTTAATGCTGGAAAATTTCATGGTGGTGGCGGAGGACTTGCACGCTGCGAGGATGGCGGAGGACGGCAGTGTGGATTCAGATCTCCCAGACTGTAATTGTGATATCACAAGGCAGGAAGCTATTTTTGTTTGCTTTTGATTGAGACGGTTCTTTCTGAAGTCTTGGGTTGCTGGGAAACTAATTGAAATATTGATATGTAGAAATCACTACCTTAGCTAGAAATTACTGTTTTCTGCTCAGTTTCAAAACAGTTGACAGTGATAACAGCATACTTTGTTTTACAGCTAGTACTTTTGGATCCCAGAGTAGTTTTTCGTTAATGATGCATACTTAGAACTAGTAGAATCTCATAGCAATCTGAAACAAACTGTAGTCTGTTTTTACTGCTGTTTTTTAAATACAAGAGCACGTACACACATGAGAGAAAGCAGAGTTTGTATTTGTCTGCTCACTGTTTGTGTCATCAAAGGGGCATGGCTACAAGCAAATGGCAGAGAAGGAGAGACACTGTAAAGAAAGTATTTCAGACTTAACTTACTGAAGCGGGTCTGTCCTGTGCATATTAATGACTGTTTTGTAACTGCATATAATACTTGAACTCAGCCTACATCATCCTGGGTTTTTGATTCAGCTTCTATTTTTCCCTTTTCTCAATATCTTTTCTAGATTTTTTGCTGCTGTTATTCAGAGCTCTAGAAATTTACTTTTGAAGGGGGAAACTGTGATCTGAAGAGCAAATATAACTGGCAGTGCTAGTGTCCTGGTATGCAGTAGTACTGTACTTTGGGCAATTAAGCTTTTTTAATCATAAAAATATTACATTTAAACTGATTTTAATAGCATCATGTTTTTCACTGTTTCATAGAACATGCTCTGACTTTTTTTGTGTTGCTTTTGAAGTTTAATATTAGTAACCAGCTGTCTAAATGACTAACGCAGTAGCTATGAGTTCTATATGATGCATTGTTATGTATTTACAGGGTTGTTCCTTTTTAGGTTTAATTGGAATCTAAGGCTGTCTAACTTAGGAGTAGTTGACTTAAAGCTATTTGTGCTTAATTTCAGCTCCAAGTTCCTCTCTCATTGTCTTTTCTTAATGTAAAATAGATGTTTTAAAGTTATTACTTCCTTGGGGTAACTGAGGTACAGTGATTGGAACATGGAAACATAAGCATCATTAGCCCATTCAAATTTTTCGATGAGTTTTCATCAGTAAATCATAAAAATAAACAACTGAATTCTGCAGTTTTTTCCTTTCTGAGAGTATTACGCATTTGTAAAATGTAGTAAGACTGATGTGTGTGTCTTGTATAAAAAACAGCCTTTAAAACAGCTGTGTCATGGGTCCAACCATTTGGATTTCAATGCAGAGTCTTCATTATCAAGGAGAGGAGTTATCTCTTGCAGTAACACTGTCTCTTGCAGTAACATGCATTGTGCTGCAACAAAAACGTGAGATGATTATTGGAATAATTAACTGTTTAAACATAATCTGTAAATGAAATATCAAAAGGTCAAAATTACAATTGGCTAGGGATCCTACAAACTTCAGTGGTTTATAGTTTAACTTTTGTCTCCAAGCAGAGCTTTTAGTGTCATTAGCTTTCAGGGCCCACCATTCGTGTGGAAAAATAGGATTGTGAGCTGTTGCATTTTTAAGAGAGATATTTTTCTTGCACATGCATTATGTTATTATTTGTACACAGGCACAATATTCAGTGAGATGAAGAGCATAGACGTCTTGCCTGCTAAAATTCAGAAGGAAAACTCTTAGACATGAGGGATTACATCTCTTACTTGTTAGCAGATATGTTTTCAGAGTAGCTAGAGGCACGACACTGTATGGCAGTTGAGTCAAAAAAAGTAAGCCCAGCACACTCCAAGATGCACTCATTTGTTTGCTTCTATTTGTACCATGGGCAAGGAACCTGTTATGTTAGACTCAGTACAAAAAAAGAACAGTGTTAACATTAAATGTAGCAGCGGCTAGAAGGGAGTTGTCCTTGTCTTTTTTTTTTTTTTTTTTTTTAAACTTTTGGAAATTAGGTGTGGAGAATCGCAACAGTTTAGCAGGAGGGCAAGTTTAGGCCTAGGCTTTGGTCTTGGAGTATTTTTTTAGTATGTCACTCTCTTTTCCTTTTTCTCTTAAGTAGCTTAGGTCGTGTGACTGAAAATAACTCTATTTGGGACAAGGTTGTTTTTTGCTCTGGCAGGGTGGTATTCCCATGCAGTCTGTCTAAGGCAAAGAGTCCATTTTCTAAATAGCAGGCCCTTTATCATGTGCTGCATGCACATGATAATATGCATGTATTTACACATAATATGTGTAAATAAAATCCGGCATGGAGGTTAGGGTGCTATACAATTGCAAACAAGCAAACCCTGGGCCACTGCTTGGGCTTGCAAATGACAGTGACATTGCTTCTGCACAGGCCTGACATGACTCACTGTTCCCTTGCCCGCTCCAGCATGCCTGTGAAGGATCAGCAGCATCCAGCCTGGAAAATCTAAGCAGAAAATGGGCAGGATTTCACTCCTCTTAATTAATGTCAGAGACTGGAAAGTTGTGAGCTCCAGAAGAGTGATAATCAACCTTCTTGCTCACTTTATGTGCAAGTTGCAATTGGTCCAAACCCGCAAAGCACTGTATGTACAACCGTAGCTGACGAGATGTTGCCCCCAGGCATTGGTTGTTCTACTATTTCTCCAAGGCTTAACACATAGTTGTGTTTTGGGATAACCTGAGGATGGGGAGTGGGGCAGTCTTTCAGCGTGATTGTATTGACGTAGTCCCTTCATAGCCAGATTTTCGGATTACCCAGATTTTTTCCAGTTACCAAGATAAAAACACTGTTTTTTGAGATCACAACCCTGCAGGTGTTGTTCATGAGACTCTGGCAAAGAAGATGCATTTGAACTGTTCTTAAGTATATTTGGTGCTAAAGAACCACAGTTTGACCATCTGTGATCTAAAAATGAGGGCTAGAAAGAGACAAAAAATTGAAAGATTTAACTTTTATGTTTTTTAAGTTGACATTAGGATCTCTGCCTTTTCTTTGTTAAGAAAAGGACATCCAGATTAGACTGGTCAGCTGCAACTACTGCTTTAAATATGGAAACACTTGATAAATTTGCTGGTTAGTATTATGGAAAAAATGTGAATTGCTTCGCTTGAATTATAGGACAGTCAGGTGGCATTTTGTTTGTTTGATGAATCTGGCAATCTTGTATTTTTCATCCCTATTTAGTCTGTGTATTCCCAGCTGCACTCATCTCTTAGAGATTTCTCATATTGAAATACTAAAGTGGAAGAGCAGTAGAAGCATAAAAAGAAAGAATGTTACTCAAAATTGTTTGTGGTACTACATAAATGGAGAAAAAAAAAAAGCTTAGAAACAATTTCAGAATCCACTAATGTATGTTGTGTAACATGGTAATAGGAAGAAGGGAATTACTGACAAACATTTTTGCAATTGAAACCGGCTGAAGGAAAAATACGAGGTACTATGAAGGTTTAGTTGAATTTTCCTCACTCTGTAAGCTTAATGTTCTCTTGAATAAAACATCCCACTATTTCATTTTTCCTGGCCATTGCTGTTACAGGGTCAGAGTCTCAAGAAACATACTACTTAGAAATCGTCATGCAGTTACATTCCGTCTAAATCTGTAGTCCATTAAGACCAAAACCACCTTGAGGCAGCCCTTGGGATTCAGGAATTCTCACTAAGTTCTTAGCTGGATTTTTCACTCTAAAACCTATTTATTCAACAACAAGTCTTTACACTGGTACAGGCTGCCCAGAGAGGTGATAGATGTCCCATCCCTGGAAACATTCAACGTCAGGTTGGATTGAGCTCTGAGCAAGCTGATCTCGATGAAGATGTCCCTGCTCATTGCAGGGGGGTTGGACGAGATGATCTTCTGACCCAAATCATTCTATGATATGTCGTTCAATGTTTAGAAAACACTGTGAAAAAGGTGAAAAAGAGGTGAAAAAGGCTTGTTCACACATTGCACTCCACCACTAGTACTGGTTAAATGGATAAGGTACAGATACTTTGACAATGTTGTCTGGTATTAGTAAGCTCTTAATGTTTCTTAACTGGAACCTATGAATGCAGGACTATTTGCACATGTACTTCTGTTACATAATAAAAGCAGACTTCAGAACAGAACTTGCCATCAAAGTTAGGTTTCTCAGAAAACTTCCCAAAACACATGCTGTGGAAATTCTCCAGTGGTGTGTACTTATGCTGCCATTTATTTTCCTTTACAGGGTAAAGAAGTTGAAGGAGACCCTCGTTGCAGTGCAGCAACTGGATAAAAACATGAGTAGCCTGAGATCTTGGCTTGCCCACATTGAGTCAGAGCTGTCCAAACCTATCGTCTATGAAACTTGTAACTCTGAGGAAATACAAAGGAAACTAAATGAACAGCAGGTAAAATACAACACACTTATCAGGTGCACAATGACACGGGGAGAAGTAGAGTGTCCTTGGGCTGGCTGTAGCCGGCTCAATGCTGAGAGGGCATGAGGCAAAGAAGTGTTTAAATATCAAGGCGAGTGGTACTTACTGTGTCACTTATAGAGCCTTCTGCTGGCTTTGACATCGAATCCACCAGGAGCTGATTGACCTTTTCAAGAAAGGTAAGGCACCAAGAGATATAACCTGAAGGAGTTATTGCAATTGGTTTTCCTTTGGGATTTGTGGTTTTTGTTTGTTTGACTTGTCTGTTCCCAGAGGCAAAACTGACACCTATTAGACCTTGCAAATTTCGCACATGCTTGAAAATGACTATTTTTTAGCAATCTTTCTAACTCAGTTTTATTTTGCAGCTTGTTTGAGAATCACTTTGCACGCAAAGTTGCATGAGCTATATATGTGAAGTTAAAATCGTTTGGGTTATAGCACACAAAGCCTTTATGCAGTGCTAGAAAACATAGTCCACACTGATATGGGCAGCAAAAAGGGAAGGCAACTTGGTTTTGGCATTACAACTAAAGTTACTCCTAAGAAGATTTACTATACTTTCTCTTTCCTGTTCCACTTCACTGCCCAGTGCAGTTTTTCCTAAAGCACATTGCTGGGGAGGACTGTTGAACTGTTGTGTTCCTCTTGGTTATTTACTGGCAAAAATAACTTTATCATACCTCACTGGAGATGAGTTAGATGCTCTCCTGAGTTCTTTCTCCAGGAGAAAGAAATGTGTAGGAAGAGGAGTGACAGAATGTTTTGGGGCTAATTAATTTATGAAGTGTACAAACTGACATTTTGCTTTTTTAAGCCAAGTGTGGGACTGAGACCCAAGAACACCCTCAGAGTTTTTGCCAACTCCCCAACTGATTTGCTACAAGGCTGTGCAGAATTGCTTATTAATATTCCATATGTAATTTGCATATGGATAATAATTTATAACACACAAGTGTCACTAATGAGTGGTGTTTCTGCCACAATAAAGTGCTGACAGCTAAACTTTGCTGTCAACGAAGTAGATACTTGAGATTTTTTCCTAGCATCTCTGTGCAGGTATCCTGTAGGTTGTTGCAACCACTTCTTATGGGATTTATTCTGGGCACAGAGACTGGTGTATCTCTGCCTTCTACTGGTTCCTTGTGGTGATCCCCGTGCAGTGATACTCTATAGAAGTGTGAGTGGCTTAATTTGAACTCCAAAGGGGAGAAGTAGAGGTGAATCTTATCCTAGGATGATGCCGTGTTTGGAAACTTGATGCTGATTTGATTTGGTAACACCGCAAGCCATTTCTGTTGTAATAATTTTTAAAAAACACCCACCTTCAGTGTATGGCAACCAGTATTTTAATTAGTCAGAGGCTCTGTCACTGTCCACCACATCTCATAAGGCCAGGACTTTCGCCATCTTCTCAAGTATTTCATCCCTCTTTCTTCTTCCATTAGTGATCTTATGTTGTTTTCCATGTTTGATCTTCCACTGAAGTCATGTTGTCTTCCCTGCTCATACTACTACTTCCACTGAAGTCATGTTGTCTTCCCTGCTGATACTACTAACAGTTGTTCATATACAAAATTACATTAAAAATATTATGCTGTGAAAGAGGAGGACCAAATTCAATTTCTGTAACTCCATTAGCTACTTCTCAGCATCTAGCTCATCCAAGAATCAGCTTTGCTGGTCTCTGTACTGAAATTAAAGATACAATTGAAGCTGGATATTCCAGGAAAGGTAGGATAACTTCACTGCACTGCAGTATTTTCCTCGGGTCACAAACTGCATTTCAAGGATTACCTATTGGTTTGTTTTCTCAGTCTGCAACCACTTGAAATGTTGAAAAAGTGGTGATTTCTTTTGGGTTGATAAAGGAAAAAAACATCTGTAGGTGGGTGACAGCAATGCATAAAAGCAATGTTCTTTTGTGAACTAACCCAAAGGCTAAATGTTCTCTAATAAACATAGAAAATATTTAAATCTGGGAAAGAAATATAAGGCGATGGAGAAAAAACAGTGTAGACATTATTTGTAGAAAGGTTTTCTAGGTAAATAAAAAGCTTAAACCTTAGCAAACCGCAGGACCACCAACTGGCAGCTCACTACTGCTCTATTCCAAAACAGCAGAGAAGATTGTGTTACCTGAACTTGCTTAACCTCAAGTCTCATAACTGTCTGGAGTATGTGTTTCAGAGTATTGCATCTGTTTATAGTATCTACCCTTATATAACATTTCAGGGTGGGTAGAAAGAAGAATAAGCATTTGGACATCACAAGGAAAGAGTATTTTCTAGGCAAGTGAAAGTGAAAGGGCCAGCGCTGAGGAAGAAAACATTGTGATTTTCCACTTGACGGTCTCATGTAGATGTTCACAAAATAGCTTTCTATTTCATAGATGAGAATAGGAAATAGATTACCTCATTGAGTCCAACCCCAGTTATCACAAACAACTAAATCAGACGGTCGATACAAGCTGACCTTAATCCGTTTCAAATTTGCTGAGGTTTTTAGAATCTACATTTAGATCTCAATTTTTCCTGGAAGGCATTTCCAGAACATCACCTTGATAGTTGTGAGGAAAGTTCCTCTAGTTAGGCCTTAAATGTATGTAGACACATTATGTTGACAGTGTATTTATTTCCCTGTGCATGTTACAGTTTACTTCACTAGCAAAATCATAAAGAGCTGTTTATCTCTACTCATCCTCAAGCTTCCAAGTTCTTGTTCTCCTAAATAAGCTTCCACATCCCTAATTGTCCTAGGAGTTCTTTTCTTCATCTGAACCAGAAGTGAAAATAGTATTCCAGGTGCAATACACCACTTTTTAGTGTAGTCAAATTATTACTTCTTTGTCACTATCGGAATTATGTTGTCTTAGCTTTGTTACTGTCCATCCTGGTTTTTCCATCTAATATTCTAAAGATTCATTGCAAATGTAGGCAGAAGTCAAGCAAGGTTTCTTTACTTGCACTGATCCAACAGCAGTGGCCAATTGCTTTTGTAGCTTGTCCTAACTTGAACTTGTAGTTCATAACTGAACCTGAAACATTGCTTCAAGATGAAACATTATCATCAGCGTAGAACAAGCCATTGCAGCCAAGAAACCGACAGGAGAAACAATACTTGATCAAATATAATAATTGTGTAATCGTGTAAGTGCATTTTCTTTAGCTGTCCTGAATTTTCCTTTCCCGGTTCTAATGAAAATGCTATAGAATTGGAAAGCTGAAGGAAGAAAAATCTCCTACTAGAGATGCACTGTTCAACATGTGCTGTTGCTGACCTCCATGTCAAACATGCCACTTTGCAGCTAGCTCTCCTGAGGAAAAGTAGATTTGCAAAGGCTACCTCCACCTTGCAGTAGATAAGAACAAATTTTCTTGTCACATCTCCCGTACTAACTTCTGCTTTATGTTCTCTGTGATAATGAGAAAGGGCTGGGAATAACTCCACCATTTATTGGTGATGTTGATTAAATGTATGCGAAAGATGCTCAGCTGAGCATGCAGAGCTCTGGCAGTTTGTCCCAGGGGATGGTTTGGTGTTCATAGTCCCTGGGAGAGCTGTGCATGCTGCCAGGTTCTCCTGGCCTCATTGATAACATTGCAACACCACTTGCGCAGGTGCAGTCTCTTAATAGGTATTCATTGGATGTTTTTCTCCTGTTTGCAAGCTTATTAATATATTTTTTTAATAAGTAGAAGGGAAATGCATTTGTATTTATGCATATTTTGCACTTTCTCTTAAGAATTAATTTCTTCACCTGTAGGAACTTCAGAGGGACATAGAGAAACACAGCACTGGAGTAGCATCTGTTCTCAATTTGTGTGAAGTGCTTCTTCATGACTGTGATGCTTGTGCCACCGAAGCAGAGTGTGACTCTATCCAGCAGGCTACACGCAATCTGGACAGAAGGTGGAGGAACATTTGTGCAATGTCAATGGAAAGGCGACTTAAGTAAGTCTGAAATGCCTGCAAATTAGTATTTCCTTTCACAGGCACAAATATAGGATGGAATATATGTTATAGGGTTACAGTAATGAAGAAAAGGGGGTAGGGGTCAGGAAATGGTCATACGCTGAATGAGAGCCAATAGCTGTTATGCCATGGTGAAAAAAAAGAAATTTCAGCTTGCATTTCTATGTGCCTTTATACGTGTTGCTTGAATTACCAAGTTTTGCTCACAAGGCCTTTGATGGAATGTTGTCATATTTCCCATACTTCAAGGAAATAATGATAGAAACTAGAGAAAACTTAGATGACAGCAGTGACTGCAGGAGATTTAGAGAACATGACCTAAAAGGAGGTTTTGTAACACTTAAGTTTACCTTAGAACTCCAGACACTGATCGGGAAACTAGTTATCAAATGGGTGGAATGTTATTCCAGGTGTTAGGATTTTCATACACCTAATGTGTCTTAACAGGGTTTCTCTTATGTCTGATTTTGTTTATGTGAAAGAATTTTAGGACTGAGCAGTTATCTGGAATTTCCTCATCTGCCCACCTTGGCTTTGCTGAGGCATAGCTGATTTACTGCCCATGCTTAGACCATCTGTACACTGCATGCCCGTGATATCCAGAAGAATCATTGCTTTCTATTCCCATCTAGGATAGCATGTGTGATTTTGATAGCCATAATGATGTAGGCTGGATTGGGCCAATGCTGTATGTTCTGTGCTGACCAGTAATAAACCGTGCTTAACTGTTTGAACTCCTTCATTTGTGAAGCTAAATTTTGCATTGATCGGGTCCTTTTCAGACCTACATATCTAAGATTTGGGAAAGATGTATTCAGTATGTGGAAAAAGATAAAGTTCTGCTGTGATACAACCTGTCCCAAAAAAAAAATCCTGTTGTTTTGAATCAGGTGGTGTTGAAGTTCTTGGGATTTTACGGTCTCAGCATTAAACCAGTTTGATTCAGGATCAAGAGTCAGCCGCTAGTAAAATTGGGGTTTTTTTAAACATTTGAATAACTTTTAACTTTTTTAAAAATAAAAATATCTTTACAGTGTATATTGAGAGATAGCATTTTACCACTTGCTAGTGAGTGCAAAAAAAAAAATAAATGTTAGTGTCCCTTTGCAATGCGGAATAATGGCTAAGAACTTGAAAATATATGCAGCAAACATCTTCAGCATTCTGTAAGAGAAAGTTCTGTGGTTGAAGATAGTGTGGAATTTCTAATCTCTAAAATACTGGCTGAGGTACCTACACTGGGACTGTATTTCAGGAGTTATTTAGCATGCGCTCCAATTTTTAGAGCCCTGATTGCATACTTATAACTTTCTTTTTATACTGATTCCAAAATTAGATGCATTTAAAAAAGAAAAAAACACACCATCATCTTATTCTAGTTCAGTCTGGAATGAGCCAGCCTTCTCTGTGGTCTGTTTATCAGCCTGGCTGTCTGAGTCAGCTTAAGAGTCAGTTATTGTCTGGTGCAGCGCTAGTTTGCTGTTGTAGATGATTTAGTTTAAGTTCTGTAGGTCAGCCGACCTTCAGTCTGAGCAGCATTCCCTAATTTTCCGCTATCTATTGCAGAATTGAAGAGACGTGGCGGCTATGGCAAAAGTTTTTGGATGACTACTCCAGATTTGAAGACTGGCTAAAAATCTCTGAGAGGACAGCTGCTTTCCCAAGCTCCTCTGGTGTGCTTTACACGGTTGCTAAGGAAGAACTGAAGAAATTTGAGGTGATTTATAATAGTCGAAATGTAATATCTACTGATCATATTACAGCAGCCAGCTGGTGTTCTTCCTTCCCATACACAAGTCACTCGGCAGAGACGCTGTATTAATAGAGTGGGGTTGATGATTTTGTAGCTGCCTTCAGTGGCAGATTTCTAGGATGAAAAAACAGCGGAAGGTGGCAACTGAAAATTTTAATAAATCAGTCCATTCTCACTTACTATTTGTTCACCAAAGTTTGGTTTCTCACCTCTTTTCTTTCTGTAACTTTTTAATATGTCCAGCCAGTAGATGCTCCAGAGCATTCATAAATCTCCCTTCACCAAATACTTCTTTAAATCCACGCTGCGTGTTTAAGTTTTCACTTTTAATTTATCCCTCATTCCTGTAACTCGTTGAAACCAGCCCTCTGAACTCTCTTCCCCTTTCATGCAGTGCACAATATGCCCCTTTTAGATCCTTATACCTGAAATTCATGTTCGTGCAAGTATTGTTATGTGTCCACATGGTGTCCCCCGACACTTAGAAGTTAAGTGCACGCTTCAAACCTGACAGGCTGTCACTTCCCTCAGCGTGTAAGAGTTTGTTGTCTAATTCTGTTGTGTCCACTACAGTGTGATGATGACTTCTCTCATAATTACCGTGGAGTGTATACCTGCGTGTAAAGCACGCACACACGCCATGTGGCTAGTCCCAAGTGAAAATCTTTGGCTTGGAGTATATCGAGATGAGGGAGAAAAACAATTCTGAAGAAAGAGAACAAATTGTTTAGGCAATTCCGTAAACAATCAGGTGCTGTGAAGTATTTGCTGCGAAGAAGTAGTGCAAATTTTAAACAATGTCTCAGACCAGTTAATACTTTTTGGTTTAACAATTAATTCAAAAATATAAATTGTGAAGCACTGATTCAAGTTTTATAATTGACATTCACATTTCTGAATGTACTGGCCAGCTTTTGTCGTTAAACACTGCCAGGCTTCATTATTGTGAGGTAGGTTGCCATAGTATAAAAATGCTTGCCACTTGGACACAAGTACTCTGTCTCAGACCTGCTTCCCATTGTCCCTATATTCAGTGATCAGGATCTAAATATCTTGTTTAGCGGGTCTCTGTGTGAGAAATAGTACCAAAAATATCTCAGCTCTCTTAGACTTTGGGAAAAGTCAGATCAGCTGTAAAAAACAGTTTCATTGAACCTCAGCCTTTATGGTGACCTTCCCTCTCCTGCAGACTTACGGAATTTTCACTGTCTACAGAGTGTCAGCAGGACCTAGCTGTGAAGAGAACAGTTTCGCAGCCTCTCCAGGAGCCTGCTTTCCCTACAGTTTTGCTCTTTCTCGTTTTTTCTTCTTTTTTGTTTTTCTGAGCATGTAGTTTTTACACCTAGCAAAAAGCAGGGAATGAAAGCTACAAAAGTTGTGATGTTCAAATTCAGCAGAATTCAGCAACTTCACTGTGAAGTCAGTATAAAGTCAGCCACATATACATACTAACTGAAGCAGGCTTCTGCTTTAACTAGACATTGTTTTTCTCATTTTATTTTCCCCTCCATATCTCCAGTTGAATTAAAAATAATAATAAAAAAAAACCCACACAAAAACCCTGCAAAAACCTGCAAACCTCAAAAAAACCTGAAACAAACCCAAAAAAATGAGCCCACCAGACCATGTAGCAATCTTTTAGTTCCTGAGCAGAGAGGTCAGATGGCTCTCACTGATTTCACTGTACAAAATCAAATTCCTTCCTCTCCAGTAGTTTATGGAGAAATGAAAAGAGGTTACAGGAAGGAACGCAACAGATGAATTCTTGTGTAGCTGAGCTGAAAAAATGAAAGACAAATACACAGCTGTTTTTTGCTGGACAAGGCTTGGTGACAGGTGAAACAACAACTGCACGCTTTTAGATTTCATGATCCTAGTAAACATAGCCAGATTTGTGCCTCTAATATGAGAACTGCTTCCTTGAGCAATTTCAAGTGAATTCAGTTCTACTGAGCATTACAGTCCAGTTGCAATCCCATTTGTTCCTTCTCGGTTGTCCTCTCCTCAATTTGATGGCCATTTATTTAAGGGAATAGTTATATTGAGATAAATCTACAGACTTTGATTTTTTTTTCTTTTTTTTCAAACCGTCTTTTTTACTTTTGTCCCTAGTATTATGGCAGAAATGGGCTTATTTCACTTTTAGCTTTGACTGGTACATGAAGAGTATATACTATTTATGAAATCTCATGTGTTACCTGATTTTAATGAAAACTTCTGTACAGAATTATATTACCTTTCACAGTTCTCAAGTCCTTAGTAAGGAGGGTGTCTAGTTTTGAAAGAGATTGACAAAGAGTCAGTTTGCATTGTGAGGAATATCAGAGAGCAAGTTTGCAGATCTACAATGGAAGCCAAAACCTATTTGTATTCACAAGAGGTCTGGTGTAGTCTTTGTTGTTAAGTCTTCCTTTGATTGATTGCTTTTCTGTTTCTGTGACGACATAAAAACAATTATTTTTTTTTTTAAATTATTCACCTCTTTTTGAAAAAAAAAAAATTAAAGGGATTAATTTGTTCAGCTCCTTGCAAGGTACCTTCTCCAACTTGCTTTGTGATTGCTAGTCACAACATGGAACTCATGGGCCAAGCCACCTACTGTTTCTGCTCCTCAGCTGGGTGACTGAGGCTTTTGTGACAGTAGAGGAAGCTCTGAAAGTACATGGTACAAACACTTGCCCAGGCATAAGTTGTTATGGATGGTACAAACACTTGCCCAGGCATAAGTTGCTATGGATGTTTGTGACATCTTCTTTCCATGAAAATATTAAGACAAAACTTACTTGTATACCAGCGTACTGAAGATAGAGGTGATTCCGTCACTACCATTTTTCACTATTTTTTTCACTATTTTTAGTAAAACTCAGAATAAACGATTACTCAAATCTCTTCAGTGTTTGCACTTCAGCAAATTCAGAATGTGCAAGGAAATCCAGTGAAACCACAGGAATCTTGGGTTTCTCTTCATCTTAAAAAAAAATTTCATGTTCATTGTTTATGTTTCTGTTCTCAAATACAAAGACGCATGGTTAAGTAGAAAGGGGAGTCTTTTTTGTGCTGATTTTGCCATTGTAATAGGTATTCATGTTGCAATTTCTCATTCAGTGAAGAATGCCATTTTTGTAAACGTTTTCCTTTTTTTTTTTCTCATTTTAATCAGAAGGCAGCCTCTCAACAGGATAGACCTCAGGAGATGTCTGCATCCGTAGCAAAATCTATCAGCTAACACAGGGCAGAGTGCAGAAGTAGGGTCAAAATAAAGGGAGAGACTTAAATATGTCTCCTCATTTCAGTAATTTGAAGTCTGATGGTGTCTTTTGTTCCTATTGCTTTAGGCCTTCCAGAGACAAGTGCATGAAAGTCTGACTCAGCTGGAACTGATCAATAAGCAGTATCGCCGCCTGGCCCGAGAGAACCGCACTGACTCTGACTGCAGCCTCAAGCAGATGGTTCATGAGGGGAACCAGAGATGGGACAACTTACAAAAGCGAGTTACCTCCATCCTGCGCAGGCTAAAAGTATTTTTCCGTTTTTAAGCCCTTCAGTTTCATTACTATACTTATGAATCTGGGGTACCCCAGAAGCTTCCACTTTGCACAGTGGTTTTGGGGGGACTTCTACCTTTGGAAGAGGAAGGGAGCTTATCAGCTTACTTTGTCTGAGGAAACCAAAGGATGAAGTCCGTAGGGAAATGCTTGGTGACCTCAACCACCACCTCCTTCATAGAAGATAACTTTCATAGGTCAGGTAATTGCAGCTGTAGATGAAGTTACTGAAAAGGAACCTTGGAAAGCATATAGGAAATGAAAGAAGAAGGTGTACTGAGTTTAGGTTAGGTCTGAAGGGCATGAAAGCTGTTTCTTTGGAAAAACACTATTACCAGGTTTTTTGGGGTTTCATGCCACTCCGTTTTGCATCCCTCAGCATTTTATTGGCCAGCGTGAGGAGTTTGAGACAGCACGTGATAGCATCCTGGTATGGCTAACAGAGATGGACCTGCAGCTGACCAACATTGAGCATTTCTCAGAGTGTGATGTCCAAGCAAAGATAAAGCAACTTAAGGTAAGGAATGATTGAAGGGGAACAGGAAGAGGGATGAGAGAAGGGATAAAAACATTCATGGTGGGGAAAAGAATTTAAGAAACATTATTCAAAAATACAGCAAGGTACAGTCCCTTACTTGCAGGCTGATACTTAAACTTCGGAAGTTATGGGCTATGTCAGGTTTCAACATACACTTTTCTGCTAGAGTGGAAGATCTTTGTGCTGTGAAAAATATTCAAAAAACCAAGGGTGATAGATAGTCTCCATTCCCTAATCAAAAGAGGAAGTATTGATAAAAATGTCAAGTCTCCATTATTGTTGACACTATTTCTGCATCAGAAAAATCATTATTTTTAGAGAAAAATATCAAATGTCATGTTACCCAAAATTCCAGTATGCTAGCTTTAGCATCTGTGTTTATCCTAGCCATTTGGTCATGGGCATGGCTTGTTTAGAGAAGAGCTTTCTTTCCAAACACAACAACTGAGGAATGAGATGGTAAACCATGAAGTATCGCTGCTTTTGGCTAGAAAGACTGCGGAATGCTAAATTTAATTGCTCATTGTTGCTTATGCCAGAATATTTGGAACGGTCCCTGTTAGTTATCCACACCATTCTTGCTGAAAAACTCTGACTTGCATCCTTAATAACTTGGGTTGTTGTAATGTTGATTTCGTTGATAAAGCATGGGTCGGGTTTTTTTATGCAGGCTTTCCAGCAAGAAATCTCACTGAACAATAACAAAATTGAGCAGATAATTGTGCAGGGTGAGCAACTCATTGAGAAAAGTGAGCCCATGGATGCAGCTGTCATTGAAGAAGAACTAGATGAGCTGCGTCGTTACTGTCAAGAGGTCTTTGGACGTGTGGAACGCTATCACAAGAAACTCATCCGCCTTCCTGTGTGTATACTTACTAGATACATATTTGTTTGGTTTGTTGATATTTTACAAGTGTGAGAATGAGGAAAGAAGTTGAAATGAAAGGAAACTTCTGTAACTTTCAAAAAATCCTGTAGTTTGTTATGAACTTGACCATATGCCCCCTTTCATTATAATGTCCTGTCCAGAGAGCAAACTCACCATATCTGGAGTTTTTGTAAGTACTCATGAAAATCCATGCAAATTGGAGATCTATAAAACTTTTTTTATCAATGTGAAACTCGTAATAGGAACATCTCCCTGCTCTGTCAGATAGTTTCACTGGCAGCTTATTGAGTTCCATTTTGTTTAAAAAACAGTGATAAAATGATTATCACCATCAGAAGAGACAGGAATTTGTCTCCAGAACTGAACACACAGCTGAGTAACTGAGAGCAAAATGATTTTTGGTAGCTCAAGTCCTACCAAAAGAATGGAGCCTTCAAAAAACCCCAGAGTTCTCAAAATATGAAAGAATATAATGAGAGCAGTGGTCAAAATAAAGGTCACTTGTGCTTCCTATGACTTGATTCCAGAGTTTAACTTGATGTGTGCACTGCAGTGGCATCAGTAAAAAGTCCAGAGGCATTTTCTTGATATGAGACTTTGTGGTGCCTTAAGTAATAAAAAGGAACTGGCATTATGAACTTTTTTCTTATTTTAGTTTTTTAGTGCATCTTAAAATAATGAAGGGAAAGTGCAAAAGAATACAAAATGGAAACCCCAGCAGTGTGACTGTTGCCTAATGCTACTTTATTTCACTGACCCAGACTGACCATACAGTGCCTCTGCACATTTCATTGATGGGTTCTGTTTGCGTTATGCTTCTAGCTGACAGATGACGAGCATGACCTCTCTGACAGAGAGGTGGATCTGGATGAATCAGCAGATCTCTCTGACATACACTGGCATGACAAATCTGCGGACAGCGTTCTCTCCCCGCACCCCTCTTCCAACCTTTCGCTGCCTCTTTCCCAGCCGGTGAGAAGCGAGCGATCGGGGCGAGACACACCTGCAAGCGTGGACTCCATTCCCCTGGAGTGGGATCATGACTACGACCTTAGCAGAGACCTGGAGACAGCTGTTTCACGGGCACTGCACTCTGAGGAAGAGGACGGAGGACAAGAGAAGGACTTCTACCTGAGAGGAGCCGCTGGTATAGCAGGTACGGTGGAGAATCGTGTGTCCTGGTCTCTTCTAGTGAGAAGAAGCAAATGTTACATGTGTGATTTCTTGGCCAAGACGTTCATGGAAAAGTATTTTAAATAGCCCCTGAAGATTTTAAATAGCTTTCCCTAAGTGATCCTAGTGGCCTTCTGGCCTTAGACACAGCAATGGAGATTCCTGGATGACTACAGCCTTGGAAAAATCGCAAAGGCATGTATGATATGACAGGGAATTGGCTGTATCTCTGTGTTTGTGGCCTGCCAGATGGGATATGTCATCTGTAACAGCAATGCGTCCTAAGTTATTCTGACTAAAAGAGACTATACTGGATATGGCAAGAAGTGCAGAACAAACCAGTGAAGAAATGCTGTGGGAGAGATCCGCAGACAGAATCATCCAGTGCTTAAGTAAATCTGAACTCAGCCCTTACCCAGGCAAGACTCCAGCAAAGGAGTGTTTAGCATGCAGTGGGATCTTGGGTCTTGCTGTCCAATGAAGCTGAAAATCCTTTTGAAATGTGTGTGCCTTGTGCAATAAATCTTAATGAGTGAAATTGTCCAAATGCAGCCAGTTGTGGGGGAAATCATAGTGGTATATTATACTCTGATCTTGTGGCTGTCTTTTGCTTTCCAGGTCATTGCTCCAAAAAGAGTCAGGTTTGCCTGGATATTAAGAGACTTTGTAGCAGGCTCCCTGTGTTTCAGTCTTCAACTTTTTTCCTTCTTCAGAAAATATGTTTGCTATTGGAACTGTTTATATATTCCATCCCATGAAAAGAAATCCTGTTGGAAGGAGACAGCCATTGCTGAGCTGTCAATTTAGACTGTGCTTTTATTTTTTCAGATGTAGAGATCCCTGAAACTCTTGAGGCCTATGTAACACTCACAGAAAACGTGCTCAAAAATATCTCTGGTAGGCATTAAAAAAGACTAAGCATAGTCAGATGCAAATACCACAGTGCGCAAGCATAACTTCCTTCTCTTAGCATCTGCTATACTTTTCACCACTTACAAGATAAATATTTCTTACATGGCAGCATTGGCGTGTTAACGTAGAATTGTTCTGCTTTACTACTGTGCTTGAAGGTATTATTAGGTGCATGGATGAGACAATGATGCTTGAAGTATTGGCCCTCCCACATCAGCTAACCAGACTGAACTGATCAGTCAGCTACTCTGATTGGTCTTTATTCTCTGGAGTTCCTCAACAGGACTTAGTACTTTGTTTTGTCTCTGAGAAAAGACTGGTTTCTACAAAGATTAAGACAGAAGGAAAAGACATTGAGCAAAACTAAATTGTTCAGCTTTGCACTTCCTTTTTTACCACAGCCACAGCTTGGATTATTACTTAGACATAAACCTTTAGGTTAGCTGTTGTTTCATGTGATAACAATGCCAAGGAGAGGTACAGTAGTCCAATGAATTTGTCTCAGTCTTTTATATTGAAAGATGAACTAATTTTTTTTTTGCTTTTTTGCACACCATTAAAACTACTGTTTCGTTTGTTAGATGACTCTCTTGGAGGGATTAGATGCATTTACAAATACCTTTTCTCATGATTTCACAGTTTTCCTGTTTTGAAACAATTACTGCAAATTTGAAATAGCAAACATTTAAAATCTCAGCATCTATGGCACAGACCTCAGGTTCACTGTCTGTTTTTATTTTTTCTCCAAATTAGTGAAAAAATGAGTATAAATAATGGTAATACATATAGAAAACTATGTGTAGTTTTCTGACCTGTGAAAATTTTGAAAGTAGTGGGAGAAAAGTATATTGAGCGCTTTGTTTGGTCCATTTGGGGTGAGGCAGTGTATTGTATGAAAAAAAGATTAGCATCCAAGAGGCTCTATTTTCTGTAATTAGGTGGACAGAAGGTCCCCCTTCTCTATGCTTGTTTTTATTTGTGTCTTTATGAATAAATTCAAACTGTCTTTGTAAACAGATGGAAATCAGGCACAGTGATAGAATATGGATAAGAGGGATCTCATGTGGTCTTCTAGACTGCAGCCTGCCTCAGGGTAGAATTGGCTGTAGCAAATTCATAGCACAGAACTCAACTGACCTCTATAAGGAAAAGTCAAGTTAGTTCTGCTTCAAAACATTGATATGAATTCCAAACAGCTTGGATGAATAGTACCATCTTGCAGATACGTTAAGCAAAATTTTTATCAAACACCTAATTAGAAAAATACTATAAATTTTGCTGCTTAGTGCAGTTGCCTAAGTCAGTCATGGACTAGTTGCTGTGGGCCTTCAAGATGTCCAGTGTGTGGACCTTAAGAATATAATTATAAGAGTATTGCTTAGCATTTGGATACTGCTTTTAATTTTCAAAATTGTATATAAATAGGACCCTATCATGTAGATCAAAATTCCACTAATTTTTAGTGAAGAGAAGTGAGAAAAAGAGAAGATGAGGAAAATTCAAGTTTTAATGTGGATTTCGATCAGGAGTTTAGGATAGAACGTTTTATTTGAGCGTGTACATGAAAAGGAACAAGGTGTTGTCCAAAATCAGTGAGGTTAGAGCACACTTTGCTAAGAGCTTTCCCCTTCACAACTGTGGGGAATTCTCCAAGGGAAAAAGTCACTCCAGAATAGTTTGCCAGCCTGCTTTAAACTGTGGACTCTTTGGTAGTGTGATTATGGCAAGCATGTTCATTGGTATAGTCACCTGTCCTCTGAAGGTCACTAACACCCTCTAACGTAACTAGTTATCTGTTCGCTTTAACATTGTCCCACTCATCCTGCTGCAGTCACATTTCTCCTTTACTGTTTAATCTAGATAGTACTCCTGATATTTATTCTGCCTGGGCAACAGATTAAAAAAATACTTAGGAAGAACCTGGATGATGGTCACTTTTTTTGATTTTGGTACAGGAGAACCTGGTTCCCTGGAAGCACACATCCGGCAGCTGGACAAGGCCTTGGACACCAGTCGTTTCCAAATACAGCAAACAGAAAACATCATCCGCAGCAAAACACCTACAGGACCAGAGCTGGATTCCAGTTACAAAGGATATGTGCGTGTATTTTGCTTTTCAGACTCACTCAAATGATTGTTATCCTTAACCATATGCTATTGTTGTTTACGCTGTTAGTCTGTTTACAATAGCATAAGGTTACATGACTCTAAGGAGTTTATTTTCCTATTACATTTTTGTAGATGTGCAAAAGTACTTTCTCAGATGCGTTTTTATCCATCTAATGATGGTATCCTTGTTTAAAATTCCTCTGCTTTTAAAAGCTGATTTTATAGCTTCATGCAGAATATTCATCTTGCTGATGAATTATAAACACGCATCATGTAAACAAGGTGGCATATATGGAATCTGTGATTAAAAAGCTTTCTCTGAGAGGTTTTCTGGAAGAAAAATCTCTCTCTAAATCATTCAAATAATTTTATTACTGGAAGAATTGAAAGATAGCTGCTTGGATGCATAGTAATATTTCCACACTTCCGTTTCTTTTCTTTGTCACATCATCTAGTGTCTTTGCCATAGTGTCTTAACATTTAGAACAGATGTCACCTAGAGTCATCCAGCACAATTTGGCACAGTAGCACCGAGTTATTTCTATTTAGTCTAAACTTATCCTTTAGCCTTCTTTGTCTCTGTATACATTTCTCTGATAGTATCAGAACAGATTGTCAAAGTAATAGATTTTTTATCTTCACACTTAGACCTACTTTTGGAAAATTTTGGAAGTTGCGTTGTAATTTGCATTTTCCATGCAATTAGTCCTGTACAGTGCACATTGAGATGAGATTTTGTTTGTTTGTTAACACAGATGAAGCTACTAGGCGAGTGCAGTGGAAGCATAGACTCAGTAAAAAGGCTTGGATATAAACTGAAAGAAGAAGAAGAAAAATTGTCTGGACTTATTAACCTCAACAGTACTGAAACACAAACAGCTGGTAAGTAACCTTTAGTTCTTTGATGGGAAGTAATTACAAAAAGTAGCAAGTAAGTTTTTCTAAATATTGGTATTATTTACTGACATACAGATTCACATGACTGTGGCTGCTACCATATTTTGTTTAACAACTCTTAATAGGAATAGTAAGAAATACTAAGTATTCCTTATATGTGCCCTATAAAGAGATTAAGCATACAAGTGCATTTTAAGAACCCCTTTGTATTGTGAGACATATCCTTAAGCCTTTCAAAAAGTCTTTGTGTATGCAATGCATTTTTGTTGAACATTTTCTGATGAAAAAAGGTTGCTTATACAAGTCTGTACAAAACACGTTAACCAGTATTCATTTCTTCTAATAGGAGCTTTTGTTTCTAACATTACCTGTCTACAGTACAGAAATCTATATTCACCTGGTAGAAGTATTCACCTGACTAATGTTAAGGATCAGCTGTAGAACAGGAGGTATTGCATTGAGAAAACATGAATTTGTTCCAGAGGTTATAAAGGCAACATCTGTATTCTTAGATTGGCCAGATATGCTACCCAAGCAGACTATTTTATTTTATTTTATTTTATTTTTAATTTTAAGTTGATGGAATGATATAACTTGTCCTTCTGCCATAGCGTTTTGAGATAACTAACAAGAAGAAATAGCCCCTAATTTCTTTCTTTTTAGCACAGGTATTTATCCAGTGCATCAGCACTAGTTTAGGCAAATGGTGTGAGGTGTATTAATTTGTGATTGGCACAAATACCAATGAAAATAATAATAAATATGTGGCTTGTTAGACATATTCAGATTCCTTGTCTGGTTTGCATTTATGCTAATATATTATGTCTTTATGCCAGCATAGTGTATATATATACATCTGTTTTAGAGACCTGCATTTGTCACCTTAATTCTGTTAATAGAATTCTGACATTAGAAAGTGGTAAAATTGTCTGCTGCCTGCAATCACTCAGGTTCTTCATTCTTTCTCTCTAACATCACATTTTTCAGACTAACTTAGTTTTCAGTGTGGTGTTTTGTGGATTAGGGTTTTTTTATTTTTATGGAATTTTTTGTGTGTGTGCTACGCAGGATTCGACTGGTGCAATTGTGTGTGTACCTACTGCTTTTTGCTTTTGCTGAATTTGGTGTTCATCGTTCCAGGTGTAATTGACCGATGGGAATTAATCCAGGCTCAAGCTCTAAGCAAGGAGCTGAGGATGAAGCAGAACCTTCAGCAATGGCAGCAGTTTAACTCCGACCTTAATAGTATTTGGGCTTGGCTGGGAGAAACTGAAGAGGAACTGGAGAAGATCCGTCGCCTTGATCTCAGCACCGACATACAAACTATTGAACTCAGAATTAAAAAATTGAAAGTGAGTTTTATTTCTCTTTTCCATGAGTTACCTTGGAAACAGACCTGAGTGCCACAGGTATGTTGAAGAGGTCGCCAATAGTTGCAGCTGGTTTGTGCCCTTCCCCACATAGCAGGCTACTGCTGATAACTGAAGCAACTGGGAAAGTGATTTTATGAATCGCCTTTTGGCAGAAAAATGTACCACTGGCATTTACTTATACAATCCAAATGAATTTTTTTGAAATAGTAACTCTGTGGCAATTGTGTAATTCCAGATTGTACAGATAATTCCTGATGTCAGCCAAGATGATGAAAGAAAAAAAAAAAAAAAGCCTAGTTAAGTGAAATCTTTTCTAGTCAAACTGGCAACAAAATAGCTACTTTAAAAGAAAATAAATGCCTTACTGGGACATATTACTGGGTGGAAGAAGGAGAGAGTGCTGTACAAAGGGGTTGTAGCCTACTCACTGCTGTCAAGCGTAAAACATAGGAAAAATTTGGTGTCATTCTGCAAATTTCTGTTTCTTCTTCTGTCACCTCAGATGCACCAGGATCCAAATGTTGCCTTTGTGATGTCTCCTGGGTATTTTACAGCAACTTCACATTCAGTTACTAGCATCTCATAAGCTTGGGCACAAAAATGTGGGAGCCAATGTCAAAATGCACGGTGCTCCATGCTAGGAATGAGGTGGACAGATAGTAAAGACTGTTTCCAGCAGTGATCCATCCAAAGCATATTAATACTGATCTTCACTGGAATCCAAATATAGCTGCCATAAGTACTACAAAGGTCACTGTGACATGGGGCTTTTAAGCAAATGCGGTAAAGTGGAAAAGGGGGCATTTCATAAGAATCCTGTTCTTATCTCACCCACTCTTGGAAAGCCCATTAGTGCCCTCCAAACCCAAAGAGGTGGGGTTTCTTTTGTGGCTTCCAGTGTAAACAAATCAGAGATTTTATACACGTCCTGCTTCTATAAATTGGAGTAAGTTGTTTATACTTTTTGTATGTTTTCTTTTCCCTCAGTAAAAGCTTTTATTTTAAAATGCTGTTGACAGCCGTTTCCACTTGAAAACATATTGTTTTTTACATTTGTCAGCAAAACTGAGAAGTGAGGGCAAAAGTTTTATTGTGAGCTAAAGTGCAATTGTCCTGCATCTCTTTAAATTTTGTTGGGTCTGCTCTGTCTTTAAAATATCTGCAACATGAGCCAGATCCTTCAAACTCAACTATGACTTCAAGCTTTTAAGGCTTTACAAGTTTAATTGGCTTGTTTTAGTTGTGCTCACAGTAAAATTTTAGTAGATGTTAAAGAGTGAACATTTGCAGAGTCACAGAGTGAGCACAGAAATCTCATATCCGGAGTAAAGAGAGTGTCACGGTGCAGCTGCTGATGGCAAATCATTGCATTCTTGTGGTGCCTTCTCTGCTTGGTTCTTCTGAAAGACACGCGTTTTACCGATTTCCATCTTTTCTTCCCCCGTCCCACTTTGTCTTCTCATCAAGGATCTGCAGAAAGCAATTGATAACCGCAAAGCGATCATCTTATCCATCAATCTGTGCAGCTCAGAGTTCACTCAGTCTGACAGTGAAGAGAGCAAGAAGCTTCAAGAGCGTCTGTCTCAGATGAACGTGCGCTGGGACCACGTATGCAGTATGATCGACGAGTGGCGCTGCTCGTTGCAGGATGCATTAATGCAGTGCCAGGTCTGTGTTGCGCTCGTTTTAAATTGTCAGCATCCCACATATCAAAAATGTAAACTGTATCATTATCTGGTGTGCTCGTTATCCAGTCTGAAACTTGCCCATGCAAGCCAAAATACAGCTTCAGCATGTGTTTTCTGAAAGATACACCTGCACTACCCGTAGCACGTATTTCCAGCCCAAGATTTTCTAAATAGTACTCTTAATATACTATCCTACTCTTCTTCTTTGTAAGTTATTTTATTTAGCCAGTAGGACCTGTCAGGATAAACTAAAACAAACCTGAATTTGACTGGAATTTTCTGCTACACTAATAAAATCATCACTCATCACTTGCAGGATTTCCATGAAATGAGCCATGGTTTGCTGCTTTGGTTAGAGAACATTGACAGAAGAAAAAATGAGATTGTGCCCATCGATCCAAACCTGGACTCAGAAACGCTGCAGGATCATCGCAGACTTTTAATGGTAGGGTTATAATCACCACTTTCTCTCCCAAAATGCATGATCAGAAAAACATCTAATCAGATTTATCTTTCTGAGGTTTAGCATTGTATGTTGCATGCTAACACACAATTGTGGGACTGATGTCAGTAACTAAATTTACTTCATTAGGGAACACTACTCAGTTCCATTAGTAGCATAACTTGTGATTTAAAATCTCAAGCAACTGCTACGCTGCTGTCTCTCTTCCTGTCAGATTAGAAATATTTATTGCTTCTCTTTTCTTTCCATTTCAATATTTTTAAATGCTCAGTTTTGTGAGTTCTAGCTTTTTGCCTTTATTTTTAAATTTTATTTCCCTTAAAATAATCTGGTGTTTACCTTGGCAACAGCAAATCAGACGTGAACTGCTGGAGTCTCAGTTGAAGGTGGCATCACTGCAAGATATGTCCCGCCAGTTGCTAGTCAATGCTGAAGGCAAGGACTGTCTTGAAGCCAAAGAGAAAGTGCATGTCATTGGTAACAGACTGAAGGTCCTCTTGAAAGAGGTCACGCGCCATATTAAAGACCTAGAGAAAATCCTAGACATTTCAAGTAGTCAGCTGGTAAGTCACGTCTTTTTATTCCTTGCTGTTAGTTGGGCATGTGTTTCCACTGATTTGACTGTCTTTCCGTGATCAGTGCTGTTGGGTGCACTGTTTCTGTTGTTTGCAATACTTACCGAGATGGTAGACATGTAATCTTGAATATCATAAAGTAATCTTACACTTCATAATGTAAACACCTATTTTTTGATATGGTGAGGTTTTTTTAATCCAGTATTTTTTTTTCTATTTGGTGTAGTAATAAGTAGTGAACATCTTGGTTTGTTTATCCTGCCATTACTGATTCAGTCAACTGGCAAAGTACATGAGATAATTATTCTAGTTGCAGTACTGAAAATTACAGTGTGTCGGTTGTCACTGGAAAAGGAGATAATGCTCACTCTGTCAAAGAGGGAGGAGATAAGACATAAAATAAATGACAGGCTAACAAATCTCTCATAGTGCCCTCTGAACTTTGAGCTATACTCAAAATCTTTTCAAATTATCATGTATTTCAGAGTATTTGAGAGGGAGTTACGCGTACGTTTTCGTCAACAGTGGCAGGTGTAAAATAAAGATTTCAGGGTTCTCCTTTAGTTAACTTTTTTTGAAGTCTTGGATTAGCAGAGTGCATAAGGTGTGAGAACTCAGCTCTTCTCTCCTTCCAGTGAATTTCTGCCTGCTTAAGTAAAATCTTGGTGCTACCAACCTCTTTTGTAATTAAAGGCCAGTAAAAAACAAATGGCTTTTCCTGTATATTGACTTTTGTGGAAAATGCGTCACCTGAAGCAATTAAGTTTTAACTACCTGTTTGCTTTTCTTCTTCAGGGCTAACAGAGAAAACATGTAATACCTTAGTCTTATAAAATTTGGTAACAAAATTTAACTGCTTTATTTTATTTGCTTTGGAAATAACTCTGCTGGGATTTCACTCAGGGCTTTTTTTTTAGTTTGCTTACCTGAACAGCTAGTTGCTGTCTTTCTGAGCTCCATTCCTTCTGAACTTTAGGAATTGTCCTCATGGTCCTCTGCTGATGAATTAGACACATCGGGCTCAGTGAGTCCTGTATCTGGAAGAAGCACTCCAAGCAGACAGAGAACGGTAATTTCATGTCATGTATTTTCTGCCACCTCCTCGGTGGGAGCTGTAGATGTCTACAGTAGCTCTAGCCAGCTGGAAGACCCCTCTTCTCACTTGATAGGAAAGGAAATGGCATAAACCAAGAACAAAACACAGCTGCTTTCCCCAACCCTGCTGCATATCCCATCCTGCATGAAGTCAGAAGTGGTAAATACTATCTAAACCCAGGGCTGTCAGTGTGGTTGGTTTACCATGGTATGGCATGTCGTGTCTCTTGTATTTTGCTCTAGTGATGGCAGCGCCCCAAAGTCTGGTCTTGTCTGGTATAATGAGTCCTCCATTTCTGTTTGGCCTTCTCTTCAGAGCTGCTTCAACCAGAATCTCAATAAGGTTTTTCCGTCATTTCTAATGAGGGTTGGAGATGGTCTTATTGAGACTTTGGATGAATGGCTAAGTAGAGCTGAAGGGCATAAAACATTATTCAAAACAGCTAGTGCACAGGACCTAATCAATGGCTGTGATGGCAACTCTGGAGTTGTCGATTTACATCGCTGGCACAAAATTCAAGAAATGTAGCAATACATGCCTAGTACTTAACACTTCCATACTCTGAGCCCAAAATGGAACTGCAATTATTTTGTCTTTTTCTGCAATTCTATTGGTTGATTACTTTGCTTTTTTTCCTTAGTTCTTAAAACAATCAGGTTGGTTTTGGTGTTTTTTTCCATTTGCACTTTTTTAAAGACTCTGAGTTCTGTCTTCATAAATTTTATGGCTCTTGAAATCGATTTTTTGGTTGGTTTTTTTTTTTTTTACATTCACTAGTTTTCTTTTAGATGCTAGTATGAGAATGTAAAGGAACACTGGCTTTTCAAAAGGAGAAAGAATATAACCCTTAATATTTTATTTTAGAGGTCAACACTTTTATCTTTTAAATTTAAACTTAAATTACTAATAAAAGCTCTGGTGTCACAGATGTAACTGGAGGATGCCTGACCATTACAGGAAATGGAGAAGTATTTTACCATAAAATCTTTGTCTAAAGAGCGTGTAGAATTATAATGGGTTTCATCTTAACATTTTAATAAGCATTTGTCTATCTCTAATTTATTATGTGACTACTTATTATCATTTTTATCCATAATATATAGATAAGTTGTATGATTCCTTGGGGTCTGGTTTTCAAACTTCTGGGGTTTGCACCCACAATTTTGGAGTCTCAAGAAATATTGTTTGTAATTTCAGTGCCAAATATGCTGATGCTAAATAAATAAATAAATACTAATACCAAAAATACAATCAGAATTATAATCCTCTAACTGCATTAAATATTCCAGCAAATAGTTGTGAGTGCAGGAATGCACCTACAGTTATTTGGCCTTCAAAATTGTGGGGGGGGTTGGTGGTGTAGAAGAGGCCAGACTCTTCAAAAGAGGCCCTTGGACTTTTCAGTGCCAAATATGCTGATGCTAAATAAATAAATAAATACTAATACCAAAAATACAATCAGAATTATAATCCTCTAACTGCATTAAATATTCCAGCAAATAGTTGTGAGTGCAGGAATGCACCTACAGTTATTTGGCCTTCAAAATTGTGGGGGGGTTGGGGGTGTAGAAGAGGCCAGACTCTTCAAAGGAGGCCCTTGGCCTTTTTTTCCTTGAGAATATTAATTTTGCTGCATTTGCATTTCAAAATATCTATATTTGCCAATATTGAACCCAAATTTCTTCTATTTCCTATTACAAATTATTTGAACTAAATTTCTAGTGATTATTTTTTTTTTAAATCCAGAGCTACTGTTGGTAAATTTAATGACTAAACTGTTATTTTCAAGTTCACTGTGTATTTTCCAATCATTTCCATACTCAGCTCGGTACAAAGAAAAGCCAGTTTCCTTGGTTCATGGGTATTGGTCACTTCATTTGATTATTTTTTTTTTTTATGTTTCCTTTGCTGCACTTTTAATTTAGTTTCATCAGTAGCTTGTCTTTATTTGCCTGGACTGAACATTCTTCTTTCTTTACCCCCTGTTCATTGCAAACAGCCACGGGGCAAATGTAGTCTCTCACAGCCTGGACCCTCTGTCAGCAGTCCACATAGCAGGTACCTTATTCTCCTGGTTTCCGCACTCTGTTCTAGAACCCCAAGAGGATGATGGAAATTGGCCATGATTCTTCTCTGTCCCCACCAACTCCATCAGGTGGCCTGGACTTAAAAAAGTGAAGATTTTGCAAAAGGGGCTCTCAATTACTTCAGATTCTTTTAAATTAGCAATACTGGCTAATCCTTTGACATCAACAGCGTTTGCTTCCCCGGGAATGCCATGGAATCGATATTTATTTGTCATATGGCCGATCAGGATGAGTGTGTGTTTACGCTCATGATATTTAATGATTATTTTATTTTGGCATGATTTAACAGAAATTCCAGTACATTCATGGCAAACACTTTTTATCATCCTCTTTACCTCTAGATATTAAATTAAGGCAGGTAATAGGCCAATATCATATTCTAGAATTCACAAAACCCACAGATCTGGATGAGACATACTAACATCCTTTTCTTTCTTTCTTTCTTTCTTTGTTTTTTTTTTTAATTTATTTATTTTTTCCCCTGAAATGTTTTGTTCAGTTTGTGGGTTTTCAGTACTTAAGACTCAAAATTTAGAATTTGAGGGCTTTGAGACTTGCGAGCACTTTTCCCCCTTCCTCAGACGACTGCAATATAATGTGCTAACATTGCCATGGCTCTGGCCGAGCGCTCGCATCCATGTATTGCTCCGGGAGCAGCACTGCCCCATCTCTTCTCTGGCCGGTAGAGCGCAGGCTCCCAGCTACAGCTTCTTGCTTTCCACCTTGTCTCCGGCAGCCTGTCATCTCTGCAGCTAACAGTGCTTCTGCATTCTTTGTTGTCGTCAGTGTGATGTGTGTACCTTCACTCTTTCACTGGTCAGTTCACTAGCTTCTAGAGTTACGAAGTTTAAAAAAGTCCACCAGCAGGCCAATACATATAAAGAGGACATTTTTTGCTATTTCAGCATGCTGTGCATTGTAACACCTAAAGTAATCAGAAAGTATGATGAAAATGTTCTTACAGTTTAGTCAGAAGTCTCATTTACCCTACATACATCAAAAATTAAATAATTCATTTTAAAAAGGACTCCTGTTAAAATGAAAGATTTTATGTTGGAAAGGAGGCAACACTGGATTTAGTACAGAAATTGAGCAACAACCAAGCAGAAAAAAAAATACCTTAAGAGTATTATTTTTTTCGTGAGCAAAATCAAGGCTTTGTTCAGCAAAATTATTCTCAAATGTAAATGGAATAAAGAATAAAACTACTTACCACGTAGATACTTACATAAACACTTCTTAAAAAAGAAAGTTTGCTTTATATGTGTAGTTAGTGACTGCGAGTAAAGGGGCATAGTTGCCAAACCACATAGCAGAGCAGGTAGAACAGGTGGAGTATCTTTCACTGCTTCCACTGGCTGGAAGCTGCCTCATTTTTAGGGCTTCTTTTTTTTTCTTTGAAACATAAGGAAACCACACAGAAAATAGGTGACACATGTCACCTATGGAGGTGACTCCATCTTTCTGCCTGAGAAAGAGAATTAATTTTTCCAACTCCAGTCTGCCACGAAGCTTGGCATTTTGTTTCTTATAGGGAGTGGGAAGAGGGAAAGAGTGGGGCTTTACTCTGCAGCCATTAACAGCTAGGAGGAATGGAGGATGCCTTCAGCAGATTACCATGCTTGCAGTAGCCACGTTGTACTCAAAAAGCATATTGTGTGCACTCTTGCGCTCTCCTGTATAGCCAGACCACTTCTGCCAATCCTTTGAGAAGGTTCCTGGTTGTAGGTGCGAGCCGCTGGCTCAAAATGCAGCGAGCAATGCTTTGCAGCTTTGAGATCAACCGCTGTTCTAGCAGTGGCATTGGTGCGGCACCTTTCAGATCAAGCCTTTCCACCACTGTTTATTAACACATCTTGTAGCAGTACAACACAATGTTCAATTTGTCATTCAGACAAGCATGGAATACGAATGAGTCACTGCTGAATAGGAAACTTAATCAAATGCGCAAGCCAGACAGGTTGTGGTTGATGTATAATGTGGTTTTAACTGATAAAGCGGTACAAGCTGTCACTGTGTTCTTTAATATTTTGACATGCCTCTGATCAGAGTACTTTGTGTTTGATCTTGCACTGGATCAGCAAACCCTGCTAGGGTTTAGTGTGCAGGAGAACTACAGTCAATTTTAAAAGGTTTATCGCATAGGAGGTTGTGAAAGAAAGTTCATTTAAAAATTAGAGGAGCCGTGTTTTGTGTATAACAAGTGTGATATCATTTTGCCTTCCCCAGTATCACAGCAAAAAGATAAACATGCATAGTGTGATGCTAAGCGAGGTACCACCTTAAACTAGATGCTATATCATGGATTTAACTAAAGGCTCATTCGAGAGGTGTTAGTAAACGTGACCTAAGTGGGAAAAACAAATCCAAGAAGCAACTCCTCTTTCTTCATCAGTTTAATAGAGCTGTCGTAAATGCATACCTGGGTCTATGGCTGTGGAATTTTTTGAAGTGATTAAAATGTTAGAAAGACTAAAATAGTGGTTCAATTTGCTCAGGGGTGTTTATATGGTCTCTCTTGAGCAGCTCTATTCAAGTCTTGATGCCGCAGTGCCAAATTCCATTTCCTGCTCTCCCCAGGCCTCCCCAAATGACTAGTGGGTCTTTAAAGATCTCTTGCTGTTCCTGGAGCAACAGTCTCCGTGCCTTTGGCCACAAAATGGCAGTCATTGCCACACAGTAGCTCAAACATGAGTTTTGGGCTTGTCTTGCCATGATTTTTTCTCCCAGTTTTCTCCCACACTCTCACTTAAAGCTTGTTAACTAAACTTCATATGTAACTGCCTTTGAAGTGAACATATTCATCTTCTTTACAAGGTGAGCCAAATCTGAGGCTGGGGAGATGTGATGCTGAGAGCCAGGGAGAGAATCCAGTCAGAACACTGACACTTGCCAAACAATGTCAATTCTAGAGAGTGTCCTAGGCCACCAAGAGGAGTTGTTGCCTGCTCTTGTGGGCAGAGCATCATATATTCTCCTTCATAACTCTAGCAACCTCCATCTTAAAAAAATTAGAATCAGTGGGAACAATAAGTCTATTAGAAGGGCATTATCAAACTTAATTCATCTGATTATCTGGAAATACAGTAATTTCCATCTTGAATATATCCATGACTAAATGTAATAATTTGGGTTTCTGCAAACATTATCCCTTTCTTTATTTTAGCAACTCTTCACCCTTATTTCTGTCTGTTCTGCACTATTTTATAGAGAGTACTTTTAGTATCTTTCAGGTTTTATATTGGTAAGGTCAGCTCCTTGTTTCCTTCATAAGAGAAATACTCCATTTTTTGACTCTTAAGCTTGTGTAAGTTTGAATTCATCTTTCAGAAGTATGTTAACCAAATTGACACAAACTACTCTAGGTTAGATCTTACTAATGCTTTCTAGAACATCATTAAAACAAACCCTTTTCTGTTCTGGAAATCTTGAACTGAAATATATTTTAAAATTTCTTTTGTCCCTTTTCACAACTATTCACAAGCCACATTACTAGTTTGTGGCTCTCCTGTGTCAAACGTTGTAGATTCTCTTCATTATCTTCAGAGTGTGGACTTCATGTTTATAGCAGAAGTTTTTATTGCTACCTTGCACACTATAATCTTAATTCTTATTCTAATTCTTAAACCTATTGGAAGTTTTTTTCTGTGCAAGAAGCCAAATCCTATTTCATATTTGCAAAGACTTCCAGCTTCTGTCATCGTACAGATGAAATTTGCTGTTCTTATATTTTGTGCCATAGTCTTTTCAAAAAGATATTAAATCAAGACTCATACTTGATTAGCTCCAGTAATAACATCCTACTAACCCAGCAGTGCCTCTTCCAATGTAAGCCTGTTGTCTGCATTCCATTAGTCACTTCCCCATTAAACTCACTTTATTTATTCCTATCAGCTTCACTTGAATGAGAAATTCTTCTGTTACAATCTTTCAGATGTTTACTGCAATACAGATAGATTGCTTGAACCATATTTCCTTGGGGAAAAAATTAAAAAATCAGTCATCTTTAAAAGAAGGTACTCGTCTGAGCTGAAATTAAAAGTTCACTTTGTCTGTCCAATCTATATCCTGGTAAATTACCTTCTCCTCTCTTGAAATGCCTAGGAAAGAGTTCCAATTTCACTGACATTACAAACTCCCAAAGTAAGGGTAGCCATTGCTTTCTCGTCTTAGTTTAATTTATAAGATTTCTTGACATGAAGAAGCTTACTGTTGGCCAGGTCTGCAGCTGTGCCTCTCCCTTTTGTCTAGTTAGTAGGAATTTTGTATGGAGCGAGTAGCAGATGGCCTTACTTCCTTCCCTCCTCAAGCAGGGACCAGTGTGACAAATGCTGGAGCAGTTAGAAGAGAGACAGATGAAGAAAAAGACATTCTGTTTTTCTCAAAGTGGCATACAATACTCCAGCTTTCCTATCTCCTGCTGGAGTAAATAAGAGTTCTGGCCATCATGAATAGTGAGCCTTTTTTCTTAACAATGTGGTTTTTTTAACCATCTCTCCTTACCAACACTCTAAGCTGAGCCATCCCATTTTTCAGCCAATTATGTGGATTACAGAGGCATACCTGTAATAACAGCAGGCAATGCAGCATTCAAACTTTTAGGACTCCCCCTCTGAAGATGTTTCCATATTTCATTATTTGATTGTTTCCACGGAGTATTAGAAACTATTCTTCAACACCCTGCTTCCCTGCAGAAAGTGTTTTGAAACAGTTTTTTGAACTGTTTTTTGAAAGAAAGTTTGTGTTCCTTGTTGAGATTGGCCATGCAGCTTACACACACCTCTCTTTTTCTTTTTTTGTAAAACAAAGGAAAAAGTGCTGGATTGCACTACCGGAGGCATAGGAAAAGAAAAGAAAAATTAAATGCTAACTTTGCCTGTTCACTTTTTATTCCACTTTTCGGAAATTGCCCTTCTGCCACCCAGTGTTGCCCCAGAATAACTCTGAGTCAATTCAGACTTTGCTCATTATCAAACAGCAGTTACCAACTGCAGAAATGTGGCCTTTTTTGATTGGGATTAACAACATTTGTACAATGAGAGTCTTGTAAATAGGTAGACTGTGCAATCAAATACTTGGAAGGTAATTAAGGACTGCTTGTTCCCTTTGTTCCTACCTCAGTCCATTAACTTTCTGTTTTGGCATTCTCAGACAGTAGAAGTCCTGATCTAATTGAAATTTTATATGGAATGCTCTGATGCTGTTAAATGTGCCATATCCTTTCAATATGTTCTTTATAGTACATGCTCTTACATTATGTGATAAGCAGCTTTCCATCCAGGCTACAATAATGTGGATTCAAACAACGTGCGATCTGAGGTTTTGATCATTCCTCCTTCCTGGGAGATTCAGGTCAAGTTAATAATTTAGCATACCTGGGTGTTTATGTATGTGTTGGTCATCTAAACTTTACCAAATCTTTATGGACTTTCTTGAAGTCTTCATAATGGGATGATACATATATATGTGAACAAGACAATAAAAATAGTCTCAAACATAGAAAGAATTCTTTTCTGAACATGTGGGAAGGGGACTCTTGCCAAGCCTGGCATAGTCTTGAAGATGATGTTTTGGTTCTTGCATGCTTTCTCACACAGACTCAGATTTCTCTGGGACACAGGATCAAAAGGGAACACAAGGAGACACTAAGTCATCACCCCCTCCTTGCTTTACTGGGGAGCATTTGACCTCAGCCAAAAAGCCTGATCTCCCACACCTTCAAGTCAAGACTAAATCCATCCTTATGAGTGTTTGTATCTCTTAAACCCTAGCAAACCATAAATTTTCTGGGGCTTCAGCCACACAGATGTTTTATAGCAACATGTCTAAGACAAAATTCATGACCTAATGTCTTAATGGAAGATTCTTGTAGCAAATTATTTGAAGGCTATAAGTTTTTCATTTTTGACTAGTGCTAAAATACAATACTTTCCTCTGCCACTTAATTAGCACAATGAGACCTTCAGATTTTAGCTTGCATAATCACTCTTTTCAGTCATCCATGTACCTCAAAACCTGTCGTCAATATATGAGAGGTCTGACAGTTTCATTCAAAAAGGAAAATGTGAAATCTATGTCTTTATCCTTCATGAAAAAATAGATTTGATTTTTGTGCTTAATTTGAAGTGTCCCTTTGGAAATGTTTGCATTAGGTTTTGCCTCTCCCATAGACCTGTGATAAATATGTGCCATTTCAAGTTAGATCCATAGACACAAGGGAAAAAATCACTCAGAAGGTAATAGCGTCATCAGTTGAGCAAACAGATTTTAGCTGCTGATTCAGTGCAAGGTTCAAAATACAATGGAATTTTAGAAAATTATTCCCCATTGCCTGCATATTGGTGTATTAATTAATTGATGTAACTGAAAAAATGCATTATACTCTTGCGGATGCTATATACAGAAATGAACATAGAAACTTCTGCAAACTGAATACAACTGCCATTTTAAACAAGGAGGCATTGAACACATGTGACAGGTATGGCCCACTGTTTATTTTCCTCTTCTCTAGAGCACAGTGCTTTAGGTGGAAACTCTTCCCCAGAATTGATGAAGGGGCTCTGAGGTCACAAAGCCCATTCTATTGTGATCATTTGGTGTTTTCCTACCCAGTCTAGAAATATGAGGTCTTTTAAAGGGTGTCAGGGAAATAGCATGTTCAGAGAAAAATACCTCTGCAGTTGTCAATCACAGTCAAATTGTAAACCAGCCGTCAGGGAAGGCTGAGTGCCCGAGGGCAGCCTCTGCTGCAGTAATGTTTTAGTGTATTCACCTGTCCATCCTCTTTTCTCAGGTCCACAAGAAGTGGCTCAGGTTCCTCCCCTTCTGAGGCCGGGCCAGCGTGGCAGCGTCCTTCTTTCTTCCTCAGAGTCCTCAGAGCTGCTCTGCCACTTCAGCTCCTCTTGCTACTCCTAATCGGGCTGGCTTGCCTGGTGCCAATGACCAAGGAGGACTACAGCTGTGCTATGGCCAACAACTTTGCCCGCTCTTTCCATCCCATGTTGAAGTACGTGAACGGTCCACCTCCATTATGAAGGAGACCCGTGAGACAGCGGGTGACCTTGCTGGAGTGCTAGCTGGGAGGCAGGATGGTTTTAGAGGGTGACAGGATTCAGTGTGGCAGCTTTACTGACCTGCTGTGTCCATATCATTCCCTGCTGGCACTCGGCTCATAATGCATCAGTATTTCAGTATCAAACTGCACAACGTATTACCTGAGTAGCATCGTTCCAATACTCACATCTGGGTACTAAGGAGGATGTGACGTGTATGAGGGAAATGTCCTTCTGTCCAGCATTCTGGATCTTTTAGCCACTTTATAATCCAGGTCATTGCCCTGTACTATGCATAGCCAAGGACTTGATACTGTAGATCCTTTCCTCTGTGCTGCTCTAAATGAGCCGTTAGCCAGTCTTTGTTAAATACCCTCTCAGTATCTACGGTATACAAAATAACCAATGCTAAAGAAATTTTAGAGCATTTGTAACATACAATTTTAAAGGATCTTGTATGGCAATGTATTATTCCCCGTGGTTTCTGTTTCGGGCATGGTGTTCTAACTTTTGCTTTGGATGCACAAGGTGTAAATCTGAGAAGCACTTTTTTAAGGTTTAAAAAAAATGGATGTAATAAATAAGATCATAAAAGGTTTTATGAGGAAAAATGTTGAATGTCAAGTTGAAAAACAAAGGACATATTTATGTATGTACAGTTTGCTAAGCCAAGTTTTGTTTGTATTGATTTCTTTGCATTTATTATAGATACCATAAAATATTTTGTCTACGTGCTTTTTAATGACAACTATGGAAACCTCTAAGTTTAGAATGAGATATGTATGGTATAAAAAAATTAGAAGACGTACATATGCTGCACTTCTAAAAAGAATTAAAAAATGCTGTAACAAATTAATGGTATTAGGTATGTGTTTGAATGAGAAGACCTGGAAAGCTTGACAAATGGTAAAATACATGGGAAAGTATCACATTAGAAGTTGTGCTACTATTGGCAGCTGTCCGTATTTTGAATTAATGATTGGTCATTTCAGGTTTTTTTCTCAAGCTCTGCTTGAAGATCATTCTCACCCATGTGTTGTTTCTGTGTGTGTGTGTGTGTTTATGTTTATGTTTATGTATGCTGTCATGTCCAATCTTTGGCAATTGAGATTGTACCAGACCACACCGAAGCAGCTTTTTTTCCTGTGGGTATGCTGGAAATTTCTTAATATTCTTCATAGCATTTTAATACCAAGACAGATGTTTATGCTTTATCAATAGTTAATCTAGTGGAATGTGCCCAAAACATAAGCATAAATAACAGAAAAACATAACAAATTTGAAAACTCATAAATTTTCCATAAATCTTGCAGAAAACTTGCAGTCTGAGCAGTGGCAGACACTTTGCCCAGCTTATCAGTCCCAATTCAACCAAAACAGGATTCTTTTCAATTTTGAAAGAATACAGAGCATGGCTCTAAAATACTGTCCTCTAATAGGTTTGAGATTTTTTAAGCCACGAGACTCAATGTAAATTTTTTCTGCAAGTTAAATGTTTTTAGTTAGAATATATTGGCCTACATAACAGAAATTTAAAAAGCCAAAAGAAAATACAATCACATTAATTGCTGTTACGTAGGATTACTTTTCTGGGATACCATCTTTTGAGCTGGTATGAGCGGAGGGTCTTCAGAGGCAGCGTACAACAAGCTCAAATCCAGCATTTGGAAGAGCCAAAATAAAGCTTCCTTTCCAGGTAAGTTGTAACATTAACATTTTCCTGAAAAGAATTTTGTATGTCAACAAAGGATCTCCAATGTCTGAGACAGACGTGGACTGACAAGATTGTGTATTCTTTGCAAGGCTTAATCTCCTTTATTGGTGTTCAGAAGTGATGCTAGGCTAGATTAGTATCCATAGTCACTGATTCTGAGTAGACAGAGATAAGGAATGCATTTTTGGGGTATAAGGATGAACTGTTACTTGAAATAGACTTGACAGATTCCATAAAATTGACCCCTCTTCTCTCTTCTGATATCATTCTCTTTGGTGACACATTTCAGTCAGTCGTAATCAGTGCAACTACATGAGTACTTCTGTAGTTTGCTCGGAGCTGTTAGTCCAGATCTTTGCGTGCTCTAGACGTCCTTTCAGCAGCCAGGGTTGTTAATTTTTTGTTGAAAGACATTTTTGTTTTCTTTTAAAAGAAAACACTGAAATGAGTAAAAATACTAATTTACTGAGAAATAAGGATTTCAGCCTGCCTTTGTGTCCTATTTTTCAGCCACCTATTGGTGATCTTATGGAAGTAGATTATATGTAAAGGGTAATAGATAGCCTGTGAGTATCAACCTATGGAAGAGCAGTCTGTTGAAGGAATTAGGCAAGAAGTCACAGGTGAGACCTGTTCATTTCTTATAGTGTTTAGAAACTGGGGGAGAGGCAGACAGGTTTGAAAGGAGCTCATTAGAAAGGAGAGGGGAATGCAAGGAAGAGAGTTCAGTGTGAATGATGTCAGATGCAATTAATAAAGTGCTTTATCAAAAGTATACAGGGTAGCACCTGTC
This sequence comes from Calidris pugnax, assembly GCF_001431845.1. Classification (NCBI taxonomy): domain Eukaryota; kingdom Metazoa; phylum Chordata; class Aves; order Charadriiformes; family Scolopacidae; genus Calidris; species Calidris pugnax. Next base: position 37,099,791 of record NW_015090922.1, on the reverse strand, counting down.
ATGCTTTGAATTGCAAGATAACATTTGAATTTTTCCAGCTATTTTGCCACTCTGTAGCCTCTGCTTCCCTTGGTTGTTTGAATGCCTTCCCCACTTTCCTGGCACCTAGGGAAGAACAGCCTGTCTTCTGCAGAAGACAGAGTAGAATTTGTACAACTCAGTCAAGCTCCCAGGGGTGTTTTGGGCAGTAGTCACTACAATGAAGTGGCAGGGGGGAGTGACTCTACCTTGTTCATGATGGTCATGCCCTTTCATTATCTCTTACCACTTGAAATGTTCAGTCCAGGGAGTATGAGAAAGTGATGAACTGCCAGAGGAGTGGAGGTTACCTGGTTAAATAGGCAGGGGAAAACTGATGTGAAATCATAGGAATTTTTTCATAATTAACTCATTAAATAGAGTTAGGGCTAAGGAGGAAACGAAGTGATGATAATTAAAGGAAGTATAGAATTTGGAAGGTCGCATCATCAAGTGTCAGTAGCCCTTTCAAGTTCAGTGCATTTTTGGCTGATTACTACCTGCGGGGCACACATGCACTGTCTCACCTCTGCCTTGCTGATGAACCAGAGGGCAGAGTGTACCTGCTGTGCCCTGCTTCCTTTCAGGTGTTGCAAAGCAAAGCTGCTTCTGCTCATAGCCTCAAGCTCTGAGCTCTAACCACAGAGCTAACTATAGTTTCAAAGTATTGCCTGTTAATTTGAAAGAGAAGTTGGCTGTAGAGAATTTTCTTTTGACCCTAAGTGATCTGCTCACATAGAGAAATCCTCCCAGTAAACAGCAAACTCTCTACAACACCTGCCAATAAGGCAGTCACAGAGAGTGATAGACACACCTTAAGAAAATGTTATAGACAGGAAAAACACGTTTGTAAATCCTAAATCTCCCATACTTTCCGAGATAGGAATGTCAGTCTGTAATTGATGTCTCAAGGGAACTGCAGGCAATTTGTGCCAGCAGGTTAGAGGATGCCTCGAGTGCTACCTTAGACTTTTGGGACTTTCAACTCTGGAAAAAATCAGCATCTGACCAATTGAAGTGGTTTGAGTAAGAGGCTCCTCCAAAAGGAATTTCCTGGTCTTGAACCAAGTCCACTATGACTTCAAATATGATTTTGCAGAACTGGATCTTAATCCTAAAACCTGGCACAAAGTTGTTAAAACAGAAACAAGCAGCCAGGCACTTCACAGGATTCTCCAACCCAGGAGCACCAGTGACTTGAAGGCGTAGATCGAATTGCAAACCCCAGTGCGACATCAACACGTGCATTGATGGCCACAGCATGAACCAGGTAAATGGGGCAACTGTTAGGGGGGAAGGGGGTGGGAAACACACCCAGAAAGCTGACAAGTGTTGCAGCCAATGGCACTAGCCAGCTTTGCAGCCTGGGCATCTTTCTCATCCTGATAATGTCAAGGTACTCTCTCTGTCTCACTGGGACACTGTTAGAGAGGACTTGGATATGGACAAACTTTTGAAGAAATGCACAAGTTAGAGTCTGAGATGCCCTGTCTCTGTGCTAAGCCTGCAACCTGTCGTGTAGCCTCTTTCTAAAGCACCTCAGCTACTTGGGCTCTGCAAATACAAAGAACTGGCTTCTGGTAACGTGCCTTGAATGTTGGCTGTAAGGCATGAGGAAAGGCAGTACAGGAGCTGCAGACCTGCAGGTCTGTGTTGAAGGCACGTGTTCAAGCATAGAGAAAGTAGACTGCGTCTTGGGGAACTCCAGTCATTATTGCATTATATTTTTCCCCATTTTCTACTGTAAATAGATGCGGTAACTGTTCTATAGGTGCAATCATCCCCCTGTAGTCATCTCATAACTAGTGGGTGTTTAAAGGCATAAAGGAAATTGGTTGCTCAGCGACTCCAGATCATGCAGTAATATCAAGGCACTGTCTCATTATGCTTATAATGATAATAGTGCAAAATAATGAGCACGATTTGCCTTGAACTTACTGCATCTGTTTGTGGAGTTCTGGTTGTGGAGCGTGCTTTGCAAAATCTGAAGGCAGACTGAAGAGTGATACTTAGAGACGTCTGACTGTCATTTGTGGAGTTCTGGTTGTGGAGCGTGCTTTGCAAAATCTGAAGGCAGACTAAAGAGTGATACTTAGAGACATCTGACAGTGTCGGGAGTACAAATGGTCTGAAGTGCAGAGAAATAGTGTGCCCTTACTCCTCACAGCTGTGAGCATGATACCCATTGCCTACCCCCCACCCTGTTCCAGCAGCGATAACAGCTTCATTTTGCAACAGGTCGATAGTTTCTCGCCACTGGTTTGCCACCCTTCCAGCTCTGTTGTAAATGCTGTGAACACCTGCAGTCTTGCTTCCTCCTTCCTTGGAGCTTTCTCCTACAGCTGGTTATTGAATGAGGTCAAAGCTGCCGGGATTTTCTTATGAACAGTCATCCCTGGCGCTTAGAGTCATGTGCTATTTGTGGTTGAGAAATCTGTTTACAACTGATAGCATCTCTCAACATGCTCATCATCATCATGTGGATCTGAGTGCATTTGTGTGCGTATTCAAAGGCATAACAGAAACCGGTCGCTCACAGTCTTCAAACTGCAGATGCTATCAGGATCTAGAAAACGTAGGAGGATTCTGGAAAATAAGAGCAGAGACAAGGAGAAGAAATGCAGGTTTTTAAGCAGGAGAAGAAGAGAGTATTGATCTTCTCACTTGCACTTCACGCGTTTTATTTGGTATTTAAAGGAGTGGATTGTAGAAAGGAAAAAAGCAGGAAATACCATAGTGAAGTTTGTGTTTAAGATGGGTCATCTGGCTATAAAATTGTTCAGCTCTTGCAGCAGTCAGTTGCAGGGTTCATCTAAACCAGCGTGTGCCTAAGTTGAGAGTGGGAGGAATTGGAGGGAGGAGGTTATTTTTCTTTTGGCTTTGGGGGAAGAATGTGTGTCTTATAGTCACAGAGTTCCCTACACAAGGGAACTAGTCTAGGTACTGGCTGGCTGGTTTTAACCTTGGCAGCAATGTGGTGAAATGATCTATAGCCAACTGAGTTCTTCTGTTGTTGCACTATTTGGCCATAATTAGATCTAAAGGGACATGGATGTGAAACCTGTATTTGTGAGAAGTTATGCTTGTTTTGTTTTAGTAATCTTAAGAACACTGGAATAGTCTGATAACATTCCATAATAAAGAAATAAATAGGAATGATTTAGAGAATTAATTTGTCTTCCAAAAAAAAGCAGTAGATAAAAATCTATGAAACAAGATTAAAGGACATTAATAACTACCAGCTTAAGCACTGAAGGCTTGTCATAGACTAAAGCCTGGTTAAATGATAGAAATCTGAATTATATTAAATTGTTTCTCTAAAAGCAGACAGGAACTGAAAGCTGTGACTTCTATTGTTTGGTGCTGCTTAATATATCATTCAAAAAATGACCTGGTCAAAACTGCTTAGTTCAGTAAAAATCTATTTAAAGACCTGAGACGTAGCAAATGGATTTTACCACAATGAGGTCTGAATAAAACAATGGTGCATTTAATTTTTGGAAAAGAGAGGAGGCTTTAGGAAAGTATTGTACATTTCTTGTACCAGAGGTGGCCTTGGGGGAGGAGAGGTGAGACACTGAGCTCTTCTATGTCAGGGATGATGCAGATGGGGATGTAGTTTGCACAAAGGTTTCTCAAGTCAGGCTCTTTGCATTTTCAGGCACGTTGTAATTCCTGGGAGACTGCTATTATTGATGTTGTAATTGAGGGGATTTTCATTCCATTGCTTTTAGAAAGGATATTTAAAAAAAAAAAAACAGCTGGAAGGAAAGCTACCAGAGTTCCCCGCTCCTTTTTTTTTCATATGTGCTCGCGAGCCTATCCAAGAAGTGGGACATCCATGTCCGTAGTATTCTCTTTATAAATAATTCAAACATTGTCTGAGAGGCTCCCTGACCATTGAGCTGCAAGGTTGCAATTTTGAGTACTTGGCTAAACTCGAAGCATTGTGCGGCCAGGCGTGCGGACTGTGGGGGCAAGGGGCAGGGGGGAAATACGGCATGGAATATAGCATGAGGCTGGAGCGTTTTGGTTGAGACAGATACAAAGAAGACATTTTGGAGCTGAAGTTTCTTTTCCTATTTTCAGATTTAACATAAGCAAAAAATAATCTTGCAAAGGCAGACTAGAAGTCAAACTTTTCTGCTTACATCAGGCTGTCTAAACTTTTAAGCTTTTATGTGTCCTTTTGTGACACCCACTGCAAAGTGGGTAGCACTTTTTGCTTACCTCTGCAGTATAACATACTTGTTTCACCTTTCCGGGGACAACACAGGTTCTCAAGTGAGTGGAAAATAAAAAAGACATCTGAGAGGAAGCAAATCTTTCTGTCTGGAGCTGAGGAGCATTCAGTCTTTGTGTTTAGAGAATATAAATGTCTTACAGTCCCACGCATGTGTTGCAAAATCTGTCTGAAAAAGAATCCTGAAAGCACAACCTTTCCTCACATGTACATTTTTCGGTTGTTTAAAATGGTAACATACTGGAGTGGTGCACAAATGTGTAGAAATGGAAAACAACGGGAGATAAATTTTATATTCCCTGTGCCTGCAGAAATGAAGACATTAGCAGAGTGACACCTAAATACTGCAACATAGAGATCTCACAGGGACATGAGAGCTAGTTAGCCTTGCTTCTGCTGAGATAAGTGCCAAATGTTATTATTTTGATGGTCAATTTTCCTGAAGGCTTAATGAACATTTTTACACCTCAGCCTCTGTGTCTGCAGGATGCCACAGTGAATGGTAGTAATTGGAGCCTGGCTGGGCATGAGAAAACCCACGTACGCCGCATCCCTCCACGGACACTCTTTCTCTGTGAGCACGCTGATGAGTGTTACTTTACGTGTTTGGATTTTCCCCTCCTCTTCAGAGCCTGAGTGGTACAGACAAGCGGTGTAATGCAGAGGAAAAAGATGTCAGACTTTTCCAGCCTAAGAAACAGCTGCACGGCCACAAGGCTTTTAAAAGGCATGGATGCCCCACAATTTTTAGCCCATGAAGAAGCTGTTATTGCATAACAAGGAAATTACCTTAATTAACAGAAAAGTAAAAGCAGTCAGATATGTACTTCAATGATGCCTTAGCTATGCCATATCTTTCTAATTAGTTACATAGACTAAAATATGCTGGAACAAGATGTGCATCATATACATGTTAGGAAAGAGAGAATGCAGGGGTGTGGGGGGACCCCAGCACATATGTCTGTGTGCATGTATATGGCCCCGCTCAAGGGAGTAGGCAGCTGCTCTGCAAGGCACTGTATGTGTAGTGAGGGAAACGAGAGCGATGGGCCCAGTAAAGATGAGCCAGGAGTTTCAGCTGCAAGAGCTCTGCAGTGATATGGCCTTGCTGTATGATTTCTCAAATTACTTCAGCCAACAGGTGGAAGAAATCAGGAATGAAGCTGGAGTCCCAGCTGGCTTCTGGCTGTGGAAACGTGCCCAGTGACTGGCTGCAGAAGCTCTTCTCCTAACAGGTCCCTCCTCTGGGAGGGTGTGAGCAAGGTGGTATCTCACTCACCTTCTCCCATCACAGAAAACACACGATGGGAGGGAATGAAGAAGAGGGAGACAGACTCTTTCTGGTTGTGCCTGCTGACAGAGCAAGAGGCAACAGGTACAAATTAAATTCCATTTGAGCACAGGAAATTATTTTTTTTATATGAGGGTGGTCAAACGCTGGAACAGGTTGCTCAGAGTAGTAGTAGAGTCTTTTTTTGTGGATATTCAAAATGTGATTGGACATGGCCCTGAGCAATCTTCTGTAGGTGACCCAGCTCTGAGCCAGGAATTGGACTAGACAATCTCCAGAGGTGCCTTCTCAGCTCAGACATACTGTGATACTGCGTGGTCATATTGTTCTCTGGAAAGATATATGGGCAAAAGACTGCCTTAATCTCCAGGTAGTGTGAAACACTTCACCAATTCAAATTGTTACAATTTTTGCAGATTTAAGTATGCTCAGACTTTAGCTGTTTGGTTTTTCATTTAGGAGTGCAAGGCCTTTGATTTTGCAGGAGTATTCTGCTGTCTAGCTGCATTTTTTTTTGGATTAAGCCTGTAAATTCAGTAGCGTGTAGCAGCTGCCATTTTAAGCCAGTTCTCCATGAATGGTAAAAGCATTTGACCTCAGGGTTCATTTGGTCCTGTGGATAAAAAATTGCATAAAGCCATTGAATGCTGTCAGATTTTGAGTCAGCCAGCACTGAAAACAATGCTATTATTTTGAGCACGTGTAGGTGTGCAATTAGTTCATACTACTCCAGCCCACCCTTCCTGGCCACAGCAGCAACCCTCAGTCAAGCTCTTTGCCATGAAAGAACATTGCAAGGTAGGTACAGTGAAACATCACATAAAACCAAAGAGCTTTTACGTGTATATTCTTGCAGGAAAACAGAAGAACCTACGAGCCAATAGTCCCATTCAGAACCAGCACAGCATAGAAAATGCATGAAAAGACTCAATATAGGAACTATATTCTCTCCCTATTGCTGATAGATAGATATATCTAGTTATTGAAATACCTACATGTGTATGTAAATGCTATAGTTTATTGGTTTGATTCTTCGCAAAGACCAAATATAATTTTTAGAGGATTTTACAGGATAGGGCTAAGTTTAAATTGTTTTTATGTCAAGAAATGTATCTTTCATTTCCTTTTCATCCCTTTCCTGACAGTTTAGTCAAGACAATTTTTTTCCCTGAGGACTAGCTTTGACTTGGGAAGGTAGTGCTATTTTACTTGGTGTTAGCTAACTCATGGTAAGAGGAGGTCAACTGCAGAAGGCTAAATCCACACAGTTTTCTCTTCCACCATAATCTGTTTCACAAGCCAAAATAACAAACTTAAAGCTTACTTATAAAATACTAAGTACATAGGTGATTTCCCTGGTGTCACTAGGAATTCTAGAGACTAGACCTAACACAGTCGGCTCTAGATATGGCCACTCTCTGATGCTTTTGGGGAAAGGTGAAGAAACTGATTAAGAAACAGCTTTCACTTAGATGCACAGAAACAGACACATTCTCGTTCTGTAAAAAATAATGTCCTGTTTCCCTGGCTACTGGAAAGCAATAAGTAGAGAAGCATATTTTTAAAACTATGCAAAAGATAACTAATGAAACAAAGTGCTCCGGTTAATTCTTTATTTTCAACATCAAATACATTGATAAAAATCTTGCACCAATCAGGTAGCCTACCAGATTTTTCATTTAGACTTTTTTAAAACTTTTTTAGGTGCAAAACAAAGGAAAAAAATCTCACCAAAACAAAGACATCAATAATTTTATATGCATCAGTAAAAGAACAGAATACTTCAACAAATACATTATGGCAGCTGAGTCTATACCAAAGAAAGGATTTTCCATTGACAGACTACATAGTGCACACAAAAGCATTAGTTTTATAGTATATACAATAAGGTGATACATAAAGTGGCTTGTTAATGCAAGTCTCATGACCAGCAGTCTATCCCTTCATTTTCTGATGGGCACTTTCTGAAGAAACAGACTTCTAATTATAGGCACACAGGAGTACAGAGCATACTAATTTGCAAGATGGCAGCATATACATTTTTTTTAAATTTTTTTTGTTTGTTTCTTTAGGCACATTTGAATGCAAAAAATTATATATTTTTTTTTTAGTTTTTTTTTAACACAGTGCAAAACCAAATACCCTTATGGGCAACAATCACTTTGAAAACAACTTCTGGGATATAAAGCTATCTACATTTGAAAGATGAAAGGGAATTGTGAGTAGAAAGGGTGGAACATTAATAGTAGGGAAATATTAATTTAAAATTCTCTGATCAATTTGAGATTATGCTATAGTTGCAGGTGACAGCAAAGACTGGCTTGTATTACAATACCATCGTTAACATGACCCTTCTTTTACATGTGTTGAATTTCTATCTGTAAAGCTATATTACAGCAATAGATAGCATCACAAATAGTCATCTCTTCATTGAAAGTAAGAAATACACTTCACATAAGTTCAGCTGTAAATACCTTATATACAAAACCCCATTACCTTTAGGTTACATTCAAAATTTAAAGCAGGATATTATATACACAAGAGAGGCTTGCTGTGTTCCTACCAAGGCCTGTGATAAGACTAAGGACCTAGTGAGGCAGAATTTTTACTTTGCTGGTAGTTTATTTAATTTTAAACATTTGGCACAACTCTCAAGGAATCAATCAGCATCAATCGGAATGGATGGAGGCTCCAATACAAACCCTGGCTTGGATGAAGGGAGTGGCTTGGGTTTTCTTTTGTTTTCTCTTTTTACAATTTAAAAATGGTAAATGTTAGGTACTAGTGACCTGCTGACAGTCCTTGCAATATCCTTAGGAGCTTAGTTCAGATATTTCTATAATTATATTTTTAAATTATTAAACCCCTCAGTGTACAGAAGGAGAAAAATCATCAGATGTCACTGAAACATCATAATAAATTTACCACAAACACACACCAAGAAACTCTCATTAAATTATTCTAGCCCAGTACAAATTGTACTGCCCCAACTGGGAATTTTACCTGAGACAAAGTCTACAACATTGAGACATGGCTCGAACCACTACAAACCAAAATAGCTTTCACATAATGTTGAAAATTCAGACACCACTAAGTGCCACACGTCACCCTATCTCCTCTGCTGTCTCCCAAGCTTTTTGTAATAATTCAGTAACAACCATATTCTCAAGCAAAGCAAGTTGATCTGGTCTATTTCTGTTTGGCTTGTGCTGGTATTACATTGCCTATGTTTATAGGGGGTTTTTTGGTTTTTTTGGTTTTTTTGGTTTTTTTGGTTTTTTTGGTTTTTTTGGTTTTTTTGGTTTTTTTTTAAAAATCCACATATAAACATTATAAAATAATTCTTTCATTAGCTGTCCAGAGACATCACTATGAAGGTTTTGGTAAAAGCATAATTAGCTGCCATGAATAGTTTTCTTTCATTATTTTTTTTTACATGCTATATATTTTTTTTTAATATCCAGCACCAGGTATTCAGGTAGTACTGGTTTGTCAGCTGCAAATATAAAGTATATATGTATATATATATACACACACATAAAATAGCATTCTGTGAAATAAAAATTACCAAATGTCAGGCACAATTGTTTGCATACACGAGAGCATAATTCAAAATTACATCATATGAAAAAGTTGCCATTTTTGTATCATAGACTTTGTTTAATCAATTGAATAGCTACATTCAGCTGTCTGATATGTGGACAATCATCTTTATAGATAACTATGGGAAAGTAACTATATTCATTAAGGTGCTGCTTCAGTTAAAATCTCATGAACAAGTTAATGACACAGATTCTAAAACTGACCCAAGGTAAATGACTGTATTATTGGGAACCACTGCTTTTCTTTCTTGGGTGCCCTCCACTGTTGTCACGACAAACATGGGAGTACTGGTTGAATCTAGATTACTTCTTTGCAAGGGCTGAGCCTAGGAAAGCATTTATAATTAAGACTGTGAGCTGACTGATTATTCCTTATGTTGCAAGACACATTACCATACCCTTCTGTCTGCTGCAAACCACTTCAAATCACACTTACTCAGCTTCACCAGGAAAATCTGTAGAATGTAGTGGTACTTGACCTATGTAAGTACCATCAGAAGCTGACCCTCTGTTGTGAATTGCTCTCCATGAACTACTTTTTTCCTTCTAGGCCAAATTTACACTTGAATCGATGTAATGAACTGTTCTGGGATGTAGGAAGGAAGGCATTAATTTAAAACAATTTGCCTTGCAGCTTATGAGCTTGATCTGTGTGTTCTGTCGTAGAGAACAGCAAGTTGCACGTACAGTATTTAAAGAGCAGCTCTAACACACACTGGGCTACAAGTGAATGATGATGGTATAAGCACATAAATGTAACTACAGGGATTCCTGTGCTCCATTCAGATCTTAGCATGCACTCACTCCAGAGCATTCACGATTTTTCTAACACATTTGAAAACCAGCTACTAAGGGAAACAAAACGTGCATTTTCTTTCAAGGCATTTAGGAGCCCTCCAAAAGCCCTTCGGTACTAAATTTGCACACACACATGCATACTCTTACTGAAAACACAAAAAGACAAATCCCCCAACACATTCAGAAAAAAAAACGACACTATAATATGCATCAATAAAAGGCCTATTAACTTACAGTGACTGCTTCACATGTTCAGGCTTGCAGAATTTTCGAGGAATCTTCTCAGAAGTAGGTAGCATCTAGCTTCTAAACTGCACGTATCCTTGGATATGTACATGAAACTGTTATAGACATCATTATGTACATTAACTAAAGAATCCTTGACTTGGAGCACAAACTCGTCCTATTCCTTGCTGCCTTCACGATTGCTACGTAACTCAATCTCACTGCACACAGACTCTGCTTGTGTGACAGGGAGCGTAATTAGACATAGGCACTCCTGTATGGCATTAGTTGCACTATATTTCCTATATTTAGTTGCTACAGGATATTCCAATCAGCATACTCTAACATAAAGGTTTCAGCTATAGCAGTAAAAGAAGCATCCCTGAACCCCTCTGTAGCACTGTGGCCAGCTGCTGTGGAGCAGCCTACACATGTGCTATGAAACGTCCTTACTGGCAGGGTGGTCGCTTCCAACCAGCTATTGGAATACTCCCTGGTCCGTGCTAACTCCCAAACTGCACCTGTAAAACAGAAGTGCAGGTAGCACAGGCAAAGTTCATCATTAGACTAATAAAATATCCCTGGCATATGTAATAATTGCATTCCAGTACCCAGCAACGTTCCCTGACACATTTAATTTTCTAGCATAGAGACAGTCAACAGCAGCACCAACTCCTACTTTGAATAGCACATATAGTAGGGATTTCTGCAGTCTCTCTCCTTCATGTCTTGCTGAAACTCTTGATGTCAGTGGACCTTTGGTTTATTTACAGTTGGTCTGAAGATTCTGACTAATCCTTACGAAAAACAGTTACACACATACATGGAGAAAGACAGATTGATCTTCCTGGACATGCAGTCCCAGCGTCTTCACCATGTCTGAGGCTCACTGCCCAGTTCTGGTGTCACGGGTGAGGTGGCTCGTAACAGTGACTTCTGAACGTGCCCCAACAAGAGCCAAAGAAAGCTGAGGCAATGCACAGCCTACTGCTCTGGCTGGGATGCCAGCCTGCCCACACATGATGAGGCCACACACTCTGTGGAAAAGGATGGGACCATCCCACTCTGCTGGGCCAGTCTTGCACTGGCATCCTCACCCCTTGGTTTATAGCACAACAAAGCAAAGGACAAGAGGAGGATTTTCATAAACTAGCGCTGGATCATATATGTGTTTGAAGACTTTTTTGAGGTTTCTTTTAAGACCTGATGATTTTTATAATCATCTGGCCTCATTTAAGAGTAATTGTCTGCATTATCTCTATTTGCCATGTTGTCCTTGAATACACACTGCCAAGCAACAGAATAATTTAGCTTTGCAGGAACAGACAAGATAGGATGCAATTCAGCTAGAGGACATGGTAAGGGGTCCTGAAAGTTTGGTCAGTATGATCTTCAGAGGGAGTTGTCTGCTGATGTAAGCCAGCAAGGTAAAATAGTATTATTCTCAGACAAGGATTCTTTTCTAATAAGAGGTGGGAATCTACCTAAACTACCAAGGCAGCCACTAGCACTGCAGTTTCACTATGGCTCACTAAGATGCCAATCAACTTTCCATTTACCCACCCAAAAAAGTAATCCAGACTCTCTACCAAACTGCTGCAAAGTTTCAAGCAAGTAAAACATTAGGCAAGCTCAGAATTTGAGGCAGTTATCAACAAAGATACCAATATGGTGGCATGGTTATTAATTTATAGTAAAATGAATGTTCAGTTTAGGTTAGGATTTACCCAACTTAAATGCAAAATTAAATAAAAACACTGCAAATTCCAAATCAAACTCGCCTGACAATCCTTGCTGGCTGTCCATAGCAATGACGTGTCTTCCGTTTAGGATAAGCAATCAATTTAGGCAAGTGCTTGACAAACACTCAAATGGAAAATGCAAATGACTGTTGTCATTGGAGTGTTTCCAGAGGCGGCACTATAGACAAAATGAAGCATGAGCTAGGTAGTACGCTGCTGGGTTTCTCATACCATCAAATAGGCTGACTTCTGTTTATATTGTATTCTGCATATTCTCCTCTTCTTTACTGTTGATATAAAAAGACTGCAAGGAATGAGATGAAGCAGATGCAGTCGTCAGCTGGCTCCGGTTTTCCTCTTCCATGGGTGCAGCACTCCTGGCTGCCGGGGCGTGCAGCCGGTGAGCGTCCAGCATCTCCAGCAGGAGATCGTAGAGTGGGACTACGTTTTTACACTTCATATTGTACAGGTGCTCCATTCCTTTGTTGCTGTGGGTTGTAACAAAACGACAGTTACTTTCCAAATATGCTATGGGGGAAAAAAAAAAAAAGCTATCAGCTAACATTTGTTAAGTTCATATAAATTCCACCTTGTATATAACACTAACTATATGTTCCTGCTATACTTAGCAGAATAAGGCACCTTCAAAGAACACTTCAGACTGCCCATGAGCAAGTTGCCTTCTAAAGGTGCCTCTTTTGCTCTCCTTTGCCTAAAAGGCAGCCTAGAGCACATGGACTTCTAATTTAGGTACTGTGACTAAGTAGATGGGATGACTCTTGTCTTTCCCATAATAAAATCTAAAATATCAGATTTTTTTCCTAGAAAATAACCCCAGCCAATTTGTTAGCAAATGTTGATGTGTAATAGTATCCATTCACAGAACTATGAAACTATGGAAAAAATAATTAACTTCACTGTGCATCTGGAACATCCTTAATTGTACAAATTCTTCTTAGGGGGGAAAAAAGGAAAGAAAAAACCAAAACAAAACAAACAAAAAAAAGATGATTAACATGAAGACAAAGAAACTGCAAAAAGACATAAGTGAAAAAACCACATACAAATACTCCTCAACTTTTTCCTGAAGACCTGTATATCAGCCCAGGAACTAAGGTCTGTATGGTTCAGCTTTAGTAGCTATGATGTGTTGTGTACTCTAATTTTAATTTTATTAACTGAAATAATTAATCTGTGTGACAACATTTCTTATTCCTTCATAAAAATAAGGTCTACACTGTATCTTTGTATAGACATGTCATGTTGTTAACACTCCAGCCCCTGAGCCACCACCTTAAGAGTTAATTACATTTGGGAGAATCATTGTGGCAGACAGACACCTCAGCTCCAGTTAGCAAAGGACAAAGTCCTCTAAATTGGGATTCAGTAGATTTACTCTTATCCTAACCCATAAAATACACATAATGAACCTAATCTCTTTTCTAAAGTGATTTGCAATCAAGCCACTTGTGAAAAGAGGCTACGTGAAAGTGGTAGTTTTATTAAATCTTATCTTATAGGAGATTAAAGTCTGCAGAACTAGGCTGCTGCTACATTAGTATTCTACTTCTTACCTTTCAAAAAGAATACAAGATACACATCACATTAAAAGTAGATACTGCTTACAGCACTATCAAAACATGAAGCAAAGGAAAAGAGAACTAGAAGAAACAAATGGGGAAAACATTTACTCCTTTCACATCATAATCCAATGTACTGTTTTCCACACATGTTCTATATATCTTTATGGAAAGCAGACATTTTTGGGTTTTTTTTTTTTTTTTTTTTTAAAAGCTCTACACCACTAACTGTGATGAACGACAGGCTGGATTATTCAATTTTTTGGGATTGGATTGTTTTTTTTTTTTTTTTTTTGTAACAGCTCTACACACATTTTGCACTCCCACCTGTAAAAGAAAACCGTGCATGTGCATTTGTGAAACCTCCCTTGCACGGGAGCGGTGCAGGAAGGCTGCCTGCCTGCTTGCTCTCACCTCATGTGTCGGATGTGAGAGAGGATGAGGAGGAGCTGAGCCAGCCGTCTGTGCTGCTGCTGCAGAGAAAGACCCGACTTCGCCATCAAGTGTATCAGAGTGTCTGTGATTTTGTCCAGAACGCGGTGAATATAATCTCTCTCTTCCAGAGATTTCAAGGTGCTGGAAAGAAAAGTGTACACACCTGGAGTAGGAAGGAGAAAGAAAACAAACAATCTGGAACTGAATAACATGTTATCATAAAACATGTAAACAAAATCAGGATTTGTTTACACATCCGTGCCTCAACAAAACCTTCCCAAGAAACAAGAGCCTTGAAAGGTGTGCTCCTTCACTTGCAAAGGTGACTCTCCTTTAAAAACAATGTCCAAAGCAATCTGTGTAAATTTAGCCATCTTACATTGCTTACTGCTGAGCAACCTGAAGATCTGGACCATAAGGAAATTTTACAGAGATCGTAACACCTTCAAACTCCCCTTCCAACAGCCCCCCTACATCTCCTACAAAACATTCTAACCCAAGTATAAGAGCTTTTGCCAGTAGTAATTCTTGGGTGCATGAAGCACATCAGTTTCCTAAATGGGAAATTCTAAACTCTTTTGCATGTTTTTATCTTGAATTTATTCTGGACAAGACCATACGGCCAATGTGAATCAGGTCACAGTAGCCCTGTGCTGCCAAAAGGCAGCTGTTGCGACCAGCAACAGCTTTTCAATCTTCTGGATTAAGCCAATAACTCTAAACAGGTTGTATTACTATAATCCAGTCCTGAGGCAGCAAAAGCTTAAGATGTATGTACAGTAATACTATCAAACTGGCTTGATCATGGTGAGTTCGTTGCCCTGTATCTGTAATGAGAGAAATACTGTGCTTTAGCCTTTCTGCATCAGCTCACAGAGCCAAGAAGACATTTGGACTTTGTCCTTGGAAAAAATTGGTTTCTGGAACTACTTTTCATTTTGCTTTTTTCTAAAGCTTCATATATAGCACAATATGCAATGCATATTGTGAATGTCCAATATTAAGAAAAAAAGACACACATAAACTAAGATGCACGCATAGACAGACACATATGCTCTAGCTTGTTTGCATTGTTTGGAGTATGGGGGCTGCACCATCAAATTTGAAGGTAAGAATGTTTTGCCATGCATCTGAGCAGTCAGGGAAATGGAGACTTTTTTACCATCTTCTTGGCACACTTCACATCATCTTGGTGGTTCAGGGGCCCGATACCCAGAACTACCGTAACCTGCAAGTAGGTTTTATGTCTTGGGGTGTTCTGCACTAAAAAGAAATAGTAATTTGTGTTTGTGAATTTCCGTATGTGTCTCTGAGAGACAGAGCAAGTGAGCGATACTGCTTTAAAAAAACAAAAGATAACTCAAACGAAGCACAACTTCTGAAAACCGTCAGTCAGAGCTCTTAATTTTGGTAATGAATATTGCTTCAAATTTGATATAGGTAGGTAGTATAATGGCCTCTTCTCAAAAAGCTTTTTATGATTATTGCTATTTTTACTGAAATGAATTCGTCAAAGAGAAATAGCTCCTAAGGTCTCTCTCAGCTGAATGACTCTTAACCACCCTCACATATGCCTACTGACAATACCAGGCTTTCTGGCTTAGCAAGATTTTTAAATATTTCTGACAGAACACAGTCCATTAGAAGGAAACATTAGTCTCATAAACCCATAGTGCCTCCAGAGCAGCTTGTGTCAGCCAGAGGATGCTATTGTGCCCTTGCAGCAATACCCCTTATTTTCATAACTTTGAAACCAGAAAAAGAAAAAAAGCTGTTAGGAGACATCGTTTCTCACCTAGGTCTAGTCCAGAAGCTATTAAAAAGTATAAATCAAAAAATTACACCCCTAAAAACATGGAGACTTCAGGCAATTGTGAGTCAATAACTGCCAAGAAAAATGGCATTTGTTTTTCCTTTCTGCCCCTATGGTGATTTCTCCTGCCCCAGGCCAATGACCAGAAATTTCCCCAGAAGAAATGTCAGCTATCCATCACACACATGCACACACAAGCATAGTTTGGAACAGGAGTGCAGAAAATTGTCTTAGCAAAGTGAAATTTAAGTCTCAAAGGTCTTTCTAAGCTCTGAAGCTGAAAGCAAGCCTAAATTGGATAGCTACCAGATCGTTTTCCAGCTCTTTCTGTAGGTCAGTATTGTAAAACATAAACAGAGCAAAAGCAGAGAAAGCACTGCTCTGCAAATAAGTCTATTGCTCCTTGCCCAGAGGGTCTCTTGGGGACGGCAGAGCTACCGTGTCAGCTGTTGGCATATAGTGATATAATTTTATATGTGTCACTATATGTAGTATTATATTTTTGCATATTACTGTAGAGGAGAACACCCTCTACTCTGCATCTTTGCTGCCACAATAAAGCCCAGTTTAAAATATCTTTACATTTAGTATTCAGGCTCACAAGGCAATACCCAAGGCTCTTCTTCCCCTTCCACCTCACCCCGTTGCTCTGGGTCTATAGCAAGTCAGGCTGAGCTACCAGCAAATTCAGCTCTGTACCATGCACTCGTGTAATCATCCAACCCCCGAAATAAAGAAATAAGCAAAGAGCACAATTTAACAGGAGCTGGAAATTCAGGAGAAAAGAATAACAAACAGTCACATGGAATGATGATGTATTTCAGCTTCATAAAATCAGCTAAATGTTTCCATCTCGATGGACTAACCAGCTAAGTAATTAGGCAGATCACCTGCTAAGGTTAGACCTGACCTACATCTTCATCTCCAAAACAAAAGCTTGTTGCTTTGCCACATAGCACTACTCCTCTTTTCACACTCAAAATTAAAACATCTGGCATCGTGTTGCCATTTCATGTTTCTAATACTTATGTTCCAGTATTAAGAAATAGCCCTTTATTACTGAGCTGAGTGTGTTTTTCAAAAATACAATTTTGTTTTTCAGTCAAAAGATTTATGGCTGCAGCTTTAGTGGGGCACCTTCTGGTTTGTTATTTAGTTCGAGACAATGCTGTCCTTGTTGTTACAGACATGCTGTCTCCTTGATATCTCAGGAAAAATTTGGAAGCAGTGTAAATGTATATTTTGCTTTATAAACAAAACCTTCCATCTTTTCCACATGCACTGAGAGCAAATAAAAAAATCACTTGCATTTTGCCCAAGACCACATGGAAAAGAAGTGTAAAGATATTAAACAGCCTTGAAAGTTGTTGGGGGGAAAAAAAAAAAAAAAAGAAGAAGAGAAAATAAATGTCCAACAAAAGCAATAAACAGCACTTCCTCATGTGAGGAGACTAACAGATGTTGATGGATTTAATAAAGAGATGTTTGTGTACACTCAGTGAATTAAATCCACACAAAGTGTTAGAATGCAAATGCGGACTGCTTTTAAATATGAAATGTAGCATAATTACTCCCATTTGTTTTATTAGTCCACTTGATTAAATAATTTTGAGATCAGCTGCTTTATTCATATGCATATATAATACAGATGGCGTAAGGGTCAAAAATTAATTGTGTTTTTATCTGCTGTTTCTTTATCAGAAGACTTGTGTATATTTACATGTGTAATTATAGAAAAAAAAAATCAAGTTAAGGGAGGCTTGGAGGTCACCTGGTTCAACCTCCTGCACAAATAGTGGTAACTTCAGGGTTAAGTCAAGCTACCCAGAGTTTTGTCCTACTGAGTTTTGGGTATCTCCTATGATGGAGATCCTACCATCTTTTTGGCCAACTTGTTCCAGTTCTTAGGAACTGGGAAGTATTTAGTATAGAACTCAGTACACTGGGAAGATTTTTTGTCTGTTCATCGGGATCTCCCTTGCTGTGGTTTGTCTCCAGTGCAGTTTGTCCTTTCCTCTTGCACCTCTGAGAAGAGTCTGGCCTTGGCTTCTCCATAGCCTGTTCATCAGCTATCTGAGGACTGCAGCTAGACCTTCCCTTAGCCTTCCCCTTTCTAGGATAAACAAACCCAACTCTCTCAGCCCCTCCTCATACATCATGTACGTCATGTGCTTCAGAGCACATATTTCATGTGTCCCCAAGACTTTATCTAGGGAAGGTGGCTGTATTCTGTGAAGCATCTCCAGAAGATATTTTAGAGTCTCTATGCCAGACACTTATACAACTATTACAAATACACCAAATTACGCTACTTATCTCTGTTAATGCAGTTTAGCCTCCTAATCTCGGTGGCTCCTAAAGGGCCTGACAGTCAGAAACTCATTCTTACCCCCTAGTAAACTCCTTAGACAGTTATAAAATTAGTTGGTTATAGGAATACAAAAACAAATACAAAATTAGTTACCTTTATGTATAAAGGCAACTATAAGCAATGCAGACATACATTCTGTACATCATACATGCATAAACATTCATTTTACAGTGTACCCAGATATACTGCAATAAGTACTGTATGCAAGCCTCAGTAATACACAATAGAGTGACACTCTACACAACAACATAAATTGCTTTTACGACGAACCTGTAACATCTCAACCTGAACCGTGCCCTCTGATCTATAACAGTCAAAAGTCTCATAAAAACACCAGCCTTCTGAGCAGCTATAAACTTTCATTTAACGCTAAAAAAAACCAAACCAACACCCAAAACCAGATCAGCTCTGGACTTCTGCCACACAGAACACCACTGATTCGAACCTGCTGAATATGAACCTTGAAGAAATGAAGATCTAGTATCTCCTGAACTCATCCAGTGTTCCCATCTCTCTTACGTGCAGAAGAAAATTTGCCTCTGTTTATCACTGACTTCACTTGTTATATTTTTTTTTTTACAATTTTTCCTTAGGGGAATCTTGAAAGAAAAAATCCCATTAACTAAGTGAGATGTGATTATGAAGGTTAGCTTGTGATGTCTGGCAGGGATTTGTCTAAATTTAGTTTTCTGGATCATTATTAAATACAGCAGTGGGTCAAAAACTCTCAACAGAGCAGCTTGATGTTTTCATGTTCAAGACATGAACATCTAATGTGTTTTCTTCAAACTTCGGTTTCTAGGTGGTTTTTTTTCTAATTCTAATTCAATATTTCTATAAATGCATATTCTAGATTTATTTGAGAAGGTAATTACAATCTGGAGGAGCATCACTTTTCAGGAAGAACTCTAGGAAATATTCTGTTGTAATTATCAGGACAATAAAAGGAAAATAAAATGTCACACTCTGGCATCCAAGATAAAAACAATAGCCCTTCATTCCCAATATGCCAGATGTCTGCCTCAGATGTCGCATTTTGGTAATTGGTAACAATCACAACAAAACCTGAACTACATTAATATCTCATAGAACATAAATGTAATATTCTATATATGTTTGTATAAATACATAACTTTGCTTGAACCTTTTTTTCCAGTAGATTAGGTCCAAGTTTTCATAAAGGAAATATTCTATATATGTTTGTATAAATACATAATTTTGCTTGAACCTTTTTTTCCAGTAGACTAGGTCCAAGTTTTCATAAAGGAAGTGTCTGATCAATAAAGCAAAATTTGCTGTGTTTAGAGTTAGCCTTTGGTGGGAATTACCTGAATTGGAATTTCATGCAACTTGGGCAAGTGATCTGTTACGCCACATGATAAAAAGAACATACAGCCCTCCACATATGTTTTGCCTGCCTATCTAGGCTGATACCATCTGTGAGCTCAAATACAACAGGAAAAGGGAAGAACAAGTGGGTAAATCCTCAGGGTTGGAAAACAAGTATCTCTAACAACTTAGCAGACAATTGAGTCTAAAACTTTTGTTTTGGTGCCTGTATTATTATTTTATGTAATTTAGATAATTTCCATGAGAATACCATAGGCCTCATTTCTGCATTTAGAAATTAATTATCTGGAGCTTTTTCTCATTTCAAACAGAAAAGGATGCTCTGGTGTGTCACCTGCCTCAACTTGAATTTGCTTATTTCAATCATGTTGTGCAGAATTCAGGTCAGCTAACCTTACATAATTATATCTCTACCTGTAGTCGTTATCTAGTCACCAATTTTTGACTTCAGAATGTGATTTACAGTCCAAAAATACTTATTTAATTAACTGTAAAGGAAGTGGAAGGTGATGGCATGAGTTTTAGATGCCTGTATTTTAATATAAACTAAGCTATTACAAACTCAACTACATTTTTTGCCATTATTTGCCTTTCATTTGCCATTGCTGGGAAAGGAAGGTGTAGGTTTACAACTAGAATGCCCTTTCGTGTGGCTCCAGCTACTTCAGTGTCTTGCAATCAGAACGTTAAGGCCTGTTTCGTGTGGCTCCAGCTACTTCAGTGTCTTGTAATCAGAACGTTAAGACCTGTGAGCACCTAGCTCAAAACACTGCCCTGATCGCCCTTCACATCAGCTGTACTCAGTGTATCAGCTACTTACTGCATTCATTTCCTGGGTCCCATCTACACCACTGAACAGGTTTCCTGGCTTCCATCCCTGCTGGGTGGCTCTGCCTGCATCTACGCTGACAGCCCCCTTTTGATTGCTGCTGTCTCAAAATGAAAACCTCATTGGCGACAAGAAGCAACATTGAACCACACGCAGAAGCAATCACAATTACCCAAGTGACAGCAAAGCACAGCACTTACCAGAGTTGAGCAGGATGATGGACTTAAGGCACACAAATTCCTCCCCTTGAAGGTTCATCATGCGAAACCGAGCAGCAGTAGCCAGCAGCATGTCAAAGATTTCCACCATCCCCTCTACGCATTTTCCTTGGTTCCTGTGTAAGTACCATCAAGGGGGAGATCATTCACAGCTGTAACCTGGTGGCAGCATGAGCTTTCCATCCTCCTGGATCATTCCCTTCTAATTTGATTTCATCAGCTCACTAGCTAATGAGTGAAGTCCTACCCTATGCTCATTTGGTGTATCCACGATTACAAAAGCATACTTCTCAGTATCACACATAAAATGAATAAATAATTAAACACTATATTCCCCCCCAAAATGTTGATTTCATAAATTCATCACCAAGGCATTACTGTGTTGGAAGATATGAGATTGACTCAACCAAACCTTTATATTGAGGAAAAGATTTGTTTAAAACTACCTTTTGATTGTTTTGTGTGTGTGTGTTCCGTTTGTGTTACTTTGTTTCCTCTTTCTTTGTTTTTTCCTTTAACTGAACTAGTCCCAGTTCTTTTCATTTCTCTCCAACATTTTGTACTTGTTTCTACCTGGCCTTGCAATCTGTAATGTTCCAACATGCCTCTCCCATTTTTGTATACCAACAAAATGCCCCCTTAAAGAATAACCTTATTCATGAGCTCAAGAAGGACTTATGAGGCTAAAATCTTCTACTAAAGAATAACCTTATTCATGAGCTCAAGAAGGACTTATGAGGCCAAGATCTTCTGGCTGAGTCTGATTGTAACTATCAGTGCACTCCATAAATCAGATTACTTTTTACATTACAGCATTAAACATTAAAGTTTGGGAAATCTCTGTGCTCGTCAGTAATGACAATTGTCCCTCTGCTCACAATACTAGGTATTCTCACTTGCTAACTTTGATCTTGCATATCCAACCTGCAGTTCAAGAATTAATGCAGATTCTAATTATTTTCTGTGAAAATTTAGTCTGCAGATTTTCAGGTGATGGATTTTTAGATAATTTACATTGCTACCTTTTACCAAAACCTACCTCCTTCCGATTTTATTAGGACTTTCTGAGTGAAATTTTAACATGCAAGAACTAATGAGTGATCAGATCTGTTTCAAAATACACTATTTTTAGATACGACTTTCATGAACAAAATTTTGAAGATCATTGCTACAGGAAAATACAAAAGAAATTTCAAATGATCAGAGGCTATTCCACTATGATCTGTAACTTGAACACATATTGAGCACCTTCTTATCTCACTGTGACAAAAACAATGCTGACTACTAACATAGACACCTTGCCTCAGTCCTGATACAGGCATGCTGTTGAGACCCTGTAGCTAATGTCTAAACCTACAGACCCTGATGAATCCTGCTTAGGCAGAACAAAGCTGTAAAAACTGAACTGGTCGGATTCAAGTATATTCCTCCTCGGTTTGGATATCAATAAAATAAACTAAAATAAAATCAGGCAGCCATGGCATGAGGATACAAACAATTAGTATTACCTCAAAATCTATTTTGCGTAATAAAATTCAAGTCTGACGGAAGTAAAATGAACATGAAATTTTACAATGGGACAAGTTCCACTGCTTCTGATACAATATTTTTGCCTATAACTAGAGAAATTTTAACTTTGCAAACATAGAGTTGAGCACAGTTTCAGAGGTCTAAAAGCCATTAATAGTTTTGCATTAACTTAAATAATTCTCCAATAAAGGTTATTTTAAGAATATACTATTTCAGGATTACTCAGAAAGTAAAAGATCATATGGCAAATGCCCCATATTTAAAAAAAAATAATAATAAAAAAAATCTTCATGTCTGGCTAAGACATTTACTTGCTTCCTAAACTCCACCAAACTTCTCCCAGCCAGTATTCCAAACAATTCAAAATATTAAACAGTCTGAAAAAAATTGCAAAATTTGGATAACCAAAACCAGAGTTTAAAAAGAAATAGTAAGTTAGTTGTAAAATGAGATCCTTTAAAATGCCTTATGGCGACTCATAAAATGGAAAAGACATTTGATAGCAAGTAATAATTCCCAGGTACTTTTTACCAAAATAGTTCAATGGACTGTAGATTATAAAATAAATATTCCAATCCAGATTCTCTTGCTGACAAGTACAACCTCTGGACAAAAATCTCTAGTCCATGTTCCTGAATTTCCATGTGTGTTTATTTCCCACAAACCAACCTTGTATGGTAGATGATAAATAAAATTATGTAGATTTAAGAGATTCTAAATACTTTCTAATCTCATCTGTTTTGCTATCTGCTATGTGTGAAATACCAGGCTATTCCATAAGAAAAAGAAGAATACATCTGTACATGAAGTATATTAGATGAAGTTCGATAACTAGCTTTAGGTATTCATGTGTACAAGAAACAATTTAGAAATTTCTGCTTTATTTTCAGAGTTAGGCAGCAGATCCAGCTCCACTGAAATCAGTGAGAACTGCAGGAGCTTAGTATTTTTGAAATGCAAGCTTCTAATCAAATGTTTTTATTATCTAGGCTACAACACCGATTTTCTTTGTTAACCAACAGAAACTATCTGAAATAGGAATCTCCAATTCTCCTGAATTGCCTTCTAACATTTTAACATAAGCTGATAGTATTATCACATCTTCACAGCTATATGTCCAGTTGATAGGAAGGCCTATCTAGGAAGGCCTAGATAACTTTCCTGGAGGACAAATTAAGCAATAGATTTGGAAATTATCCTTATACCACCATCATGTTGTTGTCTTTGTGTACTCTCAGCTTACTGAAAACAAAACAATAAAAACTTGTTTACTGCAAAACATCAGAGTGTAATCCTTAACACTTGACTACTGGGAAATGTTTAAGAAAGTTAAAGCATGTGAATTAAAAGTCTGTAGTTACCGCATAAAAGTTCTACGTGCATTAACTTTAGGAAGTCTACAGAACCACAGCATCATCCAGGATCGAAAACTCGAGATGTCTTTAGTCCAACCTCCCACTCAAAGCAGAGTCAGTTCACTCAAGGCTTTATGCAAGTCTGATTTTGAAAACCTCCAAGGATGGAGACTGTATAACCTCTCTCAGCTTAATTATTTTCACCATCAAGTTTTTTTCTCCCCTATATCCAGTCAGAACCTCCTCTGCTTCAATTTATGACTTCTATTTCTCAGTCTCCCATCAAGCACCTTAATGAAGAGCTTTGATAACCTCCTTGTAGATTTTAGATTAAGCATGCTCAAAAGCCATCTCATCTCCAGGCTGAACAAATCCACTTCTCTCAGCCACGAGACATGTGCTCCCAACCTTGGTGTCCCACCACTAGGTTTACTGAAATTAACACCAATGATTGGGAAGTGAGGGGACAGGGATTGTTACAAACTGAACAAGAGTATAAAGTCTTTCTATAAATAACTCATAGAAGTCTCACAAGTCTACAATCTTGTGGAGGATTTCTACATGGATAGACTGAAATCATTGGCTGGAAGGTCAACATAGCATTGAGCAAGTAATCCAGGGAGTTTCTAGACAATGTTGATGATAACTTCCAATTTAAAACCATTACCCCTTGTCCTGTCACTACACTTCCTGACAAAAAGTCTCTCTCCGGCTCTCCTGTAGGCTCCCTTCAGATATTGGTAGGCTGCTATGAGGTCTCCCCAGAGCCTTCTTTTCTCCAGACTGAACAACCCCAGCTCTCTCCCTCTGTCTTCATAGGGGAGGTGCTCCATCCCTCTGATAATCAAAATTACAAAGAGGGTGTAACCAATGTCTTCTCAGGAGAAGTGAATGTTAAATCAAAAGGTAACTAACTGCTATAAATTACAGCTTGGAAGGTTCAGGCTGCGTTGTGGGAGGGTAGTGAAACCCTGAAACAGGTAGCCAGGGAGGCTGTGTGTTCTCCAACCTTAGAGACTTTCAAGAAAGCTAGACAAAATCACAGCTGGCCTGAGCGGGTGTTGGCAATGGTATTGCTTCAAGAAGCAGGTTGGACAAAATTATCTGCAACCAAAATTTTTGTTTCTAAAGTAAGTTGTTGGATAAGTTCCTGAAAGAGCTCAGTTTCAGAGGGTACCATTAGAAGCAAGGATTTATTACTGGTGTGGCATTTTTTAACCAAGAATCCAAACATGCAGTCAGCACCTGAGCAAAGAATAAAAGCAATCCTTAAATCATACAAATAAGGTTTGATGTACTAATGCAGTTGTAAAGAAATCCCATCACTATATTCACCCTTTTGGCTTCAGCTTATGCATAAATCTGGCACAGAATATAAAATAGAGAAGAAAAAAAAAAAAATGTAAAAGTTAACCCAACTTTCTCATACTTCAAAATCTCCTCATCAGTTTAAGTGTGGATTGTATTTTGGAGAAAGGTTTGGAAGGAGTACAATCCTTTCTATTCAGTATAGTTTTTTCATTCTCAATGCCTATCTTCTTGGCATTTTATCCTCCTTACATCTCATTCTCATACTTCCATTATATTTGATTAGGATTTATTTCCAATTCATTAACTTATTCAGTCATGGCATAGGCAAGGAAGAATCTCTCTCTGTCCAAAGGCAAGACACAAATTCAGGGGGAGGAAACCTAAAGTGAGAGAATGTACATTTTTTAAAAAGTTACCTTCAAGTATTAATTCTGCTTTCTTTTCTTTTTTTTTTCCTCTTTTTTGGAAGGGGTGAGGGATAGCTCACTAAAATCTTTTTCAGTTGATTTACAACCCTGTTGCAGTAATTATTTCTTGTTGTTTGAACACATAGAATATTTTTGGCTACTTACTCAAAATTACATGCCATTAGTGTCAATGCATGAATCACAGTCTGAGAATCACCCACAGCTGGGCAATTGGAGAAGTACTGGACTGGAATTAGCATAATTCAACATGGAATCCAGACTTTTTTCCTTCAAGAGTTTCTTGAAACAGACATTTGCCAAATAAGAAATAAAACCGAAATATCAGTTCCAAACATTAATTTTGAGGGAGGAAAAGAGACAGGAGCAGAAGGGACCCCTAAGAGCAAGGATCTCTTTTCTTCAAGCGAGCTGAGTGGTTATGTTTATACCTTTTCACATAACCCGTCCTTTGAGTTACTCCTGTTGGCCTCATCACTTTTCCAAAACAGGTTGAAAAACGTGGTTGCCCACGCACAGCACTAGTTTTCACCCAGCACCCATGTTTCCATAGCAACAAAGCAACTATTAGGATTGAAACTAAAGCCCAATTAGGCAATTCCTACCTCTTCCAGTACTGACAAAATTACCAACCCACATTTTTTTATGTTCTCTCCATTAGAATATTATTGCAGACTTTATGCATAAGTGGTGCCTGTCTTCAAGACGAGACAATTTTTATATGCATTAATGTGTTTTATATACATTAGTTCTAATAATAGACATTGATAAACACTTTCTACTTATATGTGAAGTCATGCACTAAAACAGCTTAAGAAAGCAAGGTGTCAGGAAAGCTCCATCTCCAAGGTTTTAAGACCAAATCAAGAAAATCCATCAGGATGCTTTAAGTACGATGCCTTAAGGCATTGGAGCACTGCTTAAGTATATGAGGAGTCCCCCTTTTCTACAATGGTATGCTTTATCAATAATTAAAACATGAGGAAATTGTTATCAGCAGTGAAATTTTACTTCAGAACATCCTGCATTTAACCAGTAACTCTGGAGATTGTGGGAAAGGCTAGGAAATAAGTAAGCAGGAAAAAAATCTGAAAAAAATTAGCCCCCAAGCTCTGGAACAAAACAGCAATCTCCAAAGGACAGAAGCCAAAGAGAAAAGCAGAGACTACCATGAGTAAACTAAAGCACAGTATCAAATTCAAGGCCTGCTGATGAAGAGAAATGCCTAGCTTATTTATTGTTCTGTGTCATTAGTCATAAGGTTAAATAGCATTTTCCTTTAAGAAATGGCTGGTTTGATCACAACAATTAGGTTTGTACTGTCACAAAAAACGACCAGTAAGTGGTAGATGGGCATGAGGGTTCAGAAAGATAGAAATTAAAGATACAAGGCTTGTTCTGAAGTGCTTCCTTTGTGTTGTTTTCTGTGTGTGTGTTAACATTTTTTTTAGGTTGAGTTATTCATGAGCCTTTGTTACTAAAGGTGGTAGCAAAGTAATTCAGAGGTAGCAACACCTTTTACTCATCCCATTTCTCCCTGAACACTGGCTTTCAAATGACACAACTTGAAGAACTTAGACTACAGTCAATGGGTGGTACTACAGTCTACTCTGTTCCTGGAGTGTCTTGTGTAGAGCCCGTTGTTTTTTTGTTCAATATAAGCTTTTCAGAACAGAGGTTTGGATCAATTGCACACACTTAACGGGGTCTTTTACTTGATTACAACATTTGTCCTGTCCACATCGCACTGAGTCCTTTTCTTGCCAACCTAGACTACTACCTTCCTCACTTCATTGTGGGTGACCATCTCCCTTCCCTCTCATTTCTAGTTTAAATTTCCCTTACCACGTTGGCCAGCCCATGAAAATTATGTGATGGGATCAACCACTTGATGAGTTTGATCCCATCTCCTCCTAGCCATCCTTGATCCTCAGAGGAGGTTCCATGATCATAAAAGTTGAATCCCTGTTCTTAACAGCTAATATGCAAACAGCTATTGACCTTCTGGATCTACCCGCTCTTCCTCAAGTCATTTCTCTTCAGACGTGCCAGTGGATTGGGCTACCATGCCCTTGATCATTGCCCTCAGAGTCATACAGTCATGACAAAGTGTCTTTCCTGACTAGATCAACAGAGGATTGTCTACCTAGGCAGATAAAGTAAGAAGACACTCTACATCTCAGCAGTAGTGAATCAGGTCTGAAATATATAGACAATTAATTATTATGTATCTTTTAAATTATTTTTTCTTGATAAAATACGATGCAAAATGGATCAACAAATATTCAGAGAGGAAAAATCTCTAAAATGCTGCTATAATAATTCTAAGAAAACTGATACTATTTTTTTGTCACATTTGAGATATTTAGATTAGAAAATTATTATGAAGGCTTTCCATTTGGAAATAATAAAGCTAAAATAATTGGCTGAAATAATGTTATTCTTGTTGACAGGATGGCTTTTCACAGTTTAATTTACATTCGGTTTGAATCACCTTAAAGCCAAAGATATTTCAAAATTCCCTTCATATCAGAAATTCAAAAAAAAGTTTAATTTTGGAAAGATCAGCATCACAATTTAACATGACCTGGAACTGGGCCTGAGCTTCCAAGGTCAGAGTGACTAGATGAACAAGCAATCTTATAATTTGTGTAGGGGCTATCCTGAATCCAGAAGTGATTTCATTCTCTCTGAAAAATTCTGTTCTGTGCCTACAAACCCCTCCTAACAGCTGAAAAATGGGAAGATCATAATGAGATGGGCTTTTCTTTTTTTTCTTTTTTTTTTTTCTTTTTTAAAAGATTTAATCACTTTAAGCATTACCCAGCACTTCCCTAAACTCTGGAAGGGCCCTCCTGATTTCGCTTTAGGTTGCTTGAATAACATAATCAGGTCATCTTTGGCTTTTGCTCCAAGGCACAATAAAGACTGATTTACAATAAATAGAAATTATTCCTTTCACATTGTTTTAAGATGTATCATTCTGTCTCTTGTAATATTTTTTTTTTTTCATTCTCTGGAGTCTACAATATAATAATGCATCTCAAAATCCAACAATAAAGTGAAAGATGAATGATAAATTCAATTATTTCAAGAGATTCCTTAATTGTCTACAAGTTGTTCCACTCAGTTCTATCAGGTAAGTAGCCTGACGACAGGATGATTGATTGAGTTGTGTTTCCAGCACAGAATCTATTGCTATTAAGATGGGAAGAAAAAGAAATGTATAATTGTCTTTCAAATTTATTTTGAAGTGCAAATTTGGATATACTTGTTACCTATGGGTCTTTCCCTTTGAAATAAATAAGAGCAGCAGGTCACTCACTAATGAAGCATTCTGAATCAAGTATCTGTGACCACTTTGCTTCCATTTTTCTAATAAGTCAATAGTAATTAATGTAGCAATAGTTACACAGTCCCAAAAAAGAGTGTTGTGCATTTACTCAAGTAAAGCGTACTCAAGTACAAGTGTGATGTCCTTAGGCATTTGGAACTTTTTACAAAGTGAGTAACTAGCAAAATGTACTCGGATTTCATCCTAATGCTCTTCTATTGTATCTAATCTTCTGTCTATCAAAACATTGGAAAGCATTACCTGCACAGAAAACGTAAAAGATTCTTTTCAGATGTGGTGAGAAACTTTCAGACCAAAGCCGTAAAAGCAGTAAATTATTCAGCTGCCATTCACTATTACTACAGTTAACACAGTTTTTTATGCTGTTCATATTCACTGTTGTTTAAAGACATCCATGGCCTCCTGCCATTGCCCAGTATGAAAGTCAGTAAAAGGAAAATTCTTCAATTTCTTCCAAAAGAATGAAAAAACTCCATCAAGCACTGGAAAAGGAAGTGAACCAGAGTTTCCAAATAAAATAAACCACCTGAACAGCAGACTAGATTTGTCTATAGGAAGGAGGAAATAACCTGGTAGAAACATAGGAATACTGACTATGTTTAATTGAAATTTTGTAAGTCCCTGGACTGGGACTGATGTTTCGCTGTTAGACATTTTTTGCAGTCATGTAAGAAAATAACATTAGAACATAACATGAGAACAGCTGCACTGGTTCATATCAAAGGTATGTTTAGCCCTGGGCTAAGTGTGTAGGCATTTAGATCTGTTGATTTCAAGTCATTAGCTCTAGTGCTAGATTGGAAGAGATAATAATTTGTGGATTACCATCTTCTCAACATACATTCATGACTCTATGCAATTTCTATCATCTCTATTTTGTTTTCCTTCTTCTATTAAACATCACAGGCAGAGAAGTCAGCCTATTTAGTTATTCTTTGTACCAAAGCTCATCTCTCTCTTTGATTAGCTATGCAACCCCTCTGGGTACCATTCCTGTTTTTTCAATATTCCTATTAAGATGAGGAAAATCAGAAAGGCACAGCATTCCAAGCACAGATGCAGCACAGATTTAAACAGTGGAATAACAATGATCTGTACTACTTCTTTTTCCTGTTGTAGTGATTCTTGGGGGAAAAGCTGCAGCCTATTTACTTTTAGACTGCTGGCAAGCAAAGAACTGCTGGTTCCATAGAACTGACTACTATTAACAGTAAGATGGAAAGATCCACTCAGAATGCTCTTTATGAAGATTAGGATGATTATTCTCCTATATGCATCGGTTCACACTTGTCTACAGAAATTTTGGATCTTGTTTAATACTTTTTTCAAAATCAAATGAGATGTCCCTCATCCACTTGCTTGTTAATTTCTTCAAAGAACTCCAATGTATTCGTGAGGCATGGCTTCCTCTTACAAAATGCATGATGACTCTTTGTGAATAAACATGACGATGTCATGTTTATTCACATCTCAGCCAACTCTCTCCTTCAGACAGCATCCCATCATTTTCCTTACACTCGTCATCAGGCCTACTGAATAGATGTTCTACACACCTTTTTAAAACACAAAACTGCATTTCCCATTTTGATGATACTGAGAATGTTTCAGGTGAGCGGTCCTCCACCTCAGTCAGGAATTCAGCTATTTCTACCATGAGCTTCTTTACAATTATGGTTCAGACCTTTAAGTAACTGCTGATCAGATGATATTTGAATGCAACAAATCCTTTGCAAATATAATAAAATATGAGCTGCTTATTCCTCAGGAAACATTACGTTTTCTTCAAAATTATAAACAGCCTATTGTTAGGCCTGACAAATTTCAGTACTGGTCTAACGACATTTTTAAGGTCTAGTTTCTTGGGAACCCTCCAGACAGGAAACATCTGGTTTGCGCCATTAGAAACATTAGCCCTTTCTTCTAGATTTGCCTTATACAAGATTATATAGAAGATTTGCATTTATCCTGGGTTTTCTTTGATTATATCAGGTACTGTACATTAATTGCAAGCACTGTGAGTGTGCAATTGTATTTCCTGTTTAGGCCTATTTTTCTAATCTATAATTATTGTCTTTTGAGTGTTTTTAACAGCATCAGTTATACACTGTAAAAATGAGGCAGTTATATGTAACTGGTAGACTGGTAAAAGTCCTGATTTTGAACCAAGACTCCAGTGTTTAGATAGTGCATTAACTGAATAGGAAAGGGTGCAGGATCCCACAGAATATCCTATCTAGTTACAAGGCAGAGTGAGAATAGAAAGGAATTATGTGACGATATTCCTCCATACAGAAGGCAGTAGCCTACACATACTGACAGCTTAATTGTTGCATAATTATTTCTATAGGCAAAGCAAAATTTTAAGGAGGAGCTTAAAATGAATAACAAAAGGCTGTTTTACAGATATTTTACAGATATTTTCAAGAAGTCTTCCAAGTGTGAATTGTTACATAGGAAAATTATAAAGGTATTTATTTGAAAATCTAACAAGTAGACTCTCACAGACTGAGAAAAGACAGTCTCTAAAACATCTTCAGAGGCAAGACAAGGTCATGTTTAATATGACCCAAGTAGGAGGGCTGAGCTGTGAGAAGAAAAATGGGATTTGTTCAAAAAAGCTGGAATGTTATTTTTCTGGCATTTTAGACAGATATGAGCAAGACAAGATTATTTATATAACCAAAAGGTAAAATGTTGCATAGTAAAACTTTACATGACCTGAGATTTATGTATAAATGTATACAAATGACTATCTGTCTCCAAGATTCTAGACAGAAAATCTGTTAACTACAGGAGAAGCCTGAATGTGAAAAATGAAAGGGATGTGCAAATCAGAGAGGATGTCTGCCACAGGAATAATCAGAGAGAGGGAGAGGCATATACAAAATGTAGTAAAGCTCCATACTAACAACACTGAATTTGCACTAAGTCCAGAAGAACACAGGTTAGAGACAGATCTAGTTTTTACCATCTGTATTTGGTGACTCTGGATCATACAAAGTAGCTAAATTAATATTTGCAAATGCTGTTAACCCCATAGATCAGGTAACAGGGAAAACATGATGGGGATTCAGGACAGAATGCTGTGGACAAAAACATTGAAAAGGAGTATCCTGTAAGTAACACGCTGAAGGATCAGGAGAGAACAGATGAAAGGAAATTGTACTACAGCATCCATCTTTTCCATTATTTGAAGCATTCAATCAAATAATTTAATTATTTAATAATAAAACAACAATAATGCATCAAACAATTTTTGCACTCTTGTGGTATTTGCCCAAATACTTGATCGAGTGGAAGGACTCCACTGAGCTAAACAGGCTCTGAAGCAGTCTCCGTCCTGTCCTCTCAAATCTGACAAATGATATACTTTTCCCCTATAGCATTCTCAAAAGGCAACTTGCCTAAATCAAATCAGCACATCAAACTGTTGTTAGCAGTAATTAACTAGTAAATCAACAGTTAGGTAACTAATTGACATATCAGTGCTCCCCAGAGTCAACTAATTTATTATTTTAGTTTCAGCAATTATCCCTACCAAGTAGAGTGAT
Organism: Calidris pugnax; assembly: GCF_001431845.1. Taxonomy (NCBI): domain Eukaryota; kingdom Metazoa; phylum Chordata; class Aves; order Charadriiformes; family Scolopacidae; genus Calidris; species Calidris pugnax. The sequence continues at coordinate 37,067,749 of NW_015090922.1, read as the reverse complement.
ACAAGTAGAGTGATGCCTTAGAAATATGTTTCTTATTACTTGAAAAGGGGATGTAATAGATCTACATTTTTAGAAACAGTCTTGTTTGAAAGTCAGAAAACAAACAGCCTGTTTTGATTATGAAGTTAATTAATTTTTGAGTCCCAAAGTAATATGTGGTTCCTGTTGCATGCAATTGTTTTCTTTAATCCTGCAGAGTTGGTTTGAGCTGTGTGAATTGACTGTTCAGACTCCATTTTATTCAGAGCGTGGGCTTTTTTATTTGAAGTAGACCAAAGTTTCAAGTGTTTCCCTAGCTGTTTTTCTTAGCTAAGAGGAGGAAAAATGGTACTCTGGCTCTGATCTTCAGATTTCAATTTTTTTCTTGCAACCTGTATTATGTAATGTGGAAGAGATGGGTTGGTCTTTGGCAGCTATGTTGCAATTTATAGTAGTTTTCAATATTATGCTATACTTACTTTCCAACAGTAATAACTTACTTCTTATGTGCACTAAGAAATTATTTTAAAACTCTTATGTTTTCTTGAGAAGACTACACTTAAAGTTAGGCAAACAGATATTTTCTGTACACAAAATGAGAACGTGTTTTATATGTATCTAGTTCCATAGCTCACAGATCATGTGTTTACACAAATGGAATAGGGTTTTTTCTAAGACAATAAATACTTCGCTATTCCTATGAAACATGATCTTTTATACTGTTAGGCATTATCATTTATGTTTTACTAAAATATAAACAGTAAACCATGAGAGGGGGAAAAAAATCACAGGATTAAAACCATACAAATGCAAACATGAAAACTCAGTACCCCACAGTTAAAAGGCCGAGCTGCTCAAAAGACATTTATCTGTGAATAAGAGTTTTGATTCATTCACCAGCTAATGGTCACAGTAGCAGGAGGCATTGCCCTTGCCTTTTGGTGCCATCCCTCTGTTGTATCTCACTGCCCCTGCAGCTACGTGCTGAGACCAGAAGCACACCCAGCTCTCATCTGCCTCCCCGCATCCTCTACCTGCTCAGCTCTTCCTCCACCTTCAATTTACACCAAGAAGCCAAACTCTGCACTGAAGTGACCAGTGTGCACACAGAAGCTTTCTCCTGCCAACTCTGCTACATGGTCTTCAACAGAGGAGGACTACCAATAGCTAGGGTAACTCTTTGACCAGCTGTTTCTGGCTTTGCCACAAACCTCTGCTCATTGGTTATTCTCTTTTAAGGCTCTTTCCCAAGGCTGAAATTTTTCATGACTGTGAAAAAAAGAGAACCTGAGTTTGCCTTAAGATAAATAAAATAAGTTTTAAAAATCTATCAGTCTTCCTGCTTTTATTTGTGAAGACTGCCAGCTAAAATCCAGAATATCACACGGCAGAGTTGCACATTTTTCTCTCTCGCTTAGAAACACCTACAGCATGTTAGCAAGACTGACTGAAAAAGGCTTAAGGCAGCACGCAGATATGTATTTTACATATTTGCCTCCAGTTTTCAGGAGAAAAAAAAACCAAACAAAGAAAACCTAACGTGTTCTCTGCAAATAAGAGACTCTAAAATTTTGTCTGTCTGCTTGGATAAACAAATTCTAAGACTAACTAGGAGGATTTTAGGTAAGTAGAAATAATTATTTTAATGAAAGTGGTTACGGTTCAGTATTCAATTTTAATTTAATTTAGTTTTGCAACAAACTGATGTGATTATAAGAGAAATTTTCTGCCACCTTTGAAAGCACTTCCAGCAGCAAACATCTTTCACATGTGTTATTTGTCTAGTAAATTACCAGCATCCCATTCCAGAGCATTTCTAGGGTTTTGAGAGTTCCTTTTCCAGTCCCACCTACTAAAACTGTTTAACTTGCGATCTACTGTCAAACTGTAGTATCAGTGGGATGACAACAAGCTAAAAATTAATCTGGCGCAAGTAGAAGTGCATTAATTAAATAATTCACAGAAACATGCAGACTGACCTGTCCAGTAATAGGTTAGGTGCAAATAAAAGCTTTCCTGGGTGTTCCATGGAGCGCCAGACTAAGCCAATCATCAGTATCTCTAACCAGGCACATTCCAGTAGATGGACCTGATCATGGAGTGTTAAGTCCACAAATCCTGAAAGAACAAATAGGAGAAAGAAAAACACTCCAGGTTTGTAAGCAGAACAACACTGTTTAGGGAATCAGGTTAAAAAGTGCATTGGAGATAGATAGCCAAAAAGAAAAAGCAATAAAATAGACATTTCTCCTCTTTGCATTTCAGGCTGAGTTTTGCCCATTATTAGGTCCAGAATGGCTCCATCCCACAGACCAGTCAGCACCCTCTAGCCCCCTGGTTGTCTCCTGGCTGCACCCACCCTGCCCCAAGATCAGGGCAAGAGCCAGATGTGCATCCCCATCCCCACGCCTGTTGCTGGTGGCCTGGGAAGCCAGGTACACGCTGCAGAGAGGGGCAGATAGAGCCGTGGTCGTGATGGAGAGAAAATGGAAAAACACCTTTTATAAAATGAAATTACAGCTCCAGTCAGCTAATCCCAGACCACTTTTCCTGGTGGAATGCTGTTTTACAGACTTGTGAACAATTCACCATACTGCAGGTACCATACCCATGCAGAAGAGGGCCCAAAACAGCATTTCAAATAAACTAGCAAGGGAATGCTGACCACTGAACAATCAGAATTCACTGATGAACCACTTGCTTTCATTTTTGTAGAAATACAGCACCTGGAGGAAGGAGGTGACCTCTCTTACTCTGTGTATAAACAATGCTAGAAACAGTAAATGCAAAATTGCTTATAACAACACTAAAATATTAATAAGAAAGAGTTACAATGAAGGTAGACATGAAAGCATAATTACAGTGCTCATTTTCATGGAACAGATTATGTCATCCTCTATCTGTGGTTCTCACTTTTCATGAGTGTTACTTTCAATCCAAAGACATAAATGAAGACGAGATTGTATAATACAATTTTTTTAGATCCTAGCTCAAGCTATGTTTTGAAATTAGTATGAACTTGCTGAAATGAAATTTGTAGATGTTTCCTTCAGTGTTATGTGTGAAACACATTATTAAATATTGGCATTTTACTTTTCAATTGTAATTTATTCAAATTAGCCTTCAGAATACAAGTCACAGGGTAAACTACCTTACCAGCCCAGTAAACAGCAGTGATTTTGCTTCTGTATTTTGTCCTTACTAAAGGTGTATACTGAGGCAGTTTCAAGTAATACACCTGACATTCTCTCGAGTACTACCTTCAGAAAAAAAAGACATACATTTTTAAAATTAAATGTTGTGCTATGAAATACATTCTTAAATAATAAAGAGGAAGAGAAGGAACCAAATATAGTTCACAATAACTTAGACAATATTGCTACATTCTGCAAAAGAGTTGGTGATGTAATTATTTTTACCGAAAACATCTGAGTGAGCTAATCAGCTTATTTATAAAGAAGGAAACTGTCTTGTTTCATTTGAAATGAAACTCATCTGTCAATCATTAAGAGTGAATTTAGACAGCTGTATAAACTGCTATTTTTATGAAAGAGGTACCTATTAAAAAAAAAAAAAAAATCTTTTCCTGTATTTTTTCTTTATTTCCAAATGCAAAAATGACTTTCAGTATTCACAGACAGATGGAATGGCATTTTTCCTGATTCATCAAATACCCTGAAACAATAGAGCTGCCACTTAAAAGAGCAACATTCTCAACTACAAAGCATTGATTACAGCACTCAAGAATGAAATTGGCAGAAAGAAACTGCTGTCTATATATGGAGAACAAAGAGTAAACATTATGTTTTCTATTAAGTATTGCCTTAGTATAACAACACATAATAATATAGTGGTTTTATCTAGGCTTGAAGAGTACCACAGCAATGCAGGGACACAAGTCCCCGTGTGGTGTCTGAGGTTAGCAATCAGTGCATTACACGTCAGTTATGTTGCCATCATTTCCCGTGGCTGCATGCTATGTTACAGCAGATTGAATTGCTTTGACTGTTGCAGAAAAACTGAGCTTGTTACAACTGTGGCAATTCACTGTCCTGTTAAACTCTGCTCATTCTACAATATTCTGGATGCTAAAATGGAAAAAAATTAGCTTTATTTTTCTCCATCCCCACATTTTAAATTTCAGATTGCACCGAGTCTAAGTAATCTGGACAAAAACTAAAAAGAGAAAGTAAAAAAGAAAGCTAATAAATAACCTCCCTAGTTTTATAGAGGAGGGATATTTTGTCAGTCTGCTTGCTCTGAGAATAAAATTATACTACTCAACAACACTATCTTTTAAAGTACGAATGTGAATAATACTTTGCATTTTAAAATAGTAAAAGGTTTGGCCAACAATATTTTTGCATCTGAAATATTAACTCTTATTTCACTTAAGCTAAGGAATTTTCAAAAAAGCAGGATGAAAGAGAAAACTGATTGTGAGCCCCTCATTTAAAGCATTAAATGATCTGTCAGCCTGAGATCTACTTTAGGTTCTATGACAAAACAGCTAACACCAAACTTGATTACTGCAGGCTTAAAAGTCTGTAATATAATAATAGACACCAACTGTAATTCATAGAATAGCTTATCAAATTAATTTGACGGCTTTTTAGGTGACATTATAGGTTTAGTTGATAAAAAATATAATTTTGATGAAACAGAAAAAAACATTTGATTTTTTAAAAACATGCAACATTAGCTGAACTAAAATATTTTAAATGACACATTATAGTATGTAATGGTAACTGAACTAAATGGAAATTTTTTAGAGGAATACCATACAGTTTACTTCTTTACCCTAAACTTAATGATGACATGTTAGCTGAACTAAAATATTTTAAATGACACAGTATAGTATGTAATGGTAATGAACTGAACTGAACTAAAGTTAATGGAAATTTTTTTAGAGGAATACCATACAGTTTATTTCTTTACCCTAAACTAATTTTTTTAATGATGACATTAAAAACAAACAAACAAACAAACCCAAACAGAAATCATGATTCAGATGGCATGACGGCACATGGAAAATAATGCAAAAACACAGGTTGATAATGTAAAACAAACAAACAAAAAAAACCCAAACCAAAACAGAAATCATTATTCAGATGGTATGACGGCACATGGAAAATAATGCAAAAACACAGGTTGATAATGTAAGCCATCCAAATCACTCACTAACTTCATCAGAAAAGACATGAAGACAAAAGTATGAAACCAAGAACATTAGACCTATGTACAAGATGGAAACAGTAGCAGCAATGAAGAGGACTTGGAAATGATGGAGAAAGATCAGCACAGTTTGAGTTTCCAGAGGGAAGCCGCATCTAATAAAGATGATGGACTTTATAAAAAGCCAGGGAGATTCTGAGAGAGTAAGGAATGTAAATTACCTCTGTGTTACCTGAATCTGGTAAACATTTTTCAGGCAGGATGAGAAGTTGGACAAAATGATAGAGAAACGTCAAAATGAATAAAGCATTGAAAAACATGCCTTCTAAGAGGAATTTAGTTACTCTTTGTGAAGCTAAATAGGCTAGAGGCATTAAGGGACTGCAAAGGGTACATTTCAAAGGAAAAAGAGAATGGCAATACAAAAGGTAATGGCATAACACACAGAAGCCCATGCTGGAAGCTAAACCTTCTCCAAGCCAGACTAGAAATGAGGGGCCATTGTTAACAACAAAAGTGGTTATTATCTAAGCAACATACTAAGATTCCGTGAATTTGCTATCCTCAGAAATGTTAATCAAGATTTAATTATTATTTTTAAGACATACTCTTGTTCAAGCAAGCTAATTCAGAATAATGTTACAGAAGGTTAAATTAAATGATGAATAAATCATTAGTCACTTCATCACTCGGAGCATGCTGCACTTTAATGTCACTAAAATTATGTGTAGATGTGCACTGCATTCTCAAATATCAGTGTTCTTTTAATACTGCCAAGTTTTTAAAGAAAATATATTTTTGAATTCTAGATTTTTGGTTGTTGTGCTTTAAGGAAAAAGAAAGACCTTCATTGATAAATTAATTAGGTACAACTTATGGGTATAACCTACACCTGATTCCATATACCAGACTGGCCAATTGTATGACCTTATGAGACATATCAACATCCTTGTGTCGCCAAAACCCACAAGACCTAGTCTTCCATCAAACCATTCATATATCATATGCTTTGCAGAAGAAAGACACTTGCAGAATAACAGCCACGGCTGGATCATCCCTTTTTCACATACAAACAAATTAACAGTCTTTTTGAGTGATTGCCAACACAGAACACAATAATTGTTCCATGAACTCTTGTATAAACATGGAAATCTGAACTTCTGAAAAGCCAAAAAGGTCTTGTGAGCACTCAGATAAGAGTAGGTGGCAATTAAACTTTTGTTATATGTAGAATACACAACAGTGATATTCAAACTAAACTGATTACCACTATGTGCCACATCAGTGACATTACAATACAAATATTTGTCCTTCAGACTTTAAGACACCATGAAGCAGCAGTGGATCCGTGGAGGAAAAGTTATGAAAAGCCCTACCTTGGCAAGCATGGAATTGTCTAGGTTGGATGGGACCTTTAAGATCACCTAGTCCAATGACTCACTAAAGTCACTAAGATCACCTAGTCCAATGACTCACTAAAGGCGATATTAGATATTTGGGAATCCAAAATCATATGACCCTACTATCCTAAAAAAGGAAGGCAGCAATCATCTACAACAGGTATAATCAAATCTCTTTGCAGACTGGGAATTTCAGCCATTGCTCAAAGGGAAGGCTTGCCATGAAAGAACACAAAGACTGCTGGAAGTAGTATTAAGTAAAATATACACCCCTGCTAACAACAGAGAAGTCATTTATGTACAAGATTCTTTGGTTGCAGTAAGGAACAACATAAAGCTCAGATGGTTTTCATTTATTGCTACTGTAACATATGATGCGAAACCTACAGTCTTCTGAAATCACCACCAACATACATATATATACATTTATTGCTACTGTAACATATGATGCGAACCCTGCAGTCTTCTGAAATCACCACCACCACCATACATATGTGTCAAATTTCACCAATCAAATATTTTGAAACTAATAAATTCATCATTTGCTTTAGTGACTTTTGACCTAAGAAGTAGCTTTCTATTTTATCAGAAAAAATTTCTCTAGAAATTAACATTTTCTCTGAGACCCAATATCCCGTGTCATTGCAGATTTAATCCTATAATAATAAATCCTCCACTGGATACTTAGTATCATTTGGGAATTACTTATTTGCCATCATTTTGCAGCTTCTACTAAAATTCTTAAGACACAACTATAAGTCATCTAGGGTGTCCAGACTCTTCCTCTTCCCACAACAAATGATAAAGCAATCTTCTCTGTAATCCTACCTATATGTTTATACCATACATCTTAATTAACATGATGGCTACCTCAAATATAAATTTCAGCTAATTTTTGCAAGATAATAAACAACATTGTGCCATAAAGAATGTCTCTCTCCAGATGCTTTGAAGAAAAGTAAGGCAAAAGCAGCAAAAAGCTTTAAAAGCAATAGCAAAGGTCCATCAAGCAAAGTATCCCATTTACAATAGCAATTGATACCAGATGCTTGCAGCAGGACAAACATATGTTTCTACAGAAAGCTTTCTCAGGCTCCACTGGTACGTGGCTCTGGAAGTCCATGAGCCAAAGATGGTCTTTTGTGCCTTAACAATTTTTTCCTCCAGATGCTTTTTGAACCCACGCAGGCATTTAATCCACTTCAGATTTTTTATATACTCTGGAAGTATTACTCTCTGCTCACTTCAGATTTTTTATATACTCTGGAAGTAGTACTCTCTGCTAAGAAGTTTGATACTCTTAAGTTAACACTGGGAAAATAATAATCTCCTGTTGTTCTGAAAAAAATCTCTTACTTTCATTTGATGCATCAAATTATTTTATTGGAAGATGCCATCATTCCATAGGTCATCGTCACACTGCTAATCTTCTCTTTTCCAAACAGTTTTAGTATATTCGGTCATTCCTCAAATTAATGTTATTCTATTCACCTTTGAACTCATCTTGTCCTTCTCAGAGAATTTTCCAGTTAAACTATATTCTTTCACAGACAACGAGACTAGGACTGCCCAGTTTCTCAGGCTGCCCTTGTCTTCATCACCTTGGTCAATTTAATATCATCCATAATTTTGATCACCACTATCACTCCTTTTTTTCCAGCTAATTTATGAATATGCTGAACAGCACAGGCACACCTATTGAACTCCAAAGAATATCTCTTTCCTAGACGTCCTGCCTGCTTCTCTGGAAAGTCTTTAACTTGATAGCAACAGGAATTTTTATAATATCTCCTATAGCAAAAAATATAGCTTGTTATAGTACACAAAAATATTGTGGGAAATCAACACATTCCTACATCATGTGTAGGAAGTTAAGTTTGTACAGATGAACCGCTATTTTTTTTCTAACTTAACACTGTGTTTTGAAAAGAGGCAACAACCACAGAAAAGGGCTGTTATTTACAATTCAATACAGTATCTCAGCTATGTAATGGTCATGTAATAGGCCACACTTAGAACAAAACACTAATTAGGTTGGCAAAGACAGCAGGAAAATAGTGGTGAGTGCTGCAACCTAATAGCTAACAATCATTTAATAAAGGAACCAAATTAAAAGAGGATTATATAGACAAAAATATCTAGCAGATGAACAGAAAAATAATTCCTACCGCAAGTGCTGTTCTCAAGAAAGAGCCAAGAGGAAAAACAGCATCTGTTTCTCCTAACCCAAAGCACATTGGATGACCAATAGCTCAGTCACCTCATTTTGATCAAGACACGAAATCTGTGCTTGCTGTAGTGCCACCAGCTCAGTGCTCAACCTTTCCACTTCAAGCAGAGTGGTAAGACCATGTCTTCACATTTATCTAGCACATAATACGACATTTTGGTCTAAACTTGTATGGATCACTCAGCCTCTTGAATCCTCAAAGCTGAGCCCTGAAACCTCTTAGTTAAGAAGTGGCTAAAACTTGCACCTTGACTACAGCCTTGTCTGTACACACCAATGGCAGGGCAAAACATAACACAAGGACAAGTGAATCAAAGGATCACAAACACTGTTTTCCATGAGTCTCAGTATTCACACAGCTATTTCTGTAATGCTACTTATTCCTGCTTCTTTCCATAGACCTTCAGACCAAAATTATAAGAAACACTCCAGTTTTAAGTCACAACCTATACTAAGGAGTGAAAAACAAAAAGCTCTAAATCCAACACTTTCAATGCAAATATTTTGCTAAACAAAAAAAAGTAGTCTCGTTATTTCATTTTTTTTAAAGGGACATTACTGTTGTTTCTTTAAGTGGGGTCATAAAAAAATTAACTGCAGTTTGCTGAGTTCCAGGGAGGAAAGTCTGAAAGGCAAACGCAGAACAAGTGGCACAATTATAAGAATCTCCAAATACTTTCTCTGGTGTTTCAGAATTCTCCATTTTCATTGCCTGTACAATTATAATATAGCAGAAAACCAATCAAAATTTATATACTGTCTCCCCTAAGCCTAAACAGTCTGTCAGAAATTAAATGAGATGAGATCAGAGAGTAGAGCATCTGCTCTTAATTTCTGTTAATTCCTTTTAAAAAATTTACTTCACATTTGCCATTTTCAGCTCTAATGTTTCCAAACATCTTGCTGAAAAATAACAATTACAATTTACAGGCATAAACATAATATGAGTTAGGGATGTTTGGGGTTTTGGGCAAAACCCAAAAAGTCAGAAGGATCATGAGGCCCCTCTTTCATTGTCTGTGTTCATACTGTAAGTCAAGATCAAACAAGAGTTTGTCCTTCTCGTCCATGGGATGTTTCAATCCTCCTTGACCTCACCTTGGGAGCTGCATTACAGTTTGAGAGGTGTACAACCCCAGCCAAACTCCACCCTGACACTGTCCCCAAAGCAGGATGCTGCAGGGATGTCACATTTCTCTCTTTTATTTCAGATCCCATTTCTAGGAGCTGATATGTTCTGCTACCTCGTAAAAGCTGCACCATGACAGTTCCAAAATGCATTTCTCAAGTAAACAAGAACCGTTTTAACCATTTTCCAGGAACGTGTAAAGTTATCATGACTTCACTCAACGCTTTCTTCTTGCACAAGAAGTGCATAGCTTTTTCTGACCTGTCAAGTCCATATCTTTTCAGGATGAGGAGACCAAAACGTTCTGAAGGCCACTCCTGGTCCAAATAGCCAATGCCTCATTCAGGACAAGAATCATTCCTTCCCCCTTCAGCTACACACCAGTCTAAACTACATCCAAATGTACCCTGCATACATCAGACCTAACAAATTCTGTCCTATTTAAGATTGCCTATGCCAAAGCAAGCTTGTAAAGAAGTCAGCCAAATGGAAGCCAACCTACTCAAAGTCAGTACTTTCTACCAAGTATGATCGAGATTTAGGGCTGTGGAAACACTGCATGGGTAGTGACAGATAATTGATGCTCGTCAGACATACATTCTCTTCTCCTGACAAACCCTTGCCACATTTTTATGAAATACTGGTGCCTTGCCTGAGGGAAACATCAGAAGCCCACAACACAGCACCAGCTTGGCTGGCACTGCTCCTGCGGAGATGGACCACGGGCTGGCTCAGCAGGGCTGTGGGAACACCCAACCCCGGAGACAGCCCCTGGCTTTGGGGTGCTCCTTTGAGTTTTGGGGACAGCGAGTTCTCACTGAACAGCAGCCCAAGCAAATTATTCTGCAGGATTTGATTGTCTGGGAAAATCTGTCCTATGCTTATGGATGGTCAGGCCGTCTGTCCAAAGCTCGAGGTTTCTTCCACGCTGTGCTCTCCCTGGCAGGGATGCAACTTGGAGACAAGACAAGCTGGGCTGCGTTGTAGCTCCAGCCCATGGCTGACACGGATCACAGACATACCCAGAGAAGCTAAGGGCTTTCATGTCCTGACTTTCCTTGCATGTGTCACTGTGTCTGCCTTGACTAAAACATAGTTTTTATTTTGCAACTGTTTCACTTTGTTAACCAAGGATTATTCCAGAAAATGCATTAACAGAACCAGTTAACACAAATACATCGAGAGCTTCCATCAGAGAAAATAATAAAAGTAATCGGCACTCACGTAGCACTTTACATTTTCAAAGGGCAGTAAAGCCATTAAGTATTATTAGATGTATTTTATAGATAGAACACAGAGAGGTTAAGTGCCTCATGCAGGAGGAGGCATGATTAGGACAGAGGTGTGGCAGGCTCTCAGCACGCTCTCTAGTCCTTTCAGCCACAAAAATCTTTGGGAGGGAGAAGCCTCTTTGAACTCAAGTGCAAGGTCTCTTCCTTGCAAATCACTAAAAAGGTAAGGAAAAAAAAAGGAGAAGGAACTGAACTCATCTCAAAGCGAAAAAGGAGAGAAAGCCTCATCAGGTTAGACTTGGGAAGGAAATTGTTCAGACTGTGAGCAGAAAACCTGGATGCAGAGCACTAAACAATCATTAACTCTTAATTGCTTTTAAAACACTCACTAACCCAGGCAAGGCAACTTACTATATAAAAAGTCAAAAAAGTCCTAGGCCTAAGCTTTCTTCCCCCTCTAAACAAGTAATTTCAAAAGTTATTAAAATAACAGCAAATCCTTAATTATAATAATAATTATTATTACTATTATTACAACAACTCCTGTATAAGATTATTGCTAGTAAAAGCTGCCTGCCAGTTTGCTACTGAAAGTTCACCACACTGTTTTTATAACACAAGAAGGGAGGCATATGTATATTTTCTGCACACAAACAAGCACTTCAAATGATCAACAAACAGCGATGCTCATTATTACATGACAAATTCCTGCAGCACTATATAGCAGTTATTTAAAGCACGTTAATTGTCATTCCTTCTCAAACTGTAAACCAGATGTCTGAGACTCAGGGTACACTCTGACAATGGTAAGATGCTACTTTATGGTTCTTTTACCACCAAGAGCTGTGCTATTTCTGAGGGAGTTCAGGCTTGCAAATAAAATGCGCAGGACATTTTCTGCATACAGAGAATGGGACAACAGGAGCCCTTCCCAGTGATTTTAACTGTAGGAAGAGACCATCAACTGCATGCGAAGGCTTTTCTTTTGAAGGGTCTCCTCTGAATGATTCCCTGCACAGGTGAAGAATGATACTAGGTGAAATTTATTAGCTGCTGACTAAAATACACAGTATGAAGTAATACATCTTTTCGTTACTGTCTATGCAACAGTTAATTACGTCACCCTAAATTTATACCAGTACTCAGGCCAGTTGCAAGTAGGTTTGAGGGTTTTTTCCAAATTTGTCATTTTTGTAAGAGGTCACTGATACGCAAAATGTTTTCCATCAAAAGCAGATCCAGCTAAAATCATTCGTAAGGGCTGGTTATGCATTCCTGCCTGACTTTTACGAACTCAAAAGACACGCTCGTAAATACAGGCTGTCCTTTCTGCCTCATTCTTCCCCCTCCTCCCCCTCCCTGTCCCACCAGGGCTGCTACTCTCCTGCCCTGTTCTGCTGGTTTACGTGTTCAACCAGCTGATGAAATAGCCCAGAAAGAAGCAGCAGTGTGAAAGGGCAGCGACGGGCAGCCAGGGAGCACCAACCACCTCGGATGGTTTACACTTTGTGTAAACCTGCCCCGAGACTTGAGGTCACGTCCAGCATGACTTGGATTTTTTTTTTGTATGTTCAGCTGCATCCAAGACAGCATGAGGTTTTCAGCATTTGTTTGACCTCCTTACTGAAGTACCAGGCTGTGCTCCAATCATAACCCAAATTTTGGGTTTTGTGGCTGTCAAGAAACATCATTTGAGGCAAAAGGTCACTTTAAGCAATCAGAGTTTCGAAGCAGACATACAGTCACTGGAAGGGGAAAAAGGAAGCAGACTGAAGTAGGCTCTTTCTCAGCTTTTTAAATGACCCCAGCATGCCCCTGTGAGGTTTCAAACGTTCGCTTCAATGCACAGTTATCAGGGGAGAAGTTTAAAACCAAAGATCAACCTCTGAGACTTCCCAGTTGTTTTTCTCTTTTACAGAGTGCCCCTACATGCTTTCACTACATCCTTTAACTAATTCCATGAGCACTTGAGTTGGCAAAGGCGCTTTGAATGGGCAGTACTTTGACAGCATCAGCGAGAGCAGCAAGGCAGGCTGCCCTTCCCTGCCCCAGGGAGATGGACCTGGCTAGAGGAAGGGGGCTCTGAAAGGCCTCAGAGTGGACATAGGCAATGCAGATACATCACACGGTCTAACAGCCATGTGGGTGGCAGGATAGGGGTGCCATGTACATAAAACTCAGTTAAAGTGAGCCTGGAGAACCTACTCTATCACAGGAAGCTCACTTCTACCTCTTGCACCTCATTTTTTCTGCAAATGTTAGGGTATAAAAATATTTTCATTGTTCTATTTCTTATCCTTTTTATTCAATTAATTATAAGAGCTATATGAAAGATTTGAAGGTCATCATGACATAATCAAGAACATTTTGGAAAAGGGATAAAATTACTTTTGCAAGGTAAGACAAACAATTATCAGCTTTAGATGCTCTTCTAAACTAACATTAGTTATTTATTGAAGGAATTAGAAGCTGAAATTAATTACTATTAACACTATTCTTTCTGAATGTCCCCCAAATCCTGTTTTTATACTTTTCATTATTTCCAATAATTTTGTTTAAGTCTTCAAGAATTAAAGTTTCACCATTTCAATTTATATCTCCACCTATGCCTGGAAGCTTGAGAAATGTCACTTTCGAATTTAACACTTTTTTTGACTATGGTGACTTTCACGTGATGAAATTGGGAGGCCCACACTCTCACCTTCTTCATTCATAAACCCAAATCCTGTTTTTATACTTTTCATTATTTCCAATAATTTTGTTTAAGTCTTCAAGAATTAAAGTTTCACCATTTCAATTTATATCTCCACCTATGCCTGGAAGCTTGAGAAATGTCACTTTCGAATTTAACACTTTTTTTGACTATGGTGACTTTCACGTGATGAAATTGGGAGGCCCACACTCTCACCTTCTTCTCACCCAGTGAACAAAGCACTAAGCTTTCTGCTCCAGTCTATTCCACCCCAGGATCTACTGTACTCACCACTGAGTCAATTAACATTTATTGCAGCAGCATCTGGAACTAGCAGAAAAGAGAATTATTTTGAAGCCCAAGGAAAAGAGGGAAAAACTGTCAAGTCTGTAGTGAACTTGAAGATTAAAACTGCTTCAAGACTACAAATAGAAATTGCTCAGAACATAATGTGCTGTACCCAAGAAATGAAGCATAACCTCAGAGTTCATGGTCTGGTCATTCTTTATAGTCATTAGGAAATAAAACTAGCTTGACTAAGGCACCTGCATCCATTTTATTTCTTCAGATTGTCCACTTCTGAAGAAGTCTTATTTTTTGTCTATTGCACTTGTATGTGAGTAGCAGAAGCTATGTATGTATATGTAGTTTCATGTTCATTACCTTGGCTGATACCTACACCAAAACAGAAACACAAACATATATAAATAGGGCTCAAATGTTTATTTTCCCTCCTATTCTTTTCACCCCTACATGCCTGGTTTTGAACAGAACCCAATCCCTGAAAAATTATCCAAGAAATTGTAATGACACATCAAAGAGAAGAAAGACAGCAAAATTAATTGCAGCAATTTCCTTTAACCACTATAACAACAAGAGCATTTTAGCAGCTGTGTGGGAGTGTCATCATATGACAGAGCAAAGGAATACATTACAGGGAGAGCAAGACACTGGAATGCATCTGGCCATTTATATTCATTTTCTTGTCCAGGGAAATCTAGTGAGCTAGCAAGCAGCATGTTTCCAGAAAACACATCATTCACTTAAGCCCCTTTTCTTGCACACTCTCCTTCAATGGATAACAAATGCAAGGTACATTTCAGCATCTGCAAAGCCTCAGGCAACCTCAGGAAACTGTTGCAAGTTGCACGAACCAGGCCTAGGTGTGTACATAAAACACAGCTGTTGCTCCTTACCATCCATTGAACCATCTCCTTGTGCTCAAGCTCCTATACTGGCTGCTGGGACACGTGCTGAAGCTAGAGCTGGTTGGAAGCACTCTGACAGAGCATTTTACATTGCAAAGCAACAGGTTGATGAGTTTAAAACACTCTGGAGAACATGTCAGATTTCACAAAATAAAAGTAAACTAATAAAACCAGACTGGTTTCTACCAGAGAACAGTGTCTCTCTCAGAGACCTCATCTTAGTATTCAGCATCCACCAGGCACCTATTCTTACTCAGCATTGTGGAAGGTACCTAATCTTTTATGAAATCTAAGATCTTTTTTCTAAAATTGTCTTCTTTTCATTTTAAACAGGTGAGTAAATATTCAAAATCTTAATAAAGTGTATATTGAATAAAATATTTCATTACACCTGAAATAGTTATTATCTAGCAAAAAGGTCAAAAAAATGTCATTTTGTATTAAGTGAAAATGTTTCTCTTTTACTGTTTTTATCTTCCAGGAAACAAGTAATTAATTATTCACACAACTGATGGAGACATCTGGAAAAGCTTTGGAACAGTGTACAAGCTCATCCAAACTAACTGGACCTATAAATCCTATTTGCTGTCCTTTGTCAGGACTGGAAAGTTGCATGGAGTTCCATTATATTAAGAAAAATCACAGTAGTGTCTTCTAATAAGTACAATAGCAGAAATTAAAGATTAGGAGAAAAATGTGTAATTTAAAACTCAGGAGGTTTCTCCTGGAATTATAGTTTGATTATTTTTTTCCTAACCATCAAAAAGGCAGTAGTTTTCACCCTTCTCATTTACAGAGAAAATTTTATTTATTTTGATTTTCTTTTTTCTTGCACCTGCATATGAAACGTGATTTTGACAGATTCCTCAGGGATGAAAGAAAAACCTTTAGCTTGGATCAGGAAATAGAGCCACTTCACACGCTTCAGACACGGACTAGGAAATCAGTTTATGAATGGCATCATCATACTGATCCTCAAGGAAGCATATAGAGAAGACTTTTTCAGGGGAAAACCTCCTATCCTCAGAGGCAAAAGAACTGTGTTTGGTGTAGGAGCCCCAAGGCAGCAAATACCATCTGATCACTACCCAAATGATGTTGCCCACATTTAATGGCATCCAGAAGGTTCCTGGGTTCCTGTTATATACTTCGACAGCTCATGTATATTTATAAGCATCTACAAACACACTTAAATACAGTCCTACCCTTATGAACATTGGTTATTTTCAATCTGCTCAGAGACTCAGAAACCAAGGGACATAGGGTCAGGCTGGCAGCTTGTTAAGAAGGGGAAAACCAGCCCCTCAGCAGTATTCCAAACTACTTCTGACATCCCATTATTGAAGTATTTCAGAGCGGTTTCTGACACACTAATACCTCTGTCTCCCACCTACTTGAAATAAGCACTTAAACGTTATCCCACAGCACCACTTGTAAATAAAATATCTCCTAGGAAAGCTGGTAGCAATTATTCACTGTCAGCTGAAGAAGAACAGATCCGAGTTCATCAGACTCCAATGATGGAGTTTTACCAAGATGTCTCAGAAGACCTACTACTGATAAAGAACGCAAAAAAAGCATTTAAAAAGAGTTTAAAGAAAAGAGCATGCTGACTGAACTGCCTCTTGAAATAAGACAGTAAGGGAAATGTATTTGCATTGCCTGGCGGTGTCTCACTCAAATGTCAGGATCTTTCCTGAACAGCCAATTAGAAGTGGCCCCTTCAAAAAAATGTATAGAGTGGAAAAAAGGTACAAAAACAGAAAAAAGAGCGAGCTGAGAAACATAACTGATTTCAAAGAAATTACATATTTTAATATACCACATTATTTCAGACTTCGATCTAATTAATTTTTCCTTAGAGATACTTAGCAGTATCAAAGATCACTTCTCAAGATAGTGATAAAGTAGCATGTAAAACTCCTGCAAGATATAAGCCACAATGTTGGGAAGAGAGGCATACTGGTGAGGCATAAAGCAGGAGCATAGTGAGCATTATAAAAAAAATAGCAGATTTAATTCATATTTATACCTGTAGGCTGAGAATCTTCAAATTCCGGGGGAGGGGGAGCAGTTGTTTCACAATAGGGATATTTAGCATGCATCTCAGCTTTCCCATGCAACAGATAAAGTCCTGAGGTAGCAATTTAGGGATGGATACACTATGGCACTTTACATGACAGTTATACAAAACTAACACAGGGAGGCACTGGCACAGCCAGGAGAAAAATTAGTGCTTCCCAGTGGTAAGGCAACATTCTTCCCAAAAGACAGAGTATAAAAGAATATAATCCTACATGTATGTTTGGGAAAAAGGAAAAAAGAAAAAAAAAAAAGTGCATTTGGTATTCATACCAGAGTCAATGATTCTCCATAGCTGTGTTTATACCACATGGAAAAAGGAATACGAAGTCTCAAGCAGCATTGACAAATATGCCACGTTTTCACAGGCAGCTCTTCTCTGTCAGCTGAGCACCCGCCTATACTTTGAAAACATGCAAAACATTAACCAATGTGGTTTATTCCACCATCACTGAATAAAATATGCTAGAGCTTTCCTTTTCCACAGACCTTGCAAAATCCCACCCAGAAGAAGAAGAATAAAAATCAGCTGCTGATTCCAACAAATCTACCACAATGCTTCTGTTGCTTCAGGGAACTATTTACTATCTGTTGAGTGCAAACAGCCCAAAGAACTTGCAGAAGTATTTGCTGGCTTTATGGAAGACAAAGACATCGGAACAGCTTCTAAAAAATACACACTAGAATAGGCAACCAACCACAAGTGAACTCAGCAAAAAGAACACATCACGATTCCTCTATCTGCCAAACAGCACAGGTAAATGAGCAGCCAGTTTTTGCCTCCTGGGAAGTCAAGTCTCTTGTACCCCAGCAATGGAAGCAAACTTAGGAACTATGACCCTCTATGAAGTAGGATGCATCTTGATATAAATGTGTGGGGTCTTCCCGAACCTTTCCAAGCAGGGAGAGAGGGGGAAATCACCATTCTTCCTTTCCCCTTTGACTCTCCAACACCTCACAGCTCTGGCATCACATTACAGAAGGTATTACAGATTAGTCAGAAATAATGCAAAGCGGAACCTGTACAGTATATACTTCAGCAAAGAGGATAAAAACTGTAAATGGTGCCAATAACGAGAAGATTCTTGCCCTTTGTACAGCAGAGATTGGAAAACACCTCTCTGTTGAAGTAGAAATAAAGGTAAATTAAATTAGAAAAAGGCTTGAGTTAGACCTGTATGTTACTATTGACAGAGCAGATACATGAATATTTTTTTCTAGCACCCTCATATTAACACTTGCTTGTTCATTCCTGGTATACTCTTACCCTCACATTTCAACTGGCTTAACTATTTTGCAGCGAACTGAACGGGGGAACTCACAAAAGTTACAGGCAACCCAAAACACACACAAAAAAGTTTTATTTTTAACCCAGACTGATCCCACTACTTGCACAGCTGCCCCAACCCAGGGGGATGGAGAAGAGTAGGAACCGCTCTACCTGGCTTTGCAACTTGCAACAAGAAATACTTATGAAACTGCAGTTTCACAAAGTAGGTCCTACAAATGTATTTGAAACCTATAAGAAATACTACCCCTGTAGCAATCAAAGGGCATTTCTGAAATAGGTCTGACATGCAAGACTACAATATTCATTTACATTAGTATGGCTATAGTATGAATTTTGCTTTAGTCTGGTCTGTTTTTTCTAATACAACAATCATACCCAGTTAGAGATTGTTCAATGTTTTAGTAAACACTTGGCTCACTTGCCAGCAGCCCGTATAACCACTTCTCTATTTGCAGCCATGTTTTCTGAGGGACAGCAGCTGTTACAGAAGATGTTTCATTATTAGGCTATTGATAAGATTTGATATTTGCTGGAAAATTTCTAATTAACCAAGTGTGCCACATTCCCTATCTTTGTAAATCAAATAAATGAGATTTCTTGAATTTTAATTTTCTAAATCACCTCAAACACTCCAGAATGTAATTTAACAGGGAACACAACACATTTAGTTTAGAGTCTAAGCGAGGTTTTGAACAGTACTTTACTCCTTGTCTATATATTAATCTTGCTTCTGGGTGTCATAACTTCCTACAGGATTAACTGAAAAAACTCCAAACCAAAAATCTCAAGCAGCAAAGACAAAAATCACTGAAATTTCTGCCAACATGTATTTTCTTTTTCTGAGGTCAGCCTGCTCACAAGGAATACCAGGTACCTGTGAGACTCGCTGGGTACCTCCTGACATCCTGAGCAGTGCCCCTCTTGGGTGGGGAACAGCAGTATGACCTGGAGCCAAAGTCAAGATCTTGATTCCTCCCTCCTGTTTCCAGGACAACTCTTTTCAAGAGGTTTAAAAAGCTATAGGTCTAGACCCAGACTCTAGCTGCAGCGATAAATAATTCATCTTCATCTCCCTGATGAGGACTGTGATGGACAGTTACATTTCTTAGAAGGAAAAGAACTTTCCATAAGGAAGAGAGATTTATTTTTTTTTTTAATGACCACACTTAGCTGAGAACAAACTCCTGGAGGAAGAAGGCAATCACAGATTTCTCATTCCCCATCCCACTATTGGATATGCTTTAACTTGCTTCCACTAGCTTAAATTCACAGCAGTCCATAACTAACACACAGACAAAACAACAAAATCTTTACACACAAAGTTCATTTCCTGGAGAGATAATTCAAAGAAAATAAATGAGCTGCATAACAGATGTGTCATATAATGCACCATTGCAGTGATACAGACAGGGTAAGAACCTATCCAGGAGATGTCTGCAATAAATCTTTCCTAATTATTTCTGTGTATCTTAAAAACTCCTATATATCTAATGTGAGATTTTAGTGAATGACTCATTTGAACAGAAAACTAATACAGATGATATTAAAATAACCTCTAAATGGGAATTACAGCTGATTGTACTCAGAGATGTAGTACTGGAGAGAAAATAGAAGAATTAGGCTGAAGTTATAAAACATCAAGTAAAAAGAGCCAATTTATGTGAATTATGTGAACAGGGAACAATGGATATGTGCGCATGCACATACATATCGCATCAGTGCTTTCCAACAATCACATATTCTTTTTTTAAATTATTTTAAGAAATAAATAAATCAGGAGGGATCATTACTTACTGTTTACTTAGACTGGAAATTAACAAGCGTTTCTTGGAAAGCTCCAGGGTTCAGCATAGCTGAAGACTCTAAGACAGATATGTTCATCCAAGAGTGTAAATTACTTATCAGCTAAAGAAAAATAGCAGGAAATGTTTTTATAAAAGGATCATTTCTTTTAGAAATAAAATATTACAGTTTAAGTATTTAATTTCCCTAAGTTTTGGCTAAAAATATAAAAATTATTACTGTGGATGCTCATTTTTGCCTCTTTGCCAAGACCAGTAGAATTTCATCTTCAAACATTTATTATCAAATGAACTTGTATACTCTTGAATGCCCAATGAACTCCAATACATAAGCGGCTCTTATTAAAAGAATGTTAGCTCCTTCTTACATGTTGGGTGTTAAGATTACTTACAGTAAGTCAATTTATTTATTGAAGATATTTGTTGAGACAGCTTGTTGGGAAGCCCCAACATTCAAATCTTTGTAATTCAAGTATTTCTTACTCTGGCAAGTTCTGAAGAGAGTTGGCCTTGTAATAGCACTTTGGGTCTTGATTTTAAAACCACTATGTACATAAGGAACTTTACATATGTGAACTAGTTACATAATCTTAACAAACGTATCTGGATATGCGCACACTTGGAGAAACAGAGATTTACAGGGTAAGTTTGTCTTCAGATTTAAATTTAAATTTCAGCATATGCTCCAGGTAGGGATATTTAGATGGAGAGATGTATTTGAGGTTTACCACTCTAGAGAAGGGTGGTTTTTTTTTAAAAATTGCCTAGAGTAGAACATAATTATTGTGCTGACCTAATAAATGGATGGCTTTGGATGCCTGTATTAATTGTTTTTCAAACTGTTCACTTCCATTAACAAAGAAGAGAACTAAGACGTCTCTGGGAAAATAAATATTATAGCATTTAAAATTAAATACTGTGGTTCCAACTGTTATTGATTTATTAGACAAATGTCATGAAGAGCGTATTCAGCTGTATTTCCTTTTTTCTAAATATACAAAACACACTTTATCTGAGAAAAAAAAAGTGAATTTTCCCAGCATGTTACACACATTCACCACCATCTTAGGAGAAACACATTTTCTTAAAAGAAAAGCCACAGCCATTTTTTGGTCCTGTGCACAGAGAACAACTACAATTATGAAACGTGAGGAAAAGACAGTCACTTTCATTCTGTATTTGCTTATAAACATCTGTCTCATCGCAGCTTTCCTAAATTCAAGGAGGCTAAAAGTTTGGATAACATGCTTGATTCAATAGCTTTTAGCAGTCGCCTTTCTACGCAAAGTAACTACCTCTGTGAAAAAGAGGACAATATAGCACTCTCTATGAATTACTCTAACACTGGATTTTTATAATATTAGAAAGAATTACTGACATTTATCATGCTTTTGAATTAAATACCACCTTACATATGCAGTAGAGCTTTTAGTTGTGGCCACAGAATGGTGCTGAAAGGGATACAGGCAGAATCACTCACATAATGGTACCAACACCTGACATTCGTCAGAATCTCTTTCTTCTTCTGGACAAAGAAATAAAATCTGGAAAGCTATGAAATTAGCTTTAGAAATTTGTAAAAAAAATTAAATGTTGCAAGACATGTATTAGAAAACCCTCACGGATATACTTCCAAGCTCATTCAAAGGTTCTCTAAAGAAATATTCAAAGTGGTTGTCTAACTACTTTTCCTTTCCTGACTCTGTTTCCCTTGATTTAAAATTTATGCAAATGTACTGACCCTGTTTGAATAGATTCTTGTAATCCCCACTGCCAGGAAACTCCTGGTGAAAGAATGGGGCACAAAGCTCAAAGACTATGGCTTGGAAGAGGAAATGACAGGGCTAGTAAGTGGCAGGGGGGATCAGGCAACAACCAGATCCTTCTGTTTTGAAGAGTCCCTGAACAAATTACTGTCCTCCAGTAGGAGCCCTAGGCATGAGTAAGAGGCCCAGGACCGAGCTGCAGAAGTTATTGTTGGCTCATGTGACCAGTTCCCAGTATCCTCTTCCTCTGGTTCCCTTGAATGTGCTCTCTAATTTTTTTCCCCATTGGACTCTCCTTGATGTTGGTCCTGATGCATTTATCTCCCCTTCTACATTCCTAACTCTAGGGGCTCCCCTAGAGTTGGAAAACCATTGCATTAGGATAGCCCTTAAATTTCCAATATCACAGTTATTCAGACCCTGATACTTTTTCCTTCTACTATCATTTTCTTCCAGTCTTCAGCTAGTGAAAGCACTGCCTGTATTTTTGTCCCCATAGATACCTGCAGACAAAGTTAATGTTCCTTTCCAAGCACTTCTGCTAAACTGTTCCTTCTCAACTTTCGGCTTTTCACTGTGACACAAGTTCCCAGTGTACATAACTCTGTCAGATGTCTCTCTAACCTTTAGAATCAGCATCTTCTCTTCAGTTTCCCACCGACAAAGTATTGTGTCACATGTTCTCGCCCTTTTCTCTCATTTAAATTTCTCTACAGAAGGAAATACATGTCATTGAGTTTCAAAAGACTAAAAGATTATCTATAAATAAAAACAGAAGTTATTTGCAAGAGCAGGTTTGTCTCACAGCACCCAGAAGCTGGGGAGGGAGGATGGACAGGGGGGTTTATTTGGTTTTACACAATATAAACCTGAAAGACTAAAGATGCTTCCAAGACTTAGAAAACAAAGACATGGAAAGCTTTGTTTCATATTCAACAATTTTATCCCTGCTACCCTGCATAATCATGCTATTGCATGAGATACCTCTCAGTCTGATGTTCAAAGACAAATGGTAAGTGATTACCTTATTCCACTATAAGGATGGATTCTTGTCTCTTACATTCATTGTAATGAATTGAAACTTCACAGAAATTAAATTAGCAAAAAGCAGGCATAAAGTAAAATCCAGATGCATGTTATTATTTCTCTTTTGCTTACAGATCTATTTGCTTCCTCTGTTTTTCCCCTGTGAAGTCAGGGCAGCAGTTAGAGTATCATTTCAACAGATTAAACAGATAAGCAGAGAGCTGTTTTTTTAAATAACATTTTACAAATCTCCACAGCAAGCCCATTAGTCAAAGAAAAAAAGCAGATATTTGGGGAGGTTTGTTAAAAATTATTACAGGGATTGAAAGTGATTCTTTTTTAAACTAAGTGTAAATTATTGCCAGGAGGATCTCTGGACTTTGTAGCTTTGTAAACTGCCCTGCACCTAAACAGTTATTAACATACACTACACTTGCATAAGACTTCTTTTCTTCTACTGCAAGCTGATTTTTTTTTTTTTTTTCAAGGTTTGGTGTCACTGAAGTGCAGTGTAAAATTGTGGCTATTGTTGGCCTCTTTACACACTGTTCCTAATTTAACAAACAGAGCAGTTTAGAAGGTCAAATAGGAAAACAATATCTTAAGAAAATAGCAACTTCTGTGGCTTTGAAATAAAAAAAAAATCAGTGCCAAAATGTTTATCTCCTCGGTTCACGAACCCATAAAATAAGTACAGCACCGTGAATCATCTCAAAACTTCAAAGCCTGTATGCCCAGCGTACCATTTTAGGGCCATTAAGTTGTACAGCTACTGTACTTCTAGTAAATAGTTATACAAAGCTGTAGCAGCAGTGCCAACGACTTCACCCTTGCAGCAAAATCTTCTTAAAGCTACACTCTTTACCATGAACTCACTGTGTAATCTCAGAATGTCTCTTACCATCTTAAGAGCTTCTGCACAAAAAAATTACTGAAGATCACATTGAAAATACCAGGCTCCTTTAGAGAATACAATACTCCAAATATAGATATTAAATTATATACACAGTAAGGGAATAATGAAACACAATAAGCTAATTCTTTTGACTTATCAGCATTTCTGTAGAAAAGCAAAGTAATGGTTTTGCTCATTGCAAAAAGACCATGGTGGAAATTCACTAAACTAAAAAACTTCATTCTATACGACTGAAGGTGGTACTATATCCCCAAGATGTTATGCAAACCAAGAAGAAAATAGAAAGCCATATCTTTCAGGAATATGTGATTCAGAAGTGAGCAGAACATTTATTCATCCATACTGATACCTTGCCTACCTTGTGATTTTTAGTGACATGTCCCAGTTAAATGGTAAAAGGCTCGATTTACATGTGTAAAGTTAAGCCCATCACAATCTGTTTGCACCCACCTTGCGCAGCTGCTTGCTCTTCCAGCTGACTGGGGTAATCAGAAGGCACCACTGCTACCTTACAGGGCCATCTGGGAGGACTTAAGCCAAAACCCCCATTAGGGGGGAACGTAAAGAGCAAGTCCTATGGGGCACCCTGAATTTTTTGTATATGTCATAGAACACTGTTCAAGACTTTTGTTAATGTAATCTGGCAAACCCACTTTTATCAGTGGCCAAGGTTTCAAAGGCAAATCAAAACATGCTTTTAAACACGTGGCATGTTATGAATTGCACTGTCATGGGAGAACTTTGTTATGACCTCAGTTAACAATCATGATATACTTAAATATTGAAGATAATTTTTTAAGGTTATGCACAAGAAGCTGCCACAAGTTCTGTTTCCCCCAGCAGTTTATAACACTATCTAGATTGCAGAGTCAAATTAAGCAAGATTGAACTATTGCTGAACAAGTTGCAATGAAGATATAGATCATTTCTCACCTTCCCCCCAGGGTATGTCTGCAAAGATACCTCATTTTGGAGATTGTTCTCAGCTTTTCTTTATAACAGATCTCTGCCTACATTACACTACATAGTTCATCATTAATTAATTTTATTACTTCTTTTTGTAGAATATATTCACTTCTGTCCAGTACCTCTTCTAGTGACCTGTTTATTCACACTCACTGATGTACATCAGAAAGACTGGCTGACCAAAACAACATCTTTACTAGTTGCTTTGACACACTCCCTCTTCTTTAAAGCCTACACAGAAAAATAAACTCCAGACATGTCCCTGAAAGTCCTTATGCTTATTTGTAAGCTGTATCTTTATTACATTTCTGCTCTATTAATATCAATTTCTTCTTCAAGAAATATGCTTTTAACCCAGATACTCACATTGGCTCTGCTTTTTGCTTTCTGTCAGCTAAGTGCCTGCATTCAGCTAAATGAACTCGTGCAATGCTTCCAAGGTTTGAGAGATGTGCATAGGAGAGGCTGTTTCCTGCAACTGCTTTTTTCTGCTGGTAAAAAGCACATTCACTTTTAGAAAAAGATGTTTTTACCCTCAATTCTGAAGCTTGAAACCTTAGTAGATTAGCTGAGAAAATAACTGAGTGGAATCCCACAATGCTGTTGCACAAAACACTTCACCTAACAGAAGTTATTTAATTCCTCTGTTTATGAGTAAAGTATACAAATATCCTCTCTAATTAGGCATTATCGCATAATTCCTAGTAATCATGGAGTATTCAAAGGCAACATACTGTGGAGGTGAAAATACAACTTACATTGCCAGACACATTTCTGTCAATATACATTGCCAGTACATTCCAGAAGAAGGAAACAGGCAAACAGTCCAAGCAAAGGTCTTTGAAAGGTGACCAGTACTTCTAAGATTTAATATCGGCAACTAAGAACACTCAACCTTTTCTAGGGACCACATGAGAGATTAAAAAAAAATAAATAAATATTTAAGCACTAAGCTCCAAAATTCCTGCTCTAAGAGGACACAATTTTAGAGGCAGGTAAACAATTGGGCCTGAATTCTTTTAAATCAACTTTCTAAAATACTTTAATTTCTGCTTTTCGTCATGCATACTGTCCCCCAAGACACAACACCAAGAACCAACTAGATGTCCAGCACTTCCAGAATTCCCAAACTATTCATATCCTACCTCCTCTGCCTTAGGAATTTCCTTTGGTATGACTGTTTGTACAGTGCCTAACAGATTAAGCTATAACTGGGAAGGAATTCTTTTTTTTTTAACAAAAGTTCACTGGTTTTATATCAAACCTCACCTGCTACAGTACTTACTAATTCATATACATAGAGCCATTTGGCTTAGTTTCTCCTTGGGAGCTATTTTGGCAATCAAAAGGCACATTTATTTAAATGTAAAATACATTGGATATACACAAATAGTTTATAACTTCATACATTTGATTTTCCAATTTCAGAAGCTTGTGTAGGTAATAAAGGGTATATTTGGTAAATCAAGTGGTTTTTTGATCTTCACCAGATGTAATCATCTTATGACAAACAGTTTTAGAGAGATTTCTGAGTAAAAAATGTATCTAAGTTCCCTAACAGTGTTGCTTTGTATCTAAACACATTTTCTTTAATTACAATAACTATCAAAATCAAATGTCATAGAAGACATACGTTTCCAGTTGAACAACGTAATGAATTTAGAGTGCGGTAAATTCACATTGAATGTAAATTAATTGATTTTAAGAGACTTAGACTAATTATATCTCTAAAATTGGTAGAAAAGTCATTTGAATTTAGCTGTTCTGATAGTGAATACCTTTAACACAATGGACATATGTTCATTTTTCAGAAGCATTTCATAAAGGCATGATCCAAAGCATACCTAAATTAACAGGAAAACCTGCCCTTGACTTGAACAGACTGTGGATCACATCTTAACCACTGTGGCTTTGTCAAGAATAAAATTCTCAGGTGATTTCTTATAAGATACGATGAGAAATGAAACACACACAGGTTCTCATTGATCATAGCTGGAGCCCACAAAGTGACATGTGAAAAGTAGTAAAAAGGGAACCCATGAGGACTGGAAAAGACTCAGATTTTATGGGTTATTGATTTACCAGGAAGAGTCTTGCCAAGTTTAAATGAAGGAAAACAGAAAAATGGGATAACCCATGTGTAATGCTGTTGAGGTAATGCACTACGTGAGTGAAAGCTGTGGTAGTGTTGTCTAACATCCCTTCATAAAGCAGCTGCATATTTTTAACAAAGTAAATGGATACAGTAAAAATTAGAGATCAGAATCCCAGTGAATTTTAAATTATCGTGTATGCATCATGTATGCATATTGTGTATGTTTTTACAAAGCTAGAAATATGGCATGTGCAATAAATTTCCAATAAACACTTAAATGTTAGCTTATGAAAAGTAGTCTTCTAGACTGAAATTTTAAAAGATGATGAATTTTAATTGCAAAACTGCTCTCTCATTTCATTGGTATAAATTAATTAAACCACATGAATGAATTAGTAATATAACCTTCAAACAAAAATATTACATTCTTGCCACAATTCTGATTCCCTTCAAGAAAAGAGGGGCAACCATGATGCACCAAAATGATAAAGATAAAAACACCTAGTTCCAGTAGGAAGAAAATTTCATACAAAAATTGCTATTTTGGCTCTGATTTTCAGACCCAAAACTCATGGAAGATCTGTAACTTATGGTCAAAAAGATAAACTGGTAATTAAATAATAATACAAGTTCTTATGGGCTCAATAGTAATGCTGAGTTTATGGCTTACATTACAGACATGAAAGTAACTCTTGTTCCAAAAGGAATCTAAGTAATTAACATAATTTAATTAGATTAAATTGATTAGATTTGGCTTTTAGTAATCTGGTTTTACCTTTAATTTCGCTGGGTTTTGTCTGAAAAAAAATTATTTGCAATCAAAACCTGTCCAACATTCTACATTGTGGGGAAATACATTTTCTTAAATAAATCTTTCTTCAAAAGTCACTTACACTGCGCTATAGTTTTTTATCAATCAATATAACATAAAATTTGTGACTTTGTATGCATTTATACTTAGGTGAACAATTTACATGAAATTAGAAGGTGTAGCATGAAAACCGGGATGTCTTTTTTGTGTTGCTTTGCCATGTAGATGCCTTTGTAGTCCACTGGGGCTTTTTTTTCCTTACCTGGAACTCTCTTTGCCCAGTTGATCATATGCACTAATTCTCTGTCTGCAAGGTTGGTCAACAGGGTCATCATAGAGGCTTCGTTGAATGGTCTATTTGGGTCATATTCAGAATAAACTATCGGTGGCTCAGCTTCCAGCAAGGCACTGACCATCTGTTCTGCCGTCAGGGATAGGGCGGGACTGTTCTTCTTGTTATGTTTAACCACCACTGGACTTGTCCAAAGGGTGGGAGCTCGCAGCTCCGTAGAAGAAGCCTCCCCGTTCCTGGAATCCTGCTCCTCTCTTTGACGTTTTTGTTTCATCATTCGCCCACCTCTGCGGTCTTTCCGGATTCCTAGAGACACACAAGAATATAATGAGCTCCTTTCCTTGAACATATGTATTACCTACACATTGGCTTTAGCCAATAAGCAGCTGCTGTTGCTAGACCCAGGCAGCAGTAAACCTTGGATTATCTTCTGAAGAATTATTCCTACATATGGAATCACACATGAGTAGTTGGAGAGAAAAACTATTTTAAAACTTATAGTGTCACCCCTTACTAAAATTTAGATCAGTTGGCCTTACACAGGACTCTAGACTAGTGACACTATAGAGCTGCCTTAGCCTCACAAACAGTAGTCGGTAATTGGGAATAAATATTTCTTTAGAGCACAAACTTCAATGTCCCAACCTCTTGCAGACAGCTCTTCTATAAATGATCAATGATACCTTAATGATCTGTGTGGGCCAGATAGATCACAGAAGTAGCTCTCAAAAATTATCCATGAAAGTTTTGCTCAAGTTCACCAATTATTTTAACTAAATATCATCCTATTACTGAGCCTGTGATCTTCGTAATTACATAAAAATCGTACAAAAAATGTTCCCATTTTAAGATGAGCTTATACAGCAATAAAGAATGCCATCTAAGTAGATAAACAGAAGCAAGAAAAGGAAAGATAACGGTAACCTCAGAATCTAATGTTAGAGACCTACTGTCAAAAGGCTGTAATAACTATAACAGAAACTGTCTTAGTCATTACTGCACATTTCTGCAATGTGCTTAGCACTGTATGACCCTGAACCTTGGGATATTATCAAGTCAGCCATACCAATTAGAACAACAACATAAGACCTTAGAGTGGAACAAAATCTCCCTTTGTGGAAAGGTTACAAGAAAAACATAATGATAAAGCCCATGTCGACTCCAACCATAAAGGGAAGATTAAGTCTGGCTCTGAGTGGAGGAGGCACAAGCATTTTGAGGCTGAGTTAAAAACTTAAATCAATCATCAAGTGGGGGCGAGGTACAAGCATGTAATAAGGAAAGCACACAAGAAACTGAGCTATGAGGAGAAGGTAATGACGGGGCTTACTCTGGAGTTCTCATGCAATGTGGAAAAGCAGCACTAGTTCCACTTTGAAAACCAAAAGAAACATCATCTATAGACAAGGAGGCAAAGGATTCAAGCAACAGAGAAGACAGAACAATTTATTTATAAAAAAAAAAAAAAAAAAGCTTTGAGAACTGCTGGCACTTGCAAGTAATCAGTACACATCTTTCTGACCAGTGGGGGAGTGGGAAATACAATCTTTGCTCAGCTTTTTTCACACCACAAAAGTTTAAGCCTTTAGATTCCCAGTATTTGTTAGCAACATCTTCATCTCACATCCAATATTCCTTCATATAAATGTTGGATCATATCAGCAGGTGTCTTTTCTCAATTTCAGAGGAACAGAGATCTCTTGATCTGTTTGCCTTTCTCTGAATATGGTGATTTTTTCACTGAATTAGTACTTGAAGATTAAGCACTTTTAAGTCTAATTAATTCAAAATCTAGTAGGCCTCCTGATTCTATTCTATTAATCTTTCCAGATAAAGCAAGTTCAATAAATCTTTCATCACTCCTACTACTTAACCTCTCTACATTTTTCCATTCTTTAAACTCCTTGTAAGCCAAAAGTCTCAAGTGCATTGCTGCTCCCGTCTTTCATTCAGCAAGATCAATTTTTTGTACCACTGAAATGTTTAGGAGAGGAGGAGGAGATTTTTACAATTAAGGAGAAGACTTATTTTGTCAAAATGTCATCCTAGTGTTGTTCTCATTGGTAGCTTTCTTCATTGCAATACTCAATAGCATGCGTGCTCTATCTGTATTTTTGCTTTATGCTTTCTATCAATGTAATATTTTTGAATTAAAATTGCTCTGTGAAACACACAGACATAATCATTTGAGCAAAACCACATGAATCATGCACACTAAGGCATTTGTTAACTTTCTCACATCCCCAATTCTACAGTTGCTCATCTAGTAGTTTCCTTTTGAAGTGTTAAAAGTATCCTTGGGGCTGTACTGTTGAACATACTCATAAATAGATGGACTCAGAACTGACATAATTCAAAAACAAGATCTTAAGGTTATAATAATACTATAAAAACATCAGATAAGTTCGTTTAGAAAGTAAATAGAAGGCTAGAAATTACTAAGAGAGGGAGGGAGGACAGAGCATCTTCATAAATCAGATTTTATTAACTCATGAAGCACACTACAATGAGCACTGTGCGGTTCTGTTCTTCCCATTAAAAAAAAAAAAAAAAAAAAAAAAAAAAAAAAAAAAAACCCTCTAAAAAAAAAGGGATAAGAGAAAGACAAGATGATCCTAAGTGTGAACCAAGTTTGGTGCAAGAAACAGCTAAATTGACTGTCTACTTGGCCTGCAAGTCAGATACAGATCAGGAGTGGCAAGAAGATTAATAAAGCCCAAACGCTCCCACTTCTCTTCTAATACAAGATGGTATCAAATGAAACTACCCCATGTAAGGTTCAGGACAGATGAAAAGAGTTTCTTTTTCACACATGCAGAAGCAAAGCTGAATGTGTGAATAGATTAGAAGCTGCTATATATTAGAAAACTGTCGGCCAAATTTAATGAAGAAGGAATACATTAATGGTTAATAAACACAAGTAAGGCACCTTTGATTTAAGTCCCCATGGCATAGATTACTGGAAGATCAGAAAGGACTTTTTTTTTGTTTTGTTTTTTACTTATTCCAGGCCTGCCTTGTTAAGTAAAACAAGGATGCATAAGAATTTCACAAAGCAGAGGAAGGTGGCAAATGTAAGCACATTTAGCAGCTTACAAATCAACTACATTCTAAATAAGAACAATAGTTTTGTTTTTAATTTGTCTGCAAGCTTTCCACTGTCTTTTCTTCACCTTGAAAAAAGCGGTGTATTCAGCAAAGTTGAACATAACTGGTTTGGAGGAGATGCCCCAGACAAATTTATTTTTACATTTTAATTTCAGGATTAAAAAAACCCAACAAATCAACCAAATATAGTAACCTTACACTGGATTTTGTAAAGACCACATGTGAGGAAAAAAAAATCAGTAAAAGTATGCATTCCTTCTGCAACACATCAGCAGCTTTTATGATCACAGAATGATCTGTATAAGCATCATACTCATCAGAGATTTACAGAAATTACTACTAACTCTAACCCCTCGATAGACGAGCAACACAGTGATTTTATTATTCATTTTCTTGGACCAAATAAGAGTGACATCTCCCTGAAAAATGCAAGTGCCTCCAAATCTCCATCAGCTTAGTCAAATTTATCTCTCTTAAAAAGAGATAATAGTGATGCATAGTCACTAATTCCAAGAAAGACAACTCTATCAAGCTACAGTTTCATTGGCAAAAGTGCAATGATCCTGTAAGTTTTTTTTAAATATATGAATGCATTAATTTTGATTCCACAGTTCAGCCAACAAAGGAACCTGAAATGCCAAGTGCTTATGAAAAGCAACATTCTACCAAAAATGGAAGTACTATGTTTCTTGCAAAAGCTCTAAAATAATTTCCACTTGAGTTTTAAAGCTTCAAGAGCCAAGATTTTCAAAGACAATTTTATAGAACTTCATATGTAAATTCAGTCAGCCTTTTAGATATGGAGGTTTCAAAACTGCTGATTAATTATATATTCCAGTCAGTAAAACCTGATCAGCAATAAAATTGCATAATGACAGTGGAGGTAACGTTAACCAAATGAAAAACTTCACTGGGGTTTTCCAATATGTGATTAAAATGGAACAAAAATTAATTTTGTATTATTTACAAAAATAATAATTGCTAAATAATAAATAAATAATAAATAAACTGCAAAGAACGAATTTTCTCCTTTACACCTTCAGTATTATATAAAATATTCAAGAATATTTACAGGAAGAAGAGAAGGAGAACTGGCAGAATAAAATTTGCTTTTCTCTATGTGAACCACAGAATTATGCATTTTAGATTTAAAGATATACATATAATCTCAAATTCTATTCTACTTAAAGATATTAACTCCTTTATATAATATTCTTAAATTTCTTTATTATTAGAAATTTTGTAGGAATATTTGTCAAGTCAAAAATGTTTTTTGTTTGCAATAAATGGAAACAAATTTGATAAAACCCAATAAAATTTTCTTGGCACTAAGACTGAAAAAAAAATAGTTATTTGACAAAACTGAAGCAGCCAAGATATTTTTATGTCCTTCTTTTTGTTCACTACTCTGGAAATCTTAAACACAACAGCTATTGCTTTTTGTCTTGTTTGCAACACCCACCTTCTATCTGGAACACTTTCTGTGCTATTTTAATTGACATGATACAAAAAAAAATCCAGAAGACCTTCATCTTCTCTTTCTTCCTTACGCACAACATTGACTCTGCTTGCCCACAAGAGGGGTGGGTATTAATATGGAAACTTCATCTGCCTGTCATTGTAAAATATATTCACTTGCAGCCTGTTTATTAACTCATCTCTTAACACTCTCTTCACACTCACACTCCATTTCGGCTGTGCTGGAGTTCCAAACAGCTTTCCGACAGCTGCAAGCAAAAACTACAGTAAAGTTACTTACTACAAATAGTACCTTTTTTTGAAGTCTAAAACTCTCAGGTGAATCGCATGCTTAATGCATTCCCCAATATTTTTGGAATGAAATCTACCCCAAAATTCTACAGAGGTCTAGTCCTCTAACTGCATTTTAGTATACAGATTTTCAGCACATCATTTTTTGACTCACTGTATCGGTGGTCATCAATCACGGTGAATTCAGGCATTTTACATGTGGAGCTCAGCCTCACAAAGAACACTAACTCCTTGATGTGCAACCTCCTGGATCACCTCAGAAAAGGTGAGACATCAGCCCTGAGCAACATCCACAACCTAAAAAACTTTAGACTTTCTTTAAGTTTCTGTTTCAAATGCATCTCTGTGCTTCACCTTGCAAACAATCTGCAAAATCAGTTACTAGTATCAAGGTACATATTTAACTGTGGCAACAGAAATAAAGTTTTGGAATTTTCTGGAGGGTGCAGGACACTAATAAGATCATACGATAAGGTGGTTCAATATAGGTCACACCAATATTTTCTCTATTTTCTGACATTTGAGAATTTCACTTTGCAACTTTAATCGACTATTAATATATTTTATTAATATACATCATGGTTGTACATATCATACACAGAAATTGATTTTCCATCAATTAAATTGTAGCTGTCACTGCGTGACACACACGTCACCTGACAACACTGTTCTAGTTTGGGGGAGGATGTAAATACTTCATTTTATATAAGAACATAAGTAGGCAGAATGCAATTGCACAAATTGTGAATTCAGGCAAGCACGCTATCTCTTGCATCATGATAACTGGTAAAGATGTTGTGGTTGTAGTATTTTTCTCAGAATATCCCATTCAGTAAAACTGACTTAGTCCAGTGCTGTTTATCTTAGAAGAACCTTACAGCGACATGAAACTAAGATAATTTAAAATCACCACCTTCTTTAAAGAAATCTAGAAGTTCATTATCATTGTGTAGCTGGACCATAAAAATATATTCACTTCTGAGACAGTTTCTGTTTTTAACTCTCTGTCAATAAACATGCAAAAGCACAGTAATCCCTCCAGGACAGGTGCTGGAAGCCCATGATGCACAACCAGAAATGGTGGTACATTCGACTTCAGAATTCCAGGTCCAAACAGTGGAACGAGACAGTATTTTATCCTGGAAATTCCTATATAATGTCTATTGGAAGTAGAAGGGTTTGTTTCACATTTTATAAACAAAGAATTTCACCTGTTACTACATATGCTTTCTATATGTATAATTAAGATTTTGGTTTGATTCCTGAGAGAATATTTGGGAAAAGAAAGTTGACTGGTGAAAACTCTCACCCAACCTCAGGAGCTGATATTTGCAGGATAAAGGGAGAAAAGGGAAAACTTCTTTAATTTAACACCCGGCTTTCAAGTAACTCCTCTGTTGCTTCTCCTTGTAGCCCTGGAAAGGCTCTAGCACCTATAAGTTCACAGGAAAAGCAGAAAAGATAAACTGAAACAGCTAGAAAGAGAATTGATGGAGATCTGCAGAGGGGAAGACAATTGAACTGATGTGGGAATGGGATTATTAAATGCTTCTAGGATACATTTAAAAATCAGGACATAATTACTGGATTGGAATGTAATTCTCATTGCTGCCTGCATAATTTTTCAGCACATTATACACTTGCAGAGGCAATGTACTCCATTCAGGTTAATTACTGAAACAAATAAGTCTATCTTAATAAAAAATGTGCTTTAGGCTATAGCAGCCAGTATATCCATGTGTCTTTTCCCTCCAAAAATTTTAACTGCGTCCTTTCTTTGCACTTGCTGAGTTTATACAGTACTACAGATTTTTAAAGTACTAAAAGAATAATTTTCTAATCCTTACCTGTTTCCATGGGCAATGCCTTGACAGAAATAACAAGTCACTTGTGTCTCTCTATAGAAACACAGATTAGAGGCGTACTGTTAATTTAGGAGGGTTTTTTGATATATTTTCTAATCCTTACCTGTTTCCATGGGCAATGCCTTGACAGAAATAACAAGTCACTTGTGTCTCTTTATAGAAACACAGATTAGAGGCATACTGTTAATTTAGGGGGGTTTTTTAATATTATTTTTTTAATATATGCTCTGCAGTAAAATTCCTATTTTTGCATTGATCTAAAATTTTGCTTTTAGTAGTTTCTATAGCTGTTATATCATATATCAACACAAGCATAATATAAATAGCAAAAAATGTAACTGGTCATAGGTTGTAGCCATGATAAATCTGTGAGATCTCAGGTATGTTGTTATTAGAACACATTTTGATATCTTTCACCTGAAAATCTCAGGGCTTCTTTACTCATTATGATTTTAACTTCTCAAAAAACCCAAAAATGTTAAAATCAATGTACAAAAACTTAAAATCACACAGTGAACAAGCAAGAAAATTTAAAACAATGCCTCAATCATCATTGGTAAAGCTTACCCATCTCACATTGGTATGCATGTGTGTATTAACAAACATTTCAATCTAAAACTCTAGAACCGCAAAAAATTTTCTTTTTCTAGCATGTGCTAGCCCTGATGCATGCAAAAACCAGAGTTATCTCTAGATACAGTCCACATTGTGATTCAGTGACAATAGAAAGGCTTTTTAATAAAATAGTAGAAGATGGTTTTAAAATTAGTGTTTACATACATTCATGATTTGAATAATGTGGTAGTTTCCTACTGCTGCAAGGAAAGCATATTCACTCCAATTGCATTTTAGCTTCTCTACTTTCTTAGGTTACAGGAAGATACCAGGTTTAGAAGGGAAGTCCAGGGAAATAAATACATGAACTGTTAAATCCCTTGCCCGCTTTTTGAAAAGTACCATCAGAGAAGCAGCATGCTGTTGGACTAAACATTAATTAGTCAGGACATCTCAAATCATAGACAAAAATAATCCCTATCACAATATCTGTTTTTTTTGTCTCCTAACAGCTTAGAAAACCTGTAAATGACATGTAAAATGTTTCACTACTGTTCACTCAGGTGGTGATAATGGCATCTGCCCTGGCCATGGGCACAAGATTGCAATTACTGCTCAAAAGTCACTGACACATAACTTTGAGCTCTACCACTAATGGTCCACGGGCAGCACTCTGCAAATCCTTGCAATAGTCAGTGCTCTACAATTTAACTTCTACTTTGTACTTGACAGGCATTCGGATGGCATTTGAAGCATTTAAACTAGTTGGAAACAAAGTAGATTTGGAAACTTGACAAGTCAAAACATAAAGGCAAGCTAAGTGCCAGAACTGGAGAACCAGAGTTCAGTTTCTAGGCAGCAAGCATATAAGCAATAGCTTCTCATTCACATCAGCGTTTTATGTCTTACTGGAACTATTTTGCAAAATAAGAAACTTTTAACCCAGAGAAGAAGCTCCTTCTTAGAAACTGTTCTATCAGAAATGAAATCTTTGAAGAGTTTCTTCCCTATTTGTGGCTTCCTGGTAATGCAGACTTTTCCATTGCACCAACACAGCTGCTGCCTCTCCTAGGAGGACCAGGTTCAGGACAGGGCTGGTGGAAATGTTACGGGAAAGGACAGCCTCAGCCTTATACAAAGGAAAAGACTGCAGCACCTAGGTTAAACAGGATTACAGAATTAAGACATTTGGCTCGTAAATAAATTGGAGGAAAAAAGTCGGAGCGTGAGGATGGCATAGGAACCATACTAAAACCCCGTGTAGCAATCAATAGTTTGTGGCAAATCATGGCAGAAAGGAAAAGGAATTACTTTTGATTTTTTTTGGAAGAAAGAGGACAATAAAAAGATGGATCTATGATTCATTTGGGGAACAGTGATCGGTAAATTGTTTACCCTGTCTGGAGCAACCTTTGAACCTGAGATTCTTTGTCCACAGTTCTGCTCAGCAGACCCCAGATGATAAGAGACGTTTGACACATCTATATACACACAGAGCCTTGCACTAGCACTACCAGCCTATAATTTTGTCAGTTTGTCAAAGGAGTATTTCAAAAGTGCTTGGAAACACCTTCTCTTCCAAACAATTTTGTTACTCTTCGAGACTGATCTGCCTCATCAGAATTATGTTGAGAATTCCCAGAGAGAAGAAATACCTGGTGTTTGGTAAAACAAACCCTGCTTGAGAATAAAAGACTAAATGAATGTGGTAAGTAAAAGAGATTATAAATAAGAAGGCATCCTTCAGAAAGCCAGACAGTCTATAGCCTGGCTGATGATCAGAATATTAAAGGAGCAGGCAGAGAACAGACCATAGCAGAGAAGCCACACAAATCCTCTACACCAGTGTTCACAAAGAAAGAAACCAAATTTTTCAATGCCAGAAAATCTTTATATGGGAGTAGGAGAGCCTCTCTGAAACTGAGGTGAGAGCTGAAGAGGCTGGAAAACCAAAAGCGTCTCTCAAATGTCCTAATACAGGAGGGATTTACTAAACTGCTGGATAAGAGCTCTGGGACTCAGTCCAGATTAACTTTGGTGCCACTACTGCCATTGGCCAAAGTACATGAAAGGAAAACAGTGTGAACAAGCTGACAGTTCCCTTATGGGCACAAACCTCACTGTCATCTAAGAATATCTGCCTTTAGAGTCTAAAAGGTGGATGCAAGCAAGGTAGCTGTCTCCTAATGACCTCTTACAGTAATATCTCTTTGCAGACAGACCTCATTAGGCACACCTTCACTGAATTCAACAGTTTTTTAGTGCTTCATTAGAAATAAAATAAAATCCCACGCTTTCCTTTAAGCATGCTGTACATAAGTAGAGGCCAGGAATATAATTATACTCCTGATAGATTTGTAAGAGATGGAGATTGCTAAAGCTATGACTGTAATGTAGGTCCTAATATTGTAATGTATCTCAGCACGATAGCCCTTCCAAGGTAATTTTTGAGAGCTTTTCTGCTTAGTTCTCTCTACATAAATACATTATTTGGTCACAGGAAAGTAACACCACTTTCCAAATTCAAATTTCATAGGCATAATAAATTACTTCTCTAGAATATGATTCAGATAATCAGCCCCTTTATTTCATATCCATTTCTCTTTTAGAAAATCAAACATAAATGTAAATTGTGCTGAAAACCCAGGTGGGTTGACAATTACTTTAAATGAGAAACATTGTCTGAAATCTTCTAAAAAAATTAATCAGAATTTAATGTCTAATTTTGAACAGGCCTGCCTCAAGTGACTGCTTAATAGCCTGGTTTCTGACAAGGATACCTAGACACTCAGTAGTATCAGTAAGTAACATATTTGAATTTGGTCTGTGCACCTGGCTGTTGCAATTCTTTCCACATCTGAGTGGTTGGTGAATGCTGTATGTCTGTTTATATGGGTGTTTTTTTCAAAAAATATCTCTCATCCTTTTCCAAACTGGGGCTTTTTTCTCCTCTATAATCAGGACTACCTTCTGCTGAGAGAGAAAGAAAGAAGCCACGGAGGGGAGGTGCAAAGCCCAGGGCGTGCATTCAGATATTCTGGTTTAACTCCCAGTTCTGCCACCAGTTTTCTCAGTGAACAAGTCACATTGCATGTCACAGTGTCCCCATATTCCTATCAGCTACAAGGCAGATCATAAAACTGGTCTTCCATGTAAAGTTTTTAAAGACCTAGTGATAAAAAAATGCTGTTAACAAGCAGGAAAATGTCATTTGGGGTCTCTAATGACAATTCATAACTCACTTTTTTAGAACCAATGATCTACTAATTAAAGACAAAGGTGCAAGACATCGTTCATCCTAATCTGCATTTTGGCATTCAATCTTTGGCATTCATAGCACATATTTTAAAAAGCATCAGAGGACATGTAGAAGATGAAGAAAGAAAAGTTCAATTAATCCATCATTCAACTGAATCCCTTTCAGTGCTGACAGTCCTGAGCATATCATACTAAGTTTTGGCTACAGTAAGTACAGCAGCAGCTCCATTTCTAGGTGATAGTTACAGTGAAGCCATACACATTTCAGGGGTCACAATAAAGCCTTTACAGGAACCATACATCAACCATGATTTGGAAAAGCCAAGTAGTTTTAGGAGTAGGACCCCATTAGTATAATTCTCAAAGACAGCAAGATATTGTAACTGCTACATTTTAGAAATTAGATAGATTAATTAGGGTGTTGAAGCTATTTGGCCTGATATATCAGGACTGACAGTGCCAGAATTGAACTGTAAATGCCTAATGAAGTAAAGAACCAGAACTCTAGTACTCCAGAAATTTCTCAAGCTCAGCAAAGAGAAGACACCAGCTGTCTGATATGCATAGGCTTGCTCAAAACCAGTGAACGCACAGAGGTGCCTGTGGTATGAACAAGTGGCAGACAGAGGTGGAGACACAGCAAGGATCCTAAACTTCATTTAAAATTAACCAGCAATCTAAATGAGGACTGTCATTGCTGTATCTATTCCCAAGTAATACTACAATCAAAACAATTTCTAATTAGGAATTTTTAAGTATGTCAAGGACAAAAAGAAAATGTAAACAAATACACAAACACAATTAGCTTTACAATCTCAAACAAATGTTCAAGAATATAACATCAAAAATTCCACAGCATTAAAAAAAAAAAAAATGTAACTAGTTAGTTATAGCATATAAATAAGCATAAGAGAGGTTGTCCCATTTCCACCTGGCTGTAAAAGGTCTTAAAAAACCTTGTCTAAATTAAAATGTTGAACTTGCTTTGAGCAGGTGTCCTGACAAGAGACCTGACAAGAGTTGCTCCTAGCCAGATCATTCTGTGAAGTGGAATAGGAAGTTGAACACTTTTGCCAAAAATACTTTAAAACAATGGTCTCTCTTCCTTATTTTGGGGACAGAATAGCGGAATATTATATTTTGGGACAATTCAATGACAACAATCTGCTTTACCTGCCTACAATGTGAAAAAGAAACATTTCACTAAAAAGTCTGCTTTCAATTTAATCTTCTTTTCCAGGTGTCCCAAATTCACAAAACTTTGCTTCAAGTGTTGCTTCAGTACATGCTTTCAGCCCATCAACTACATCTTAAAAATGTACATTTCCTCATACATTTATCAGGCCCCACCTACACAGTTCTTTGGCTGAGTACAGAACAGTATGTCTAATAAATATCATAAAGGTTCTCCTCAGACAAACCAAAAGAGTTTGACATTGTTGATCTGTCTTCCTTCATTCACCAATTTCTATTTTTAATATAGTATTTCATTAAAAGATAATTACATGGAAAACTAGGAAGTCTGGAGCCCTTCGAGTGGTTGCTTCAGACATTGACTTACCTCTGCTTTTGAGAATGATTTTTATAACTCTCTAGCCTTTTAGCATGAATAAATACAGCATTCAGCAAGGAAGCATAGCTCTCTCCATTTAAAGACAAATATCAGCAAGGTTCTTCCCTAAGAGGATGGCAAATTTGCCAAATGTTCCTTTCCCTTTAAAAATTTGTCTTAAACTTCAATAACATCGTCAGACTGAACCAGACCAAATTCCCATGTGGTTACAGGTGGGCAACTACTTCAAGAGAATGTAAAGAAAAACTGAAAGCCTCCAGTCTCTAGACTCCAATTACTAGAAGTTAATGAACATTTCTACAGGCATCTGGCATGTGGTTATGACACACTGTTAGGGCAAGCACAGACTTTAAATCCCTGGGCTGTATCACAGTAATCTCTGAAGGCTTCTCTGATACAGATAGGGCAACACTGAAGGATGTGGGCTTCACAAGAAACAACACTCAGAATCTTCTCTCTACAACATGACATTTCAGACTGCTTAAAGACAGTTAATGACCCTGGTTGTATCACCATCTGGATCTAGCACTCTAGTACCCAAATCCTTCATTGCCCCATTTCCTATGACGAGGTTGGGAAGTCATCAACATTCGACAGTTGACAGAAGGTCTCGGGGTGGCTAAAAATGGACTACAACTACTGATCTTTCATCAGTTAGCAAATAACTGATTTTTCATTAAGGATCTGACATTTAATGTTATTGCAAATTTTTGCCATAGTCACTGATTCCACTACCAGTCTGTTGCTCCGATCCCACAGAGCACTTGATATTAAATCTGCCTTGTCATGTGAAAGGAGGGGAAGAATGCTAGTAAGTGGAAATTCCCATTCATTTAGCACAGTAGAAAAATACTTCACTAACAAATAACAATAAAAATAAGATACTTATAGTTTGAGAGAATAAGGTCTTTTGGAGCCAAGTCGTCAGAAAGCCATTAAAGCAATGAAGAAATGAAAAACTACGTCTGTATTGGATCAGAGATCACCTGGACCATACACATGGTTGGAGCTTCAGGATTGCAACCGCTGTAAAAGCTCCATTTGGAAGCTGGGATACCCCATCATGTGAAATAGTAAACTGGAATATACTTCTCCAAAGCAGAACAGAAGCAATCTTCAAGAAAGCATCAGTGGATCATAAGCAAAACCAAAGCTACTCTTCTCTGCTACTCAACAAGAAGAAAGAGGGAGATGACAAGGAGCTTATTCCTTGTAAGCACTTTATCCACACATAAAAACAAGGGCGCACAGACTAAATAATAACATATAATTTAAGAATATAATAAGGTCCTTTTGGCTTATTCAGAAAGAGAGGGTGAAGCATTTGGAAAAAATATAACAGCTGTAAATTCTGCCTCAGATGCTGACTACATCAGCAGAGATTCTGGCAGATTGTCTCTCAAAGCAGCATGGTAACAGATGCAGAAGGAAACACTTGCAAACATAAGAGGAGAGAAAGAAAATAACTCTTCAGTACTGAAAGAAGTTTTTAAAAGATGAAGGAGCAGTTGGATGAAAAAAATTAAATTTCCACAGAAACTCACAAATAAATGTTCCTACAGCATAGCGCAAGAGCCACTGGAAGCCTGCTTTTTTTCTGAATGAAGCCCCCAAACCATATTTCAGTTGTGTCAATTCTATTAAAAATAATATATATGAACTTTTTTTATGCTGCAGCAAGTAACCTTCTATGAGAAAAACCTCAGCAACTATAGCTTATAACCTATGTTTTAAATTAACCAGAGACATTTAATCAAGATTTTATCTACCTTTCTACATATTTATTGAAACTCTATAAGTAATATCAGGTATTGCTCAGAAGTTAAATGATAGAAAAAAGTCACAAGTTAGCAGCTTTGACAATTTATTAAGAAACCTCAACTAATTTAGTGCAGCAGGAAAACTGAGGTTACATTTAGAGAAAAGATAAATTATAGCTGTTTTCCACTACGTCTAAGAGGTATATCATCATAAGCAAATTGTGGAGATAGATATAGAAGTGGGATATGACACAATTGAATATTTTTCAAATGTATGATGTAATTAATGCCTTCAATATGAACCAAAGGAGATTATTTAAATTAAAATATTCAATCAAGAGAACTATGAATTATTAGAGAAAAATGTGGACCTTGGGTTAATCACAGCACTACGTGTACTTACTACACTCAAGTATGTGGAAGAAAAGTACTATTATAAGAGATCTACTAAAACAGAAAAGCTTAAGAGATCTCCTCAGAGAAAACAAAAAAAAAACAACCAAAAATATTTTGAAACATTACAAGTTAACACTTTAAAAGTTAATCAGATGGTACACCAAGAATATTCACTTAATCTTTAACTTCATCTGAGAGAAATGTGACAATTATCAAGTCCTACCTAGAGAAAAAGTTTTCTTTCTCCCACAGATAAATGGATAATATGGGATCAGTAATGATTCCAGCAGAACCTTAAATGCTTTACTTCATCCTACATTAACTTTACCTGGTTTGAATACTTCATGCACAGGCATGCCAGATTTATGACCTGCAACTGAGGGATCTTGAGAAATTTTTCCAAGATTTCATAAAATAAATGTTCTTAAACCCTTGCATATCAACCAGTGATAGACTTCAGTGCTTTATCAACAGTCTTTTAGGAGCAGGAAGAAACTATGCACCTGATCTCCTTGTTTGTAAATTGTGAGCTTAATTAAAAAAACAAACAAAAAAGCCCCACCCACCCCAAACCCAAAACCCACAACATTGACTATTTTTGAACTGCCGGTTGCTACTGCACCTAGCCATTCTGTTAAGTGGAATAGGAAGTTGAACATTTTTGCCAAAAATACTTTTAAAAAATGGTCTCTCTTCCTTATTTTGGGGACAGAATAGCGGAATATTATATTTTTTATATTTTTCTTTAAAAGATCCTCTACTTTCAATGCCCCTGCCATGGGCAGGGACACCTCCCACAAGACCACGTTGCTCAAAGCCCCATCCAGCCTGGTCTTGAACACCTCCAGGGATGGGGCATCCACAACTTCTCTGGGCAACCTGTTCCAGTGTCTCACCACCCTCACACTAAAGAATTAATTTCTGGTATCTAATCTAAATCTCCCTCTTTCAGTTTAAAACTGTTACCTCTCATCCTATTACTACACTCCCTCATAAAGAATCCCTCCCCATGTCTCCTGTAGCCCCCTTTAGACATTGGAAGGCCACTGTAAGGTCTCCCTGGAGCCTTCTTTCCTCCAGGCTGAACAAACCCAACTCTCTCAGTCTGTCCTCACAGCAGAGGTTCTCCAGCCCTCTGATCATCTTCGTGGCCCTCTTCTGGACCCATTCCAACAGGTCCATGATCTTCTTTTGCTTAGGACTCCAGACCTGGACACAGTACTCCAGATGGAGTCTCATGAAAGCAGAGTTCTCTTCTAAGCACTTACTAGTTTGCTAAATTTTCCTACAGATATAGGCTTCATTAAAGCCAGTGATTACTCTTCACTAATAAAAACAATCTGAAATTTTTAGTAGGCAACAAAGAGGTTTTCTTCTGCTTTAGAGCAAATGTGAAACTATGATTTCTTGTTCTTAAATATTCTTAATTCTTAGGAGCATGGCTTATTCAAAAGGATTAAAAATAGTTAACTCCTGTCTGCTTTTGACAAACATAAGGTACTGTAACACAGAGGAGAAAGGCAGGTATCGTTATTCATGAAAACTATCTTACATCTAAGTACACACAGTAGCAATTGTTTAGTATTGTCATATATTTCTAATTTGTTTCCAAAAGTTAAACACTGTGTATATAAATGAAATAATTTAGTGGTATTTCCCTTCAGCTTCACTATTCAGTGTTTGATTTTTCTTCTCTGACATCATTATTACATAAGTATGTTCCAAGACAGTGACATTTATCTCAGTTTTTATAAAATGAGCGAGCCTTTAATATGGTTGGGTGAAATTAATTTGCATACAAAATATGTGTATAGTACTGGAATAGAAGAATTTACTTTCCTTTCCAGAATTCACAATACAAACAGTACATATTCAGAAGTTTATTTTAATGAATATGGACTGATCTGAGATCACCAGTGCTTTCAACACTGAACTGCAAAATTCTACAAAATCTCAGGTTAAGTTTCATTCGTCCTTATCTGGAGCCGATCATGAAAGACCAAAAAAAAAGAATTAAAAATGTTAACAAAAAAATCCTAACTCCACTGAAGTTAATGTTCCTATTATTCCTAAGAATAATAACATTTATTTGGGAGGTTTTACTTTTTATTGAATTGCTCTTTGATTTAATAAACTTCAACTCAATAAAATCAGTTGTTTCCTCCTTTAGGAACCACATCAGCTGTCCAATTAACTTAAAACACAGGAAGGCAGACACTGAGGATTTGTTGATTGCTGTGTACATACCACCTTTCATCATTCCCACTTCATAGCATTTTCTTAGTCGGCAAGCCTGGCAACTCTTTCTTCTGTTCTTGTCAATGGTGCACTGGTTGGTAGCAGGACACATGTAGTCATTGTGCCCTACAAAACCAGAAGGAAGGTAAGGACACAGTTATACATAGACATAACAAAACTGCCTATAGTACTTGCTTATTTTTCATTAACTATCCAATACAGCACCTAACATTTCAGGAAGAAGGCAGGGTTACCATCATAATCCATGACAAAAGT
The DNA here is from genome assembly GCF_001431845.1 of Calidris pugnax. NCBI lineage: Eukaryota > Metazoa > Chordata > Aves > Charadriiformes > Scolopacidae > Calidris > Calidris pugnax. Next base: position 37,022,858 of record NW_015090922.1, on the reverse strand, counting down.
ATTGATACAGATAGCGAAACATCTATTCACAATACATTTATTCACAAGTTCTTTAAAAGGACTGTTAAAACCACAAATTACAACTTCTGTAAAATAATTAAAATAATTAAAACAATTAAAGCATTGACAAAAGAGGATGGATTAATATGAACAAGTCCCCTGATCTCCTTGCACTTAGTCTGAGAAATATGATGCCATCTGGTCTATGTGCCTGTGTTCATGTCTAACCAATAGACTGCACAAAATGTTTAGAGGTTTACAGAATTAAAAAGGCCTACGTACAGAACATTTTTTATTATCTACCACGATCTGGGACAGTTAAGAAACAAACAACAACATAAAATAGAAGCAAGACCCATTAATTAATTGCATCTCAGGGATAAATCAGTATCTAATTCCAATTAGATAACTACTCATATATGCAAAAACTTTTTCTTGTGACAAATTCTTAAATTACAAAATTTGGTACCAGTAAAGTACCAGCTTTGTTACTGGTATCTTTTCTTCTTGCTCTACTTCCTCATTTACTACCCTTTACATCTCAATTCTTGTTACAAATATTTTCACCATACCATAATTTTTTACTGCCAACAAGCTTCTATTTCAATTTTCTCTTAAAATATGTGTGCTATAAAATTATTTTCCAACCATAGACAAAGTTTATCAAGGGTAAAAAAGACCATCCAAAGTGATCTTATTGGTGCTCTGTATTAATCTAAATACAACTAAGGTACAGCACACAACGAAACAATTTTACTGCAGAACTGTTTGTTCTTTCTTTCAGGTCAAGGGATCAGCTTGAGGTAGAGTAGGGTGGAGGTTTGACAGAGGCCTTGGTCTCATCAAATCATCTATCCTTGACTAGAAATTAGAAAATAGAGTAAAAATTACTATCAGATTACACCAGGAACATCTGCTCTCTAATGCTACATAACTGGGATCCAATCAAAATAAGCAACCGAAGTATAAACTTGTTGATATGGTGACAGCTGACTACACGCTGTCTCAAATAGATAGAATTATTATTTTTTAGCTCTACTTGACAGAAAGGTATAATGCTGGAAAAATTTGAATCCACAGGCTCTGCTCCAGGACTGAAGTAAAGAGGTAGAACAGAAACACTACCTCAATCTCAGCATGAAAGACCGTTTTAATTTTCAGTTCCTCTGGTAGGATACAGACTGTTCTATATCTGATACAAAACATTTCACATGTAAGAAAAAAAAAAAAATTGAGTCAGCCTCATATAAAAACAGCCTCAACCGTACAAAATACGTTATCTACAGGGAAAAGCAGCAAAAAGGGGAAGCCATGTTTATAAGAAAATGCACTTTTATTAGGTCACACTAAACAGCAGAAAATATTGTAGCGCCTAACCTCAATCTCCAGCCTTGTTTTATAAGCCAAGCTCTGAAATAGCATGACAAAGACAGAAAACTTTGCTTATTCTTTTTTAAAACAAAGACAGACTTTGACAGAGTATCTGATTTTCTCACTAGTGAAACTAAAAGGTAAATTCACAAAAAGAATGAGCACAGGCTCTGAATTCAGCCAATACTTCAGAACACCACTTAGCTCTCTGTAAAACAAGCAGATAAATGTTCCCACTTAGGTCAAAGCTGAACACATGCTAACCACCTTTGCTGGACTGGCTGATCCTCAAAAGGTTCGGCTCTCAAAAATAAATAAAAAAGTGTCAATATGCAAAAATCAAAAACCAAGTAGAATCAATATCATCAGGGCAGCCATTCTTTTTTGCAGTAGTTGTGTGGGTGACCTTTTCTTTTGCTCTGAACCTAGATTTCCTTATGCAAACTGCAAGCATTTGGGAAAAGAGATTGGGAAAAGAGATTTTGTTTGTAGAATAGTACATAAAATAATCCTATTTCTGATAAAGCTAGAAATTAACATGATTCAAGTTATCTGATCTTCACATCTGTTCTGGTTTTATCTCAATACACGCTTTGAAGGTTAGCCTAGTTAGTCTCTTTTCAAGCACATAGCCTGCACCTTAGACAAACCACTCTGAAAGAAGAGTGCTTGACAGAATTGACAGAACAAAACCTTTGAAATTGTGAATGCAAACAAAAGAAAGTACTGTAGGTGAGGGGCATACTTCAAATTACTAGTGTCATAGTAATGTAATTGTTTAGACTTCATATTTGCCGTAAATCTAGGAAGTAGATAACCCATTTAATATTTCACACAGTTTTTGGTTTAGTATAACCAATATGCCTTCAGGAGACTGGAAAAGATGTAAGCAACCAGAAGAAAATGTTTGATAATTAGAGAATACATTTGATATGATTATGAAATAAATTAGCAAAGAAGAAAGAAACAAAGGGAAGAAGGAAGGCAGGAGCCTTTCCTGCTTCTCCAGTACCATCTGATTTCAAGTACTCAGTCACAGGAAGTGAGGAAGGAAGTTTCCTTTGCAAGGCACAGACAGACTAGGGCAGTCTAGCTTGGGGTGGCACGGAAGGGGAAAAGGTAGAACAGAATTAAAGAATAGGTAACACACAAAGACAAGTTTTATTTTAAAGTGAAATGGTATAACTCAATAACTCTGATGTAAAGTGAATTGTCTTTTAACTATTCAACCTTTTATTTTATCCTTAAGACTAATCTCTTGGCAAAGTTGATTCTGAACAATCTGATTTATTAGAAGAGATTTCTCACTGTTGGGAATCATCAACATGAAAGTGGAAGCATTAACTGGTGCCCAGCTGCCCTGCACTTTGTTTTCATGGTATTGAAAGAGTAATACATGTTAGAAGAGAGACTAATTACGCCATTTGGATAGTTGGCAGCACATGACGCTTGGCCACTGTGGTCTTATTGTTGGGGTTTTTAAAATAAATTATCAGATAACCTGCACAAAGTTAAAGGCAGTGAGTTTAATAGGGTAGATCCCCTAGTTTTAATCCCCCCATATGTACGACTCACATTGCCATGAGCTAAAAAAGAAGAGTTTAAGAGAGCTATTGGAGGAGCTTGAGGAGGAGTGGGGTTTTTTGGTTTTGGGGTTGTTTTTCTTTTTATTTTAAAGCCATAAAAATAACATTAAGTATTTTTATAGCACATATTTATTATATTCTAAGGTCTTTTCAGAACAGGGAGCAAAGATCTGACTCTTTCCTCACAGTGCTAATATTAGATATGACTGTCTGTATGACAATGACGAATAATAAAGGGGGGGGTGGGGAGGGCAAAGTGTCAACAAGAAGATAACAGCTGAAATTTGGATTATTTTGAGTTTATTCTAATGCAGCCTGTCATAATCGGAGATTTTTCATACTGCACATGCAGTTTGACTTTCTCTCGTCACCATGAGTCACATGGCTAATACTTATGTTCAGAGACTCATCCTTGTCTGTCTAGAGGTTCTCAGGATAGCTGTGGTGTATGCAACAGCACCACATGCTTGAATCGGGGTGGGTGAATGATTTATCTGTCAGGTCTTCAGTCAGCAAAAAACTCCTTATTTCCTTAAAATTAAGTGTTACTACATTCAGCAGAATATTTAAGCATCTGTGTACTTCTAGCAAGTAGTCCCAGCCCAGTATGTATGGTTAAATTAAGAACATGCTTGAGCGTTTCACTGAATTGCAGCTTTGAAGACCTGAGTTTGTTTTGTCCTTGACCAGCAAGGATGAAAATTGGGGTCATATTAATACGTCAGTGGCAATTAACATAACAGAATTTTTTTTTTTTCTTAAATGTGTAAACAGTTGCTATATTATACTCCAATAACCATCAGGATTAGCCTGACAGAATGATTAGTTTAAGCAGTACAACCGTTTTACCAAAAAAATGAACCAAATAAACCAACACATCGGCATGCCAGCTTAAGAATGCTCAATGACAATTCTACAAAGCCAATAACGGAACATTTTTGCCAGGTAAATTTTGTATAGCACTTAAACTGATGTAGTTGAATTGACTCAGCATATATTTCAAACAAATTAGTAGTAGTAGTAGTAGTCATAATTACTATCCTTTTACTTTAATTATTTTTTTATTTTCAATCTTTAAGTCACACAAATTTCTTAAACTATTCTTTATCTATCTACATAAGACATCTGCCAGGTTAGCCATTACTTGCGAAAGCACCAGGTCCTTCTATTACCTTATTCTGACAGTGAAATTAGCAGAATTTCATACACGTAGGTCAAAGAAAGGCTAGAGTGTACACTTTATCAACACCTTAAGGAGCCAAGTAAGTGGTGAGTGGGAAGACTTCAGATAAAAAACCTGTGGAAAGGATAACTCAACAGCAAGTGGAAATTTTTCATAAACAGTAAAAAGGGAAAAAAAGAAATAGCACCTGGACATTGCATATGTTAACCCAGTATGAACAAACATCAAATACAAAATAAAAAGTTATACCAATTTTAAGTTAAAGTGCCCTAGTAAAACTGCACTGATTGATTTTAAAATCTCACTCTTTCCTAACAGGTTTCACAAAAGAACAGAAGGTTATGTCTGATTCCTTTATAACCACAGACACTCAAATTCACAGCTTAATTACTCTCAGACAAGGTCTTTGGATTTGAAACTTGGGTTCTCTTAGCAACTACCCAGCACTGCGGAGATTAATCATTTTCTGTTTTTAAACTAGCAAGACATAACTACATGTTACAGTAAGGAAAAGGGCCCAGAAGATTGTAAAACATGCTTCCTCCTCACATCCTGTGAGGAAGTCTTCCTTCTACGCATACTTCAGAGAGAAAGATCACAGAACCACTGAAGAAAGAGAACGGAGGAAATGTCAAAAGCTATATACTCTGTATTATGTCCGTCGGCTGTGACCTGTAGCTCCCACTTTGAGTGTTCACCTTCTAGTGGTGAAGAAATCTTCTTGCCCTCACATATCCATAGCACTGTTCACAATAGCAATTAATTCAAGTCAAATGATTATGATACTGGTCTTTCCTGTAACCTTTCCATATACTATTTCAGCTAACAGGAAAAATGAAGAAAGAATGAGAATGCGCATTTGTGGAAGCCAGCAATAAGTGGTGTTCCTCAGGGGTTGGTACAGAATCATGGAATCATCTAGGTTGGAAAAGACCCTTGGGATCATTGAGTCCAACCATCAACCCTATTCTACAAAGTTCTTCCCTACACCATATCCCCCGACACCTTTTAGTCTTGAGAAGAGAAGACTTAGGGGGAATATAATCAATGCATACAAATACTTAAAGGGAGGGTGTCAGGAGGATGGGGCTGGTCTTTTTTCAGTGGTGCCCAATGACAGGACAAGAGGAAATGGGCACAAACTTAATTATAAGAAGTTCCACCTAAATGTGAGGAGGAACTTCTTCACTGTGAGAGTGGTAGAGCACTGGAACAGGCTGCCCAGAGAGGTGGTGGAGTCTCCTTCTCTGGAAACATTCAAAACCCACCTGGACAAGTTCCTGTGCAACCTGCTATAGGTAGACCTGCTTTGGTGGGGGGTTTGGACTAGATGATCTCCAGAGGTCCCTTCCAACCCCATATTATTCTATGATTCTGTGATTCTAACACCACATCTAAATGACTCTTAAACTCATCCAAGGATGGTGACTCTTTCTGTGAAGAATTTCTTCCCAATGTCCAGTCTAAACCTACCCTGTTGCAGCTTGAATCCATTCCCTCTTGTTCTATCGCTAATTGCTTGTGAGAAGAGACCAGCACCAACCTCTCTACAATGTCCTTTCAAGTAGTTGTAGAGAGTGATGAGGTCACCTCTCAGTCTCCTCTTCCTCAAACTAAACAGTCCCAGCTCCCTCAATTGTTCTTCGTACTGTTACTGGGACCACTGCTGTTTAACATCTTTGTTGAGACATGGACAGTGAGATGGGTGCACCCTCAGCAAGTTTGCTGACAACACCAAGCTGTGTGGAGCGGTCAAGACGTTGGAGGAAAGAGATGCCATCCAGAGGGACGTGGACAGGCTTAAGAGGTGAGCCTGTGTGAACCTCATGAAGTTCAACCAAGCCAAGTGCAAGGTCCTGCACTTGGGACATGGCAATCCCAGGCACAAATACAGGTTGGGGATAGAATGGCTGGAGAGCAGCCCTGAGGAGAAGGACTTGGGAGTGCTCGCTGATGTGAGCCATCAATGTGCACTGGCAGCCCAGAAAACCAACTGCATCGTGGGCTGCATCAAAAGAACCTTGGCCAGCAGGGCAAGGAAGGGGATTCTCCCCTTCTACTCCGCTCTCATGAAATCCCACCTGGAGTACTGTGTCCAGGTCTGGAGTCCTAAGCCTAAGATCATGGACCTGTTGGAATGGGTCCAGAAGAGGGCCATGAAGATGATCAGAGGGCTGGTGCACCTCTGCTATGAGGACAGACTGAGAGAGTTGGGGTTGTTCAGCCTTCAGGAGAAGGCTCCAGGGAGACCTTGTAGCATCCTTCCAGTGCCTAAAGGGGGAGTACAGGAAAAATGGAGAGGGACTCTTTATCAGGGAATGGAGCAATAGGATGAGACAAAACAGTTTTAAACTGAAAGAGGGGAGATTTAGCTCAGATATCAGGAAGAAATTTTTTAGTGTGAGGGTGGTGAGACACCGGACCAGGTTGCACAGAGAAGTTGTGGATGCCCCATCCCTGGAGGGGTTCGAGACCAGGCTGGATGGGGTTTTGAGCAACGTGGTCTTGTGGGAGGTGTCCCTGTCCACGGCAGGGGCATTGAAAGTAGAGAATCTTTAAGGTCCCTTCCAAATCTAACCATTCTATGATTCTATGATTGCATGAGGATACCAAAACTGCTGCCATCTCACCAGCTTAATAACGCATAAACATACACATTAAGAAAGGCTGACATAGAAAAAGTCAAACAGTATTTTACTGTAAAATTATATAAATATAAAATTATATTTTCTACTCCAGCAGATAATTTCAAAGTTTTTATTATTGGCTTTAGTCCTAAAATTTCAATTGGTGTTTAATCTACTGTTTCAGGACTATGATACCATGTACAAAGTCTACTTCCACCCCAATTCCATTCCCATCTTTTTCAATTTTAGACAAGGTAACAAAATAGGAAGTGTATTTTTTCCTCATGACAAATAAAAAAAGATGCCGATCCAGATCCCAATCTCTACAAAATCTGGCAGAGTGTGACATCTAGTTTCTGTTTCCCTATCTGATAAATCACAATTGTTTTAAATCCTTGGCACATGATTAAACTAACAGCTGTGTTAAAGGAAAAACTCCCACAATATATTACTCACAACCATCTCAATATGATCCCTCCAGAGACAAAAAGCATTTTCAGAGAGAGTCGTAGGCAAGCCATGGCCATCTTATTCCCATAGCCTTTGAATGAAATCTCTTGTATTTTTAGCTTCCCAGTTTATTTGAGCTAAGCAGGAATTCTACTACAGAAAACTCCCACAACTAACAAAAAGAGGCCAAAAATTTAAAATATTGCAAGTTATTCTTGTGCATTTAAAATCCAATCAATTGTTAGCAAAAATAAAATTAATATAACTCTATTTTTATTCCAGATATAGCATCAGGTTTTGCACTGTGATGGGACCTATTGAATAAGCTTAGCTAGTCTTATTTTCTATTTGGATCTTTGGTACCTGAATGGTTTCTGATATCATAAAGTTTGCAAGTAGCTGTAATGCATTTACCCTCTCAGCATGCTTGTAAAGGAAATGATGGTATTTGCATTTTATTGGGGGGGTACACAGGAGTCTCACCGGGCAGAGCACGCTGTGAATGTGGGCATTTCTAAGCACAGTGATTTTTCTGCATTGAAGTCTGTGAAACTGAAACTGCAATACAGTCAACTCACAGAATCACAGAATCACCTAGGTTGGAAGGGACTTTTAAGATCATCTAGTCTAACCATTAAAAAAAAACCCAACTAAAAAACACCACACACAAAAAGCAAACACACACACCAACACTAAAACATATTCCTGAGCACCATGTCAATTCGTCCTTTGAATATCTCCAGGGATGGTGCCTCAACCACTTTCCTGGGCAGCCCATTCCAATGCTTGATAACCCTTTCAGTGAAAAATTCTTCCTAATATCCAACCTGAACCTCCCCTGGCGCAACTTGAGGCCATTTTCTCTTGTCCTATCGCCCGTAGCTTGGGAGAAGAGACCTACCCCTGCCTCTCTACACCCTCCTTTCAGGTAATTGTAGAGAACGATAAGGTCTCCCCTCAGCTTCCTCTTCTCCAGGCCAAACACCCCCAGCTCCCTCAGCCTCTCCTCATAAGACTTACTCTCCAGATCCCTCACCAGCTTCATTGCCCTTCTCTGGACCCCCTCCAGCACCTCAATGTCTTTTTTGTGGGAAGGGGCCCAAACCTGGACACAGCACTCGAGGTGAGGCCTCCCAGGTCCTACTCACCACGCTGTTCCTGACACAGGCCAGAATGCTGTTGGCCTTCTTGGCCACCTGGGCACACTGCTGGCTCATGTTCAGCCAACAGTCAATCAACACCCCCAGGTCCTTTTCTGCCAGGAAGCTTTCAGCCACTCTTCCCCAAGCCTGTAGCGCTGCCTGGGGTTGTTGTGACCCAAGTGCAGGACCCAACACTAGGCCTTATTGAAACTCATCCCGTTGGTCTCAGCCCATCGATCCAGCCTGTCCAGATCCCTCTGCAGAGCCTCTCTACCCTCCAGCAGGTTGACACTGCCACCCAGCTTGGTGTCATCTGTGAACTTACTGAGGGTGCACTCAATCCCCTTGTCCAGATCACTGATAAAGGTGTTAAAGAGAACCGGCCCCAGTGAATCCAAACTCATGGTTTGTTAAATTATAATATTAATCTTTAAAATCAGTATTTGACAAAAAGGTCCTTTTCTGCCTATGTACCACTTTCTCATGCAAAGTAAAACCATGTTATGATCTTTTTTCATTTACTGATATATCTGTATTCCTTGGTTTACTCACTTAAACCTTAACATGATACATGCCCTGTAGAAGATTCATCCATTTTACAATCAGAAAGGTCAACAAAGATAACTTAGTCTGTTTTTCTGCGTATCGCAAGCCACATTTTAGATTGGAGAATAACTATGCTTATAACAGAGGAAGTTCAACTATTTCAACAATTTGTAACTAAATTAAATCAAGTCTTTGAGAGAAATACATAATCTCATTCAAGCTTATGGGCACAAACCTCACTGTCATCTAAGAATATCTGCCTTTAGAGTCTAAAAGGTGGATGCAAGCAAGGTAGCTGTCTCCTAATGACCTCTTACAGTAATATCTCTTTGCAGACAGACCTCATTAGGCACACCTTCACTGAATTCAACAGTTTTTTAGTGCTTCATTAGAAATAAAATAAAATCCCACGCTTTCCTTTAAGCATGCTGTACATAAGTAGAGGCCAGGAATATAATTATACTCCTGATAGATTTGTAAGAGATGGAGATTGCTAAAGCTATGACTGTAATGTAGGTCCTAATATTGTAATGTATCTCAGCACGATAGCCCTTCCAAGGTAATTTTTGAGAGCTTTTCTGCTTAGTTCTCTCTACATAAATACATTATTTGGTCACAGGAAAGTAACACCACTTTCCAAATTCAAATTTCATAGGCATAATAAATTACTTCTCTAGAATATGATTCAGATAATCAGCCCCTTTATTTCATATCCATTTCTCTTTTAGAAAATCAAACATAAATGTAAATTGTGCTGAAAACCCAGGTGGGTTGACAATTACTTTAAATGAGAAACATTGTCTGAAATCTTCTAAAAAAATTAATCAGAATTTAATGTCTAATTTTGAACAGGCCTGCCTCAAGTGACTGCTTAATAGCCTGGTTTCTGACAAGGATACCTAGACACTCAGTAGTATCAGTAAGTAACATATTTGAATTTGGTCTGTGCACCTGGCTGTTGCAATTCTTTCCACATCTGAGTGGTTGGTGAATGCTGTATGTCTGTTTATATGGGTGTTTTTTTCAAAAAATATCTCTCATCCTTTTCCAAACTGGGGCTTTTTTCTCCTCTATAATCAGGACTACCTTCTGCTGAGAGAGAAAGAAAGAAGCCACGGAGGGGAGGTGCAAAGCCCAGGGCGTGCATTCAGATATTCTGGTTTAACTCCCAGTTCTGCCACCAGTTTTCTCAGTGAACAAGTCACATTGCATGTCACAGTGTCCCCATATTCCTATCAGCTACAAGGCAGATCATAAAACTGGTCTTCCATGTAAAGTTTTTAAAGACCTAGTGATAAAAAAATGCTGTTAACAAGCAGGAAAATGTCATTTGGGGTCTCTAATGACAATTCATAACTCACTTTTTTAGAACCAATGATCTACTAATTAAAGACAAAGGTGCAAGACATCGTTCATCCTAATCTGCATTTTGGCATTCAATCTTTGGCATTCATAGCACATATTTTAAAAAGCATCAGAGGACATGTAGAAGATGAAGAAAGAAAAGTTCAATTAATCCATCATTCAACTGAATCCCTTTCAGTGCTGACAGTCCTGAGCATATCATACTAAGTTTTGGCTACAGTAAGTACAGCAGCAGCTCCATTTCTAGGTGATAGTTACAGTGAAGCCATACACATTTCAGGGGTCACAATAAAGCCTTTACAGGAACCATACATCAACCATGATTTGGAAAAGCCAAGTAGTTTTAGGAGTAGGACCCCATTAGTATAATTCTCAAAGACAGCAAGATATTGTAACTGCTACATTTTAGAAATTAGATAGATTAATTAGGGTGTTGAAGCTATTTGGCCTGATATATCAGGACTGACAGTGCCAGAATTGAACTGTAAATGCCTAATGAAGTAAAGAACCAGAACTCTAGTACTCCAGAAATTTCTCAAGCTCAGCAAAGAGAAGACACCAGCTGTCTGATATGCATAGGCTTGCTCAAAACCAGTGAATGCACGGAGGTGCCTGTGGTATGAACAAGTGGCAGACAGAGGTGGAGACACAGCAAGGATCCTAAACTTCATTTAAAATTAACCAGCAATCTAAATGAGGACTGTCATTGCTGTATCTATTCCCAAGTAATACTACAATCAAAACAATTTCTAATTAGGAATTTTTAAGTATGTCAAGGACAAAAAGAAAATGTAAACAAATACACAAACACAATTAGCTTTACAATCTCAAACAAATGTTCAAGAATATAACATCAAAAATTCCACAGCATTAAAAAAAAAAAAAATGTAACTAGTTAGTTATAGCATATAAATAAGCATAAGAGAGGTTGTCCCATTTCCACCTGGCTGTAAAAGGTCTTAAAAAACCTTGTCTAAATTAAAATGTTGAACTTGCTTTGAGCAGGTGTCCTGACAAGAGACCTGACAAGAGTTGCTCCTAGCCAGATCATTCTGTGAAGTGGAATAGGAAGTTGAACACTTTTGCCAAAAATACTTTAAAACAATGGTCTCTCTTCCTTATTTTGGGGACAGAATAGCGGAATATTATATTTTGGGACAATTCAATGACAACAATCTGCTTTACCTGCCTACAATGTGAAAAAGAAACATTTCACTAAAAAGTCTGCTTTCAATTTAATCTTCTTTTCCAGGTGTCCCAAATTCACAAAACTTTGCTTCAAGTGTTGCTTCAGTACATGCTTTCAGCCCATCAACTACATCTTAAAAATGTACATTTCCTCATACATTTATCAGGCCCCACCTACACAGTTCTTTGGCTGAGTACAGAACAGTATGTCTAATAAATATCATAAAGGTTCTCCTCAGACAAACCAAAAGAGTTTGACATTGTTGATCTGTCTTCCTTCATTCACCAATTTCTATTTTTAATATAGTATTTCATTAAAAGATAATTACATGGAAAACTAGGAAGTCTGGAGCCCTTCGAGTGGTTGCTTCAGACATTGACTTACCTCTGCTTTTGAGAATGATTTTTATAACTCTCTAGCCTTTTAGCATGAATAAATACAGCATTCAGCAAGGAAGCATAGCTCTCTCCATTTAAAGACAAATATCAGCAAGGTTCTTCCCTAAGAGGATGGCAAATTTGCCAAATGTTCCTTTCCCTTTAAAAATTTGTCTTAAACTTCAATAACATCGTCAGACTGAACCAGACCAAATTCCCATGTGGTTACAGGTGGGCAACTACTTCAAGAGAATGTAAAGAAAAACTGAAAGCCTCCAGTCTCTAGACTCCAATTACTAGAAGTTAATGAACATTTCTACAGGCATCTGGCATGTGGTTATGACACACTGTTAGGGCAAGCACAGACTTTAAATCCCTGGGCTGTATCACAGTAATCTCTGAAGGCTTCTCTGATACAGATAGGGCAACACTGAAGGATGTGGGCTTCACAAGAAACAACACTCAGAATCTTCTCTCTACAACATGACATTTCAGACTGCTTAAAGACAGTTAATGACCCTGGTTGTATCACCATCTGGATCTAGCACTCTAGTACCCAAATCCTTCATTGCCCCATTTCCTATGACGAGGTTGGGAAGTCATCAACATTCAACAGTTGACAGAAGGTCTCGGGGTGGCTAAAAATGGACTACAACTACTGATCTTTCATCAGTTAGCAAATAACTGATTTTTCATTAAGGATCTGACATTTAATGTTATTGCAAATTTTTGCCATAGTCACTGATTCCACTACCAGTCTGTTGCTCCGATCCCACAGAGCACTTGATATTAAATCTGCCTTGTCATGTGAAAGGAGGGGAAGAATGCTAGTAAGTGGAAATTCCCATTCATTTAGCACAGTAGAAAAATACTTCACTAACAAATAACAATAAAAATAAGATACTTATAGTTTGAGAGAATAAGGTCTTTTGGAGCCAAGTCGTCAGAAAGCCATTAAAGCAATGAAGAAATGAAAAACTACGTCTGTATTGGATCAGAGATCACCTGGACCATACACATGGTTGGAGCTTCAGGATTGCAACCGCTGTAAAAGCTCCATTTGGAAGCTGGGATACCCCATCATGTGAAATAGTAAACTGGAATATACTTCTCCAAAGCAGAACAGAAGCAATCTTCAAGAAAGCATCAGTGGATCATAAGCAAAACCAAAGCTACTCTTCTCTGCTACTCAACAAGAAGAAAGAGGGAGATGACAAGGAGCTTATTCCTTGTAAGCACTTTATCCACACATAAAAACAAGGGCGCACAGACTAAATAATAACATATAATTTAAGAATATAATAAGGTCCTTTTGGCTTATTCAGAAAGAGAGGGTGAAGCATTTGGAAAAAATATAACAGCTGTAAATTCTGCCTCAGATGCTGACTACATCAGCAGAGATTCTGGCAGATTGTCTCTCAAAGCAGCATGGTAACAGATGCAGAAGGAAACACTTGCAAACATAAGAGGAGAGAAAGAAAATAACTCTTCAGTACTGAAAGAAGTTTTTAAAAGATGAAGGAGCAGTTGGATGAAAAAAATTAAATTTCCACAGAAACTCACAAATAAATGTTCCTACAGCATAGCGCAAGAGCCACTGGAAGCCTGCTTTTTTTCTGAATGAAGCCCCCAAACCATATTTCAGTTGTGTCAATTCTATTAAAAATAATATATATGAACTTTTTTTATGCTGCAGCAAGTAACCTTCTATGAGAAAAACCTCAGCAACTATAGCTTATAACCTATGTTTTAAATTAACCAGAGACATTTAATCAAGATTTTATCTACCTTTCTACATATTTATTGAAACTCTATAAGTAATATCAGGTATTGCTCAGAAGTTAAATGATAGAAAAAAGTCACAAGTTAGCAGCTTTGACAATTTATTAAGAAACCTCAACTAATTTAGTGCAGCAGGAAAACTGAGGTTACATTTAGAGAAAAGATAAATTATAGCTGTTTTCCACTACGTCTAAGAGGTATATCATCATAAGCAAATTGTGGAGATAGATATAGAAGTGGGATATGACACAATTGAATATTTTTCAAATGTATGATGTAATTAATGCCTTCAATATGAACCAAAGGAGATTATTTAAATTAAAATATTCAATCAAGAGAACTATGAATTATTAGAGAAAAATGTGGACCTTGGGTTAATCACAGCACTACGTGTACTTACTACACTCAAGTATGTGGAAGAAAAGTACTATTATAAGAGATCTACTAAAACAGAAAAGCTTAAGAGATCTCCTCAGAGAAAACAAAAAAAAAACAACCAAAAATATTTTGAAACATTACAAGTTAACACTTTAAAAGTTAATCAGATGGTACACCAAGAATATTCACTTAATCTTTAACTTCATCTGAGAGAAATGTGACAATTATCAAGCCCTACCTAGAGAAAAAGTTTTCTTTCTCCCACAGATAAATGGATAATATGGGATCAGTAATGATTCCAGCAGAACCTTAAATGCTTTACTTCATCCTACATTAACTTTACCTGGTTTGAATACTTCATGCACAGGCATGCCAGATTTATGACCTGCAACTGAGGGATCTTGAGAAATTTTTCCAAGATTTCATAAAATAAATGTTCTTAAACCCTTGCATATCAACCAGTGATAGACTTCAGTGCTTTATCAACAGTCTTTTAGGAGCAGGAAGAAACTATGCACCTGATCTCCTTGTTTGTAAATTGTGAGCTTAATTAAAAAAACAAACAAAAAAGCCCCACCCACCCCAAACCCAAAACCCACAACATTGACTATTTTTGAACTGCCGGTTGCTACTGCACCTAGCCATTCTGTGAAGTGGAATAGGAAGTTGAACATTTTTGCCAAAAATACTTTTAAAAAATGGTCTCTCTTCCTTATTTTGGGGACAGAATAGCGGAATATTATATTTTTTATATTTTTCTTTAAAAGATCCTCTACTTTCAATGCCCCTGCCATGGGCAGGGACACCTCCCACAAGACCACGTTGCTCAAAGCCCCATCCAGCCTGGTCTTGAACACCTCCAGGGATGGGGCATCCACAACTTCTCTGGGCAACCTGTTCCAGTGTCTCACCACCCTCACACTAAAGAATTAATTTCTGGTATCTAATCTAAATCTCCCTCTTTCAGTTTAAAACTGTTACCTCTCATCCTATTACTACACTCCCTCATAAAGAATCCCTCCCCATGTCTCCTGTAGCCCCCTTTAGACATTGGAAGGCCACTGTAAGGTCTCCCTGGAGCCTTCTTTCCTCCAGGCTGAACAAACCCAACTCTCTCAGTCTGTCCTCACAGCAGAGGTTCTCCAGCCCTCTGATCATCTTCGTGGCCCTCTTCTGGACCCATTCCAACAGGTCCATGATCTTCTTTTGCTTAGGACTCCAGACCTGGACACAGTACTCCAGATGGAGTCTCATGAAAGCAGAGTTCTCTTCTAAGCACTTACTAGTTTGCTAAATTTTCCTACAGATATAGGCTTCATTAAAGCCAGTGATTACTCTTCACTAATAAAAACAATCTGAAATTTTTAGTAGGCAACAAAGAGGTTTTCTTCTGCTTTAGAGCAAATGTGAAACTATGATTTCTTGTTCTTAAATATTCTTAATTCTTAGGAGCATGGCTTATTCAAAAGGATTAAAAATAGTTAACTCCTGTCTGCTTTTGACAAACATAAGGTACTGTAACACAGAGGAGAAAGGCAGGTATCGTTATTCATGAAAACTATCTTACATCTAAGTACACACAGTAGCAATTGTTTAGTATTGTCATATATTTCTAATTTGTTTCCAAAAGCTAAACACTGTGTATATAAATGAAATAATTTAGTGGTATTTCCCTTCAGCTTCACTATTCAGTGTTTGATTTTTCTTCTCTGACATCATTATTACATAAGTATGTTCCAAGACAGTGACATTTATCTCAGTTTTTATAAAATGAGCGAGCCTTTAATATGGTTGGGTGAAATTAATTTGCATACAAAATATGTGTATAGTACTGGAATAGAAGAATTTACTTTCCTTTCCAGAATTCACAATACAAACAGTACATATTCAGAAGTTTATTTTAATGAATATGGACTGATCTGAGATCACCAGTGCTTTCAACACTGAACTGCAAAATTCTACAAAATCTCAGGTTAAGTTTCATTCGTCCTTATCTGGAGCCGATCATGAAAGACCAAAAAAAAAAGAATTAAAAATGTTAACAAAAAAATCCTAACTCCACTGAAGTTAATGTTCCTATTATTCCTAAGAATAATAACATTTATTTGGGAGGTTTTACTTTTTATTGAATTGCTCTTTGATTTAATAAACTTCAACTCAATAAAATCAGTTGTTTCCTCCTTTAGGAACCACATCAGCTGTCCAATTAACTTAAAACATGGGAAGGCAGACACTGAGGATTTGTTGATTGTTGTGTACATACCACCTTTCATCATTCCCACTTCATAGCATTTTCTTAGTCGGCAAGCCTGGCAACTCTTTCTTCTGTTCTTGTCAATGGTGCACTGGTTGGTAGCAGGACACATGTAGTCATTGTGCCCTACAAAACCAGAAGGAAGGTAAGGACACAGTTATACATAGACATAACAAAACTGCCTATAGTACTTGCTTATTTTTCATTAACTATCCAATACAGCACCTAACATTTCAGGAAGAAGGCAGGGTTACCATCATAATCCATGACAAAAGTATTGATACAGATAGCGAAACATCTATTCACAATACATTTATTCACAAGTTCTTTAAAAGGACTGTTAAAACCACAAATTACAACTTCTGTAAAATAATTAAAATAATTAAAACAATTAAAGCATTGACAAAAGAGGATGGATTAATATGAACAAGTCCCCTGATCTCCTTGCACTTAGTCTGAGAAATATGATGCCATCTGGTCTATGTGCCTGTGTTCATGTCTAACCAATAGACTGCACAAAATGTTTAGAGGTTTACAGAATTAAAAAGGCCTACGTACAGAACATTTTTTATTATCTACCACGATCTGGGACAGTTAAGAAACAAACAACAACATAAAATAGAAGCAAGACCCATTAATTAATTGCATCTCAGGGATAAATCAGTATCTAATTCCAATTAGATAACTACTCATATATGCAAAAACTTTTTCTTGTGACAAATTCTTAAATTACAAAATTTGGTACCAGTAAAGTACCAGCTTTGTTACTGGTATCTTTTCTTCTTGCTCTACTTCCTCATTTACTACCCTTTACATCTCAATTCTTGTTACAAATATTTTCACCATACCATAATTTTTTACTGCCAACAAGCTTCTATTTCAATTTTCTCTTAAAATATGTGTGCTATAAAATTATTTTCCAACCATAGACAAAGTTTATCAAGGGTAAAAAAGACCATCCAAAGTGATCTTATTGGTGCTCTGTATTAATCTAAATACAACTAAGGTACAGCACACAACGAAACAATTTTACTGCAGAACTGTTTGTTCTTTCTTTCAGGTCAAGGGATCAGCTTGAGGTAGAGTAGGGTGGAGGTTTGACAGAGGCCTTGGTCTCATCAAATCATCTATCCTTGACTAGAAATTAGAAAATAGAGTAAAAATTACTATCAGATTACACCAGGAACATCTGCTCTCTAATGCTACATAACTGGGATCCAATCAAAATAAGCAACCGAAGTATAAACTTGTTGATATGGTGACAGCTGACTACACGCTGTCTCAAATAGATAGAATTATTATTTTTTAGCTCTACTTGACAGAAAGGTATAATGCTGGAAAAATTTGAATCCACAGGCTCTGCTCCAGGACTGAAGTAAAGAGGTAGAACAGAAACACTACCTCAATCTCAGCATGAAAGACCGTTTTAATTTTCAGTTCCTCTGGTAGGATACAGACTGTTCTATATCTGATACAAAACATTTCACATGTAAGAAAAAAAAAAAAATTGAGTCAGCCTCATATAAAAACAGCCTCAACCGTACAAAATACGTTATCTACAGGGAAAAGCAGCAAAAAGGGGAAGCCATGTTTATAAGAAAATGCACTTTTATTAGGTCACACTAAACAGCAGAAAATATTGTAGCGCCTAACCTCAATCTCCAGCCTTGTTTTATAAGCCAAGCTCTGAAATAGCATGACAAAGACAGAAAACTTTGCTTATTCTTTTTTAAAACAAAGACAGACTTTGACAGAGTATCTGATTTTCTCACTAGTGAAACTAAAAGGTAAATTCACAAAAAGAATGAGCACAGGCTCTGAATTCAGCCAATACTTCAGAACACCACTTAGCTCTCTGTAAAACAAGCAGATAAATGTTCCCACTTAGGTCAAAGCTGAACACATGCTAACCACCTTTGCTGGACTGGCTGATCCTCAAAAGGTTCGGCTCTCAAAAATAAATAAAAAAGTGTCAATATGCAAAAATCAAAAACCAAGTAGAATCAATATCATCAGGGCAGCCATTCTTTTTTGCAGTAGTTGTGTGGGTGACCTTTTCTTTTGCTCTGAACCTAGATTTCCTTATGCAAACTGCAAGCATTTGGGAAAAGAGATTGGGAAAAGAGATTTTGTTTGTAGAATAGTACATAAAATAATCCTATTTCTGATAAAGCTAGAAATTAACATGATTCAAGTTATCTGATCTTCACATCTGTTCTGGTTTTATCTCAATACACGCTTTGAAGGTTAGCCTAGTTAGTCTCTTTTCAAGCACATAGCCTGCACCTTAGACAAACCACTCTGAAAGAAGAGTGCTTGACAGAATTGACAGAACAAAACCTTTGAAATTGTGAATGCAAACAAAAGAAAGTACTGTAGGTGAGGGGCATACTTCAAATTACTAGTGTCATAGTAATGTAATTGTTTAGACTTCATATTTGCCGTAAATCTAGGAAGTAGATAACCCATTTAATATTTCACACAGTTTTTGGTTTAGTATAACCAATATGCCTTCAGGAGACTGGAAAAGATGTAAGCAACCAGAAGAAAATGTTTGATAATTAGAGAATACATTTGATATGATTATGAAATAAATTAGCAAAGAAGAAAGAAACAAAGGGAAGAAGGAAGGCAGGAGCCTTTCCTGCTTCTCCAGTACCATCTGATTTCAAGTACTCAGTCACAGGAAGTGAGGAAGGAAGTTTCCTTTGCAAGGCACAGACAGACTAGGGCAGTCTAGCTTGGGGTGGCACGGAAGGGGAAAAGGTAGAACAGAATTAAAGAATAGGTAACACACAAAGACAAGTTTTATTTTAAAGTGAAATGGTATAACTCAATAACTCTGATGTAAAGTGAATTGTCTTTTAACTATTCAACCTTTTATTTTATCCTTAAGACTAATCTCTTGGCAAAGTTGATTCTGAACAATCTGATTTATTAGAAGAGATTTCTCACTGTTGGGAATCATCAACATGAAAGTGGAAGCATTAACTGGTGCCCAGCTGCCCTGCACTTTGTTTTCATGGTATTGAAAGAGTAATACATGTTAGAAGAGAGACTAATTACGCCATTTGGATAGTTGGCAGCACATGACGCTTGGCCACTGTGGTCTTATTGTTGGGGTTTTTAAAATAAATTATCAGATAACCTGCACAAAGTTAAAGGCAGTGAGTTTAATAGGGTAGATCCCCTAGTTTTAATCCCCCCATATGTACGACTCACATTGCCATGAGCTAAAAAAGAAGAGTTTAAGAGAGCTATTGGAGGAGCTTGAGGAGGAGTGGGGTTTTTTGGTTTTGGGGTTGTTTTTCTTTTTATTTTAAAGCCATAAAAATAACATTAAGTATTTTTATAGCACATATTTATTATATTCTAAGGTCTTTTCAGAACAGGGAGCAAAGATCTGACTCTTTCCTCACAGTGCTAATATTAGATATGACTGTCTGTATGACAATGACGAATAATAAAGGGGGGGGTGGGGAGGGCAAAGTGTCAACAAGAAGATAACAGCTGAAATTTGGATTATTTTGAGTTTATTCTAATGCAGCCTGTCATAATCGGAGATTTTTCATACTGCACATGCAGTTTGACTTTCTCTCGTCACCATGAGTCACATGGCTAATACTTATGTTCAGAGACTCATCCTTGTCTGTCTAGAGGTTCTCAGGATAGCTGTGGTGTATGCAACAGCACCACATGCTTGAATCGGGGTGGGTGAATGATTTATCTGTCAGGTCTTCAGTCAGCAAAAAACTCCTTATTTCCTTAAAATTAAGTGTTACTACATTCAGCAGAATATTTAAGCATCTGTGTACTTCTAGCAAGTAGTCCCAGCCCAGTATGTATGGTTAAATTAAGAACATGCTTGAGCGTTTCACTGAATTGCAGCTTTGAAGACCTGAGTTTGTTTTGTCCTTGACCAGCAAGGATGAAAATTGGGGTCATATTAATACGTCAGTGGCAATTAACATAACAGAAATTTTTTTTTTTTCTTAAATGTGTAAACAGTTGCTATATTATACTCCAATAACCATCAGGATTAGCCTGACAGAATGATTAGTTTAAGCAGTACAACCGTTTTACCAAAAAAATGAACCAAATAAACCAACACATCGGCATGCCAGCTTAAGAATGCTCAATGACAATTCTACAAAGCCAATAACGGAACATTTTTGCCAGGTAAATTTTGTATAGCACTTAAACTGATGTAGTTGAATTGACTCAGCATATATTTCAAACAAATTAGTAGTAGTAGTA
Organism: Calidris pugnax; assembly: GCF_001431845.1. NCBI lineage: Eukaryota > Metazoa > Chordata > Aves > Charadriiformes > Scolopacidae > Calidris > Calidris pugnax. The sequence goes on along the minus strand of NW_015090922.1, from coordinate 37,002,351 downwards.
GTAGTCATAATTACTATCCTTTTACTTTAATTATTTTTTTATTTTCAATCTTTAAGTCACACAAATTTCTTAAACTATTCTTTATCTATCTACATAAGACATCTGCCAGGTTAGCCATTACTTGCGAAAGCACCAGGTCCTTCTATTACCTTATTCTGACAGTGAAATTAGCAGAATTTCATACACGTAGGTCAAAGAAAGGCTAGAGTGTACACTTTATCAACACCTTAAGGAGCCAAGTAAGTGGTGAGTGGGAAGACTTCAGATAAAAAACCTGTGGAAAGGATAACTCAACAGCAAGTGGAAATTTTTCATAAACAGTAAAAAGGGAAAAAAAGAAATAGCACCTGGACATTGCATATGTTAACCCAGTATGAACAAACATCAAATACAAAATAAAAAGTTATACCAATTTTAAGTTAAAGTGCCCTAGTAAAACTGCACTGATTGATTTTAAAATCTCACTCTTTCCTAACAGGTTTCACAAAAGAACAGAAGGTTATGTCTGATTCCTTTATAACCACAGACACTCAAATTCACAGCTTAATTACTCTCAGACAAGGTCTTTGGATTTGAAACTTGGGTTCTCTTAGCAACTACCCAGCACTGCGGAGATTAATCATTTTCTGTTTTTAAACTAGCAAGACATAACTACATGTTACAGTAAGGAAAAGGGCCCAGAAGATTGTAAAACATGCTTCCTCCTCACATCCTGTGAGGAAGTCTTCCTTCTACGCATACTTCAGAGAGAAAGATCACAGAACCACTGAAGAAAGAGAACGGAGGAAATGTCAAAAGCTATATACTCTGTATTATGTCCGTCGGCTGTGACCTGTAGCTCCCACTTTGAGTGTTCACCTTCTAGTGGTGAAGAAATCTTCTTGCCCTCACATATCCATAGCACTGTTCACAATAGCAATTAATTCAAGTCAAATGATTATGATACTGGTCTTTCCTGTAACCTTTCCATATACTATTTCAGCTAACAGGAAAAATGAAGAAAGAATGAGAATGCGCATTTGTGGAAGCCAGCAATAAGTGGTGTTCCTCAGGGGTTGGTACAGAATCATGGAATCATCTAGGTTGGAAAAGACCCTTGGGATCATTGAGTCCAACCATCAACCCTATTCTACAAAGTTCTTCCCTACACCATATCCCCCGACACCTTTTAGTCTTGAGAAGAGAAGACTTAGGGGGAATATAATCAATGCATACAAATACTTAAAGGGAGGGTGTCAGGAGGATGGGGCTGGTCTTTTTTCAGTGGTGCCCAATGACAGGACAAGAGGAAATGGGCACAAACTTAATTATAAGAAGTTCCACCTAAATGTGAGGAGGAACTTCTTCACTGTGAGAGTGGTAGAGCACTGGAACAGGCTGCCCAGAGAGGTGGTGGAGTCTCCTTCTCTGGAAACATTCAAAACCCACCTGGACAAGTTCCTGTGCAACCTGCTATAGGTAGACCTGCTTTGGTGGGGGGTTTGGACTAGATGATCTCCAGAGGTCCCTTCCAACCCCATATTATTCTATGATTCTGTGATTCTAACACCACATCTAAATGACTCTTAAACTCATCCAAGGATGGTGACTCTTTCTGTGAAGAATTTCTTCCCAATGTCCAGTCTAAACCTACCCTGTTGCAGCTTGAATCCATTCCCTCTTGTTCTATCGCTAATTGCTTGTGAGAAGAGACCAGCACCAACCTCTCTACAATGTCCTTTCAAGTAGTTGTAGAGAGTGATGAGGTCACCTCTCAGTCTCCTCTTCCTCAAACTAAACAGTCCCAGCTCCCTCAATTGTTCTTCGTACTGTTACTGGGACCACTGCTGTTTAACATCTTTGTTGAGACATGGACAGTGAGATGGGTGCACCCTCAGCAAGTTTGCTGACAACACCAAGCTGTGTGGAGCGGTCAAGACGTTGGAGGAAAGAGATGCCATCCAGAGGGACGTGGACAGGCTTAAGAGGTGAGCCTGTGTGAACCTCATGAAGTTCAACCAAGCCAAGTGCAAGGTCCTGCACTTGGGACATGGCAATCCCAGGCACAAATACAGGTTGGGGATAGAATGGCTGGAGAGCAGCCCTGAGGAGAAGGACTTGGGAGTGCTCGCTGATGTGAGCCATCAATGTGCACTGGCAGCCCAGAAAACCAACTGCATCGTGGGCTGCATCAAAAGAACCTTGGCCAGCAGGGCAAGGAAGGGGATTCTCCCCTTCTACTCCGCTCTCATGAAATCCCACCTGGAGTACTGTGTCCAGGTCTGGAGTCCTAAGCCTAAGATCATGGGCCTGTTGTAATGGGTCCAGAAGAGGGCCATGAAGATGATCAGAGGGCTGGTGCACCTCTGCTATGAGGACAGACTGAGAGAGTTGGGGTTGTTCAGCCTTCAGGAGAAGGCTCCAGGGAGACCTTGTAGCATCCTTCCAGTGCCTAAAGGGGGAGTACAGGAAAAATGGAGAGGGACTCTTTATCAGGGAATGGAGCAATAGGATGAGACAAAACAGTTTTAAACTGAAAGAGGGGAGATTTAGCTCAGATATCAGGAAGAAATTTTTTAGTGTGAGGGTGGTGAGACACCGGACCAGGTTGCACAGAGAAGTTGTGGATGCCCCATCCCTGGAGGGGTTCGAGACCAGGCTGGATGGGGTTTTGAGCAACGTGGTCTTGTGGGAGGTGTCCCTGTCCACGGCAGGGGCATTGAAAGTAGAGAATCTTTAAGGTCCCTTCCAAATCTAACCATTCTATGATTCTATGATTGCATGAGGATACCAAAACTGCTGCCATCTCACCAGCTTAATAACGCATAAACATACACATTAAGAAAGGCTGACATAGAAAAAGTCAAACAGTATTTTACTGTAAAATTATATAAATATAAAATTATATTTTCTACTCCAGCAGATAATTTCAAAGTTTTTATTATTGGCTTTAGTCCTAAAATTTCAATTGGTGTTTAATCTACTGTTTCAGGACTATGATACCATGTACAAAGTCTACTTCCACCCCAATTCCATTCCCATCTTTTTCAATTTTAGACAAGGTAACAAAATAGGAAGTGTATTTTTTCCTCATGACAAATAAAAAAAGATGCCGATCCAGATCCCAATCTCTACAAAATCTGGCAGAGTGTGACATCTAGTTTCTGTTTCCCTATCTGATAAATCACAATTGTTTTAAATCCTTGGCACATGATTAAACTAACAGCTGTGTTAAAGGAAAAACTCCCACAATATATTACTCACAACCATCTCAATATGATCCCTCCAGAGACAAAAAGCATTTTCAGAGAGAGTCGTAGGCAAGCCATGGCCATCTTATTCCCATAGCCTTTGAATGAAATCTCTTGTATTTTTAGCTTCCCAGTTTATTTGAGCTAAGCAGGAATTCTACTACAGAAAACTCCCACAACTAACAAAAAGAGGCCAAAAATTTAAAATATTGCAAGTTATTCTTGTGCATTTAAAATCCAATCAATTGTTAGCAAAAATAAAATTAATATAACTCTATTTTTATTCCAGATATAGCATCAGGTTTTGCACTGTGATGGGACCTATTGAATAAGCTTAGCTAGTCTTATTTTCTATTTGGATCTTTGGTACCTGAATGGTTTCTGATATCATAAAGTTTGCAAGTAGCTGTAATGCATTTACCCTCTCAGCATGCTTGTAAAGGAAATGATGGTATTTGCATTTTATTGGGGGGGTACACAGGAGTCTCACCGGGCAGAGCACGCTGTGAATGTGGGCATTTCTAAGCACAGTGATTTTTCTGCATTGAAGTCTGTGAAACTGAAACTGCACTTGAGTTACAGGCACGGCAGGGTATTCACAAAATCACAAAATCGCCTAGGTTGGAAGGGACCTTTAAGATCATCTAGTCCAACCATAATAAAAAATGAAAAGGAAAAAAACAAACAAACAAACAAACAAACAAAAAAACCAAAAAACCCCAAACCCAGCACTAAAACATATTCCTGAGCACCATGTCAATGAGTCTCACCGGGCAGAGCACGCTGTGAATGTGGGCATTTCTAAGCACAGTGATTTTTCTGCATTGAAGTCTGTGAAACTGAAACTGCAATACAGTCAACTCACAGAATCACAGAATCACCTAGGTTGGAAGGGACTTTTAAGATCATCTAGTCTAACCATTAAAAAAAAACCCAACTAAAAAACACCACACACAAAAAGCAAACACACACACCAACACTAAAACATATTCCTGAGCACCATGTCAATTCGTCCTTTGAATATCTCCAGGGATGGTGCCTCAACCACTTTCCTGGGCAGCCCATTCCAATGCTTGATAACCCTTTCAGTGAAAAATTCTTCCTAATATCCAACCTGAACCTCCCCTGGCGCAACTTGAGGCCATTTTCTCTTGTCCTATCGCCCGTAGCTTGGGAGAAGAGACCTACCCCTGCCTCTCTACACCCTCCTTTCAGGTAATTGTAGAGAACGATAAGGTCTCCCCTCAGCTTCCTCTTCTCCAGGCCAAACACCCCCAGCTCCCTCAGCCTCTCCTCATAAGACTTACTCTCCAGATCCCTCACCAGCTTCATTGCCCTTCTCTGGACCCCCTCCAGCACCTCAATGTCTTTTTTGTGGGAAGGGGCCCAAACCTGGACACAGCACTCGAGGTGAGGCCTCCCAGGTCCTACTCACCACGCTGTTCCTGACACAGGCCAGAATGCTGTTGGCCTTCTTGGCCACCTGGGCACACTGCTGGCTCATGTTCAGCCAACAGTCAATCAACACCCCCAGGTCCTTTTCTGCCAGGAAGCTTTCAGCCACTCTTCCCCAAGCCTGTAGCGCTGCCTGGGGTTGTTGTGACCCAAGTGCAGGACCCAACACTAGGCCTTATTGAAACTCATCCCGTTGGTCTCAGCCCATCGATCCAGCCTGTCCAGATCCCTCTGCAGAGCCTCTCTACCCTCCAGCAGGTTGACACTGCCACCCAGCTTGGTGTCATCTGTGAACTTACTGAGGGTGCACTCAATCCCCTTGTCCAGATCACTGATAAAGGTGTTAAAGAGAACCGGCCCCAGTGAATCCAAACTCATGGTTTGTTAAATTATAATATTAATCTTTAAAATCAGTATTTGACAAAAAGGTCCTTTTCTGCCTATGTACCACTTTCTCATGCAAAGTAAAACCATGTTATGATCTTTTTTCATTTACTGATATATCTGTATTCCTTGGTTTACTCACTTAAACCTTAACATGATACATGCCCTGTAGAAGATTCATCCATTTTACAATCAGAAAGGTCAACAAAGATAACTTAGTCTGTTTTTCTGCGTATCGCAAGCCACATTTTAGATTGGAGAATAACTATGCTTATAACAGAGGAAGTTCAACTATTTCAACAATTTGTAACTAAATTAAATCAAGTCTTTGAGAGAAATACATAATCTCATTCAAAGAATTCAGACAATGAGATATTTGCTACATCTGTTACTAAGTTATAGAGCAGTTAATTGCCATGCTAGCTCTTTTACACTAGCTCTGAACTAGTAAAGATACTTCAATAAAGTTTGTAAATAGTCTCCTTTTTGGAAATAAATTATGTCAAAGATCACTTAATGCACTTCCAGTAAATTTACAATGTTAGTCATCTTAAACAGGTCTCTCTAGTTTGATTTCCACTTTTCAAAAGTGACTGCAAAGGACAACTTAACCTACAGAAAGTCTGAAAGTTCATGGGAGTGAAACTTATGGGGACAATTCAAATCAATAAACCCACCTGAGTTAATGGAGTTTACAAAAACATATTTCCCTGCACAGTCTCTAAAACCAAGTGGAATAGTTAAGTACTTTCCTGCTGGACACACAAACATGTTCTCCTATAATTTGTAACTGTAAAGTTTTCTTCTTTTTTTCTTTTCCTGTGAATATTTTGAACTACTGACAGGCTCGGCCCTGAGCTAGGAACAATGTGAGTTTCCAAATGAAATATTAATTAAATACTTGCAACATGAAATACTGTTTAACTTTCTTTGTTGCTTGATATGGCACAACAATCATATTCCAGAGGAAGTAAAACACTATTAAAGCTAATAACACAGGACAATTAAGTACAGCTTCTAAGGACTAGGAATTTTGTCTAGGAGGTGGGAAAAGCTTTGACTTGGCAGAGGAAGAACCAGTGACCATTTATAAAAATCAGATAACAATCAGTGAGTGTTCTCTGCTTTCTGGTATAGTATGTTGCCCAGCTTCAGAAAGGCTTTCAGCATTGCCTGGGGTGACATTTTGTATGTTCGCTAGAAAACTGTAATTTAGATTATTTCTGAAAACCAGTCTCAGGGAAGAACTATCAGAGTTCACTGTTACAATGGAAGCTGATATTGAACAAGGCTCCAGAGTGTCTGTCCTGGATCCAGTTCTATACATTATTTTCCTCACTGATGGGTAATGGACTGGAGTATTTATTTCATTAAATGTTATTCATTTGTAGATGACATTTATATGTGTTAGAAGAACAGAGAAAAGACCAGACTATTCTGCTAGTCAGACAGAGATAAATCTGAAATAAATGGCAGGAGTCTACAGGATGAGAATTCTAAATTATCTTGGCAAACCAGAGATAGCACAGGGGGAAAAGCATCGCAAAAGTAAGGATCAGTGCAAATCACTACATTAAACCAGGAATAATTAGATGCACAAAACAATATGGGAAAGTGGTTTCTTCTCTAGAAAAGTATGCTTGAGTTTATTCTACATTAAACACTGATTATGAGTGAACAGTGTCATGTTTTTATAAATAAGGCAAACATTACAGTGTGATGGATGGATTGTAAGGTGATCCTATTGCTCTGTTCAGTACTCATAAAGCATGTTATAGAAGGAAATCAGGCTTCAAGAAAAGAAAGAAAACAAGACCAAGTGGAGAATCCCCAAAGCAGAATAACTAGAAGTCTAGAAAACAAAACCTATGAGAAAAGGATGTATAAACTGTGCTTCTTCAGGTTAAGTAAAACAGAATAATTTTTTTTTTTTTTTTTAAGTGTGATAGCAATCTTCCTGTTACAACAGCAAATCTTTGCTGTTACAAAATGAAAAAGAACAATTTTTTTCCTGTGGCATGATAGACAGGAAAATAAGTGATGAGCTTAACCTGCAGGAAGAAAGATTCAAATTTCATAGTAACCTTCAAAGACAAGGAGAATAAAGCATTGGATCAGGCTACAGGTTTTTAAGAAACAGTTCAATAAACATATGTACGGAATTGGCAACAGTTGATCCTATCACAGCACAGAAAGGTGGACTAGGGCTCAAGGTCCACTGCAGCCCTATGGTTTGCTTAGACCATGAAAATATAAAGAAGTGTCTTGGATATGAACATCTTAAGTCACTGCCTCATCCATGCTGAACGCAGCACTTAAAACTCATCCAAAATTGCCTTACTAGGAAAAAAGAGGTATTGATTCTTGCCTTTCAATAACACCCAAGTGTCTGAAACAGTATCACCATCAATTAGACTGCTGAATTCAAAACGTTCATTAGGGGACAAGGAACACAGTGTGTGTTTAACTCAAGGGGCTCTAGAGGAAAAACTACTAAAACCACAAAGATAAATCAAAAGAATTTTCAGAAGAACCTGGCTGACCACAGGCTGTTAGAGAAGTTCCAATGATGGCTAAACCCTGGTGGACTTTCTGAACACACAGTCTGTAGCCTCTGAACTTCCAGCAGTCACCCACCCCTCAAACTGGAACCATGTGTTTTCCACTCTGAGACTGGATACCTGTCTGGAGTCCCCTGTTAATTGGCTGCGATTACCTCTGCTGGTCTCACTTTGGTTCATGCTTTGTAGTTTTGCTCTTTCTGCTGACAACCCATGGGGTCAGTGTACAAGCAGACTTATTAGGGAGGTTCTGTCTTCTTGGCTGCAGGATCTGTGCAGCATTTGCAGCTTTTATCAAACAGATTACAAAAATACCATGAAAACAAAAGGCAATAATGGAAAGTTAAAGGGAAGATCTCAAAAACCTCCCAAACTGACAATATTGCAATTGCTGCGCTGCAGCATTACGTAAACACCCACTTATTAGGCATGTTTTACCATATGTATGGTATAGTAAACACCCACTTATTAGGCATGTTTTACCAGTGAAATTCTCTCCAACTCAGAAGAAAATATGTATGTATTACCACGACTCCTAGCATTAAAGTTTGAGCTACATACTTTCAACAAAGTACAGCTCTATCACTGTGAAGTTAAAACAATTGATAACACTTAAAGTTTACTGCCAAAACTCTCCTACTTGATAGTCAGAAGGCATAACCGTTAAATAAAATCCATGTTCAAGCCACACAATTAAAATACTCCCCAGCTTCAAAAATTCCTGCACTTCAGACAGCACTATATCTCTGTGATCAAGACATTAACAGCAGGCCTCTGGAATCCCTCAGCACACCTATTCGTCCATTCTTGGATGCCAACCTATTCTTGCCGGGCTGGTGCTGCCTTGCATCATGTAGTAATTCTTAACCGAATATTTGTGAAATATCCCAGGTTTTTGTCTGAGTATACAGCTATGAGAAAAGGCAGAGAAGGTGCACTAAAAAACCATCAGAAGGGCATATGAAGGAGGCAGGGCAATAGAACTGGAGATTTCTAAAATACTTCAGCAATTCTGAGTTCAAGATACCCTCCACTGTAAGGAGATACCCCTCATTTGTTCTGACTCCCTTGAGCTCTCACTGAGGGTTCTCAGCCACACATATGTAGGCATTTGTTGGATGCTTGTCAGAGATGGTAAGAGTAATTCCTTCCTGTCTCATACCCTTTGGTGGCTATCCAAAAAACAAGAGAATTAGAAGGAGTGGGAAAAATGTGTGAGTCACAAGGGGATTTTTAATTTGTAAATGGCATTTTTAAGGCTGATGTTGAAATACTTCATCCAATTCTGACATCCAAATTTTAAAGGAACTACGATGGGTGTGGGGGGGATCAGAAAAGGTGCAAAGAGACAAAGACTCAGAAGACAGATAGAAATATATACAGCAGGAGATGGTTCACGTAAGATATCAAGGTGATTTAACAACTTAAGTTACAAGAACTTCCCACAGAATAGAGATACGGGATGCTAAGTCTGGTTTTGTGGATGTGATGTAAAAGCCAAAGTAATTCAAATTAGAAAGATAAATTTTAGCAAATGGGAGGACAAATCATTAGAATAAGCAACCATTGTATGAAAGCTCTTGAGCCCACAGACCAAGGCTGAGCATCTTCTAAAAGATTTACCTCCATCAAGTTGCCAGCCTTTGTACACAGACAGAATACAAAGTTTATATTGAGAGAAAACCAGATTTAGTGATCTAATGGCTCTTCTTGGTCTTAAAATCCATAAATATTTTAGTAGAGAAGTACAGTGTGCTGTGATGTGACTGCTTGTTATGCTTCTGGATTCAAGTCAGTTGACCAAGTACAGTCCTGAAGGCTACATATACTGGGCAAAGAATAAAGCACTCCTCTATCACCAAGCAACACAGTGTTCTTGGTGTTACATGATCTTTTCTCTCCTAAGAAACATTTTACATTAGTATCAGTCTGCACAGAGTTTTCTCAAAACAAGGTCCCAAATCACTTTTGGGAAATAAGCTAACAAAATAGACTGACATGGACAGTTTCAGGAGGCAGTTTTGATTTTCCCTCAACCATCTGTTGTTTAAACAAAATTAAGCAGTTGCACATATTAATTCAGGTTGCCATTTAAGCTTTAAGTGTTTGACAGCAAAGAAAAACAACTTAGCATTTAAAATTAACAAAATATTTCCAGAACCATTACAGCTCCCCTGGATAAAAATGAAGCTACTCATCTCCACTCGGGTAAGTTCCAATACAGATGTGAGTTTTCACAAAATTTAAGTATATACCTATGCAAGTAATTATAGATACCTCAGAGATTATTGAGAATAACAGATACACGGGGAAAACTGATTACCCTTTACAGCTCGTTTGTTGTTCATGTCTGTACTCATTTATTTCCTGTGGTTCTACTAAGACCATGCAGAATTTTTGACTACAGTCTATTAAGAACATGAAACTCCACTACAGCAATTCTACAAACTCTCTGATGAAAAGTACAAAAATGACCAATCACCTCTGCATCTATATATGTATCAAGAAATACAACAGGACAACAAAGCACAAAAGTAGCATGGTTATCTTGCATTTAAAGAAAGGCACACTATAAACAGCAACAAAAAACTTTGCTGCTAGCATTCTATGTTACTTTTTTCTTTTCATACAAACAAGTCCTGTGTAACCTCAACACAGTTTAATCATATGATTCCGAGGAAATTTTTGGCTTTTTTAGGAATGCACATCATATATACAGTGCAGCTATAATAATATTTAGTCCAAATATTCTTCTACACATATACCTACACATTAGCAGTATATACTCCTAGATGTCCAATCACAACCTATTTAAAATTATTACCATCTACAAGGTAAATTGCGTGTTTTCTCATGTATTCACGATCTTAAAAAATACTGTTATTTTCATAAATTAGACAAATCTCCAATGAGAACATGTAATTGCTGAGGTAGAGACCTCTTCCAGATCCAGTAGGAAATTCAAAAACTCCCTTAGCTCATTAAGACTGAGTACCTATGTCTTTAAAAGTCCTTTAGAGGACTTTTCATACCATCTGTGATCAAGTGATCACAATTCTCTCATAAGTATTCATATTCTTTAATTACTTTATTGGTATTAGTGGACGTCATTTTTTACTGTTAACCACAGAAGAGGTGGATCAACTGGAGAAATTACAGAGGATTTTAACAAATGGGATCAGAAGTCTAGAAATCCTGAAAAAAGTGGGTTTGTTTAGTCTAAAAAGAAGAGAAGACTGAGGAAAGATATGATAACAGATTTCAACTATGTAAAAGGTTGTTTTCATAAGCCTTCTTCATGCCCACAAGTCATAGGGCAAAAAGAAATGGGCTTAAATTAGAGCAAACATGACTTAAAGGATGAAGAAAGGCATTTTACAAGACACTGGAAGTTTGAGCTTTAAATTTTTAAAGCTTACCTACTTAAAAATTATGTTAAGTATATAAATGTAGAGAGAGCTAAATTTACTAATTAGCATGCACTGTAGCACAAATAGATAACAGATCCATTGTGGAGGACCACATTTGTCCACGTGGAGACTAGGACAAAACCGCCCAATTGCTGACAAAGAACCATGGAACTCAATGAAAGAGTCAGATTCATTTCTTATTCCATAAAGGCTGAAGATCTGTGCTGTACAATTACTTGATAACTAATTCTTACTTTTGCTTAAGAATATTTCAATTTTCACTTTGTTGCTGACTTAGTTCAGTTCAACCACAAGGAATTCTAATAATAATTCTGATTAGGTCAGGGGAACTTAAAATGAAAAATAATGAAAAATGCTCAATAAGGGAGCTGTTCTACCTACATCACAAGTTTAAATAAATTATTCTGATTATTCTGATACCCTTTCTTCCTCCAGTGTTGCTTATTATTGACCTCTGGCTGTAACGACTCTCTTTTCTAAAAATCATTTCAAAGAGTCTAGAAAAGGACAAATACAAGTAACTATTAACTAATCACTGACATTCAAATCATTTCATCAATGCCAACCCTGCAGCCAATCTTTCATTTTTTTCTTTAAGGCAGGGAAAATTCTGGGCCGAATGCTGGAAGTCTTATTTAACTCACCTTAGTGGTAGTCATGCAACAAAACAGTCAATTATTACACCTTGCAATATGAGGTAAAAACTCTTCCTCACTATGTTTAATTCAAAAAGGAAGCAACAGGAATTTTTGTGCCTCTGTATCCCCTGGAGATTTAAAAAAAACTATAGAAACCTAACTAAAGCATAGTGCTTTAATAGTTTTCTGTTTGCAAACAAAGAAATCTCTTTTGTTTTCTTTTCCAAAGTAAGACTTAAATACTGCACAGTACCTGTATTTTCAGTAGAATCATACTTACTTCTTATTCAGTTATAAGAGATGTTGAACAAAGCAAAACACTATCCATTCCACAGAATGACAGGCATTTAAAATCAAGAATTATCTGGTCACAGTGATTAACATTGTTTCTGCTAGATGCTCCACTGGACACCTTACATAGTGTATTTTTAGCCATGACAAGACAGTGAACTAAACCATTCTGTCTATAGTTCCAAGCCCTGCTTTGCTGGCAAATACAAATACTATTTCATCAAGGAAACTTTCCTTTTCAATATTGGTTCTCAAAAAACGTCTCGCATCTTCAAGGGCTTGAGATTTTAATTGAACCATCTTCCCAATGGAGAACTAAATTAAGATCAATAAATCAATCAACATGAATTAATTTTCATCTGACAGGGAATTATCAAAAAAAATATGGTTTAGCTTAGAGCTTAGTCACTGAAAAGAGATATACATAGCCTGCAAGAGTGGTCATCTTGATCCAATACAAATTTTTAAATTAGATTTTTCACTGCCTTCATGGTCTGACATACCTAAACCAAGGAGAACATAGAGTTTTTCTTTACCTCATTAACCATGGAATAAATAACAACATACTATATGCCTGCTAGAAACATTCATCAAACACAGAGATAGGAGAGTCAGCAGTTGCTAATGAAAACTTATTAAATGTTATTATCCGGGGCTCGGTCTGCAATCTCATGTAGCTTCACAGGTTTCTCAAGAGCAAAGAGTAAAGGTTATTTACTTGAACAACTTATTACCTTGAATACTCCTTTTGAAGAAAGCTTTGCAGCCCTCACAAGACCAGACCCCATAATGGTAGCCTGAGGCGTAGTCGTTGCAGACAGCACAGTACCGGGTCTCCTTGGTGGACTCCATGGACAGACTCCCTTTCTCATTGGTACTGGACATCCTCTCACGGATGCTGTGGCGCCTATTATCAGAGCTTGGCCTGTTAAAAGCAAAAAACAAGCATGATTCTTTAGGCAAGGTTAATTCTTATACACACCAGCATTTAGTAAGAAAGAGCATATCTAGTTTTGAAACTACAGATGAAAAAAATATAATCTTTTATCACCCTCTGTCCTGTTCTAGTTGGAAAAGTGTAGACAGTAAGATACAGGAGAATTTCTCACAAATCAATCTGATGTTATTAGACATTGTACCTTGAAAATTTGAAAAGCTATTTGATAAATTAATCAATTTTTCTCAAGACATTACAACGGAATACAAAAAAAAAAAATCACCTTTTTCTTTTGTGTACCTGCTCCTCTCCAAAAGGGTCAGCATGACTGCAGTATCAGTAGGTAGGTATAGAATCTGAGGCAAAAATCACTTCATGTTTGCTTCTGAATTTGTGAGTCATTTAAATTATTAACCAGGCTATTTTCAGTTAATATTGCCCAATTAGAAGGGCAAACTCTTCTCACGTTGTCAAAGGTATAATACTGCATATAATAGTCTCTATTCTCATTACAATACCACTTTCGTAAAAATTAAGAAGTGGCTTTAGCACAACAAGAAAAGTCAGAAGGCATTAAAAATTGTTGCCAAAGATTTTTCATTCTGGGTAGCTCCTGCAGGCGTGGTAAACAATATTGAAAATGATGAGAGGATGTGAAATTACCAAGAGAACCAGCACCGAACTCTGGGATTGCTCCTGGAAGGCAAACAGCTCTTGCAAAACATGCTTTCCAGTAAGAGTTTGCGCTACAAATTGTCCAGGAGACAAATACAATGGTGTGACAGCATCAGACAAGCTAAAGCATAAAGAATCCTACTGTTTACAGTAATTACCCACTTAGCACGTATGTTTAATTGCTGGCTAATAAACAGGTGGCTCTTGTCTCCCGGAGTCTCAACATTTTCTCAAACAAACATATCCTGCTTTTCAGCCTAGAAGACTGTGGGAGCTCTTTTTCAGATTTTTTTCCGACATCGCTGATTTTGCCTCATTCCCTTCTTCACCACAGCAAAATTTCCTTTGTTTTGATGAACTGGCATCTGGCACTAACAGCACTGTCTTGCTCCAAACCAATAGCCCCCAGCCGCTTTCTGATCAAAGTATGCTCAACTCTCCTCCTTCATCTAGCCCATGTTCCCTGACATCTCCTGTTGCAGTCCAAAAACTGCACCCAACTACTCAACACCCACAAGCTTTCTACGCGCCAAAGCCACCTGGACAGTCTCACACGTGCTGCCAGTGATCCCCTCAAGACTTTTCATATATATATTTTCTCCCCCTGATATATTTTCATTGAAAAGCTTTGAATGAAGCTTATTAGAGAAGCATGAGGCTTTGCCATGTTAGATAGAGAAACTGCTACTGGCATCATTCAGGAAAACTGCAGTTTTTAAACCCAAAGTTCATTACCAAACCTTATATACCAGCTAATTTTGAATACTTATTTAAATCATTTTGGGGGGTTGGGGACTTTTACAAGAAAGAAGAAACTGCAAATGGTGAAGTGGTGGCACAGCACAACTCTGGCTTTTTAGTGAGGTGGGAAAAATGGAGAATGACACAATTCTGACGACATGAGTTTGACAAAATAGGCAAGGGGAAAAAAATCCTTACATATTTTAGATGTTAAAATGTGAAAAGGTGAAAACAATAAAATTAATAAATCGTTATGAATATAACACATACTTTGTTCATGTAAGTACCTCTTCCAGCCCATCAAATCTAGGTAGTTTTTGTACTCTTCTCCAGGTCCTGAATCTTCCTTTGAATTTGCTTTATCCCAGTGCCTCATTTAATTGAGTTCTTTTTTTCCTACTGGGCACTGATCAAAACTGTTGTTTGTCTTCTCCACCTCATTCTCCCCTACCTATAGCTAGATCACCTAATCCATCCTCTCAGTATAAGTTTAAATTAAGCGCAATGCAGCTTTGTTTAAAAGTATACTTGTAGGTGTATATAATTACAAGAATGTTTTAAATATTTGAAGTAAAACAGCAAGCAATAACTGTCAATATAATTTTAACTGCAATAGATTAGTCTACTAGATATACTTGACCACCTGATAGTGATTCATAATTTTTGGTCTTTTTTTTTTTCAAAACTGTTACAAATATGTAGGTTATACAAGATAAGGTTCCCATAAATATTTTCACATCAATAAGAAGTACAAATAAATTACAATTGTATAAATTCTAAATTTTAAGTTATCTTTTATAAAAAAGCACCTTTAAAGCGGTAAAATGAAAAATATTTCAAGCTCCAAAACAATTACATATATTTGCAGGTGTGTAGCGACTTTCCAACATCAAACACACAATTTCTAAACAATCATAGTTTCCTAGTTCGATACAAAAGAGATCACATCAACTAATAGGTAAACCGAAATAGACTAAAGAAATATCGAAAAGTATCAGTCATCACTCAGTCCACATAATTTAAATCTTTTCAGAGTATTTACCTTCGCTCAGATGAAGACTAGATTCAAAAATAAACTTTTATTAAAATTATATTTATAATAAATGGCTGAAAAATAGCCTGAAACAACAACAACAAAAGATTCTTCTGCCTAGAACAGATAAGTAATCTTATGAAAAATGTACACTTCAAAGAAAATAAGATGGATAGACACAAACACGAAAGATGCAGTAAAGACAGACATATTTTATCACGCTGCTTGCGGGGACTCTGTCCCACAGGTCATGTCTGTCCTCGGTGACACGAGGCCACTGTTTCAGAGGGAGGCTGAGGCAGGAGCAATGAGGCAGCGTGCTCCCTGTAAGCACACACATGTCCCCAAAAGGGACAGGGGAGCAATGCCACTGCTCACCCCTGCCCCTAACCCCCCTGCCTCTCATATCTGATTTAGACCTCCACTGCAATCCTGCACACAAGCTCCTTACATTGGGAGAGCACTATAAATCTGTTAACACAGACCTCCACAAAGCAAAATGAATCTACAGATGGCCTTGCCGGCTTCCCATGCACACCCCCAAAATCTGTGCCACTCAAGCACCACTCGAGCAAGGTCTTGCAAACTGGCCTTGCAGAGTCATCACATTCAGGCTCTTGTGAACCACAGTGGGAAGCACACTAAAATACCCACAGCTCCCATCCTCCCCTGAAATAGCATCCTGCCACCCCTTTCCATTTATACAACGGAAAAGAGTAACCCAGTAACGCAGAGCCTGCTAATTTCAAATAACATCTCAAATTTCATCCAGAAATCAGCCGCTGGTTAGTGCACATCACAGACCACTGATGTCATGTCCTGACAAAAAATAACAGTCTGCTCTTCATCCAGTTTTCAGTTAGGTTCCAAGGGTTAGCCTTTTGGAGAACATAGTGCAACAACCTAACCCCACTTTAATAACTTTGGCAAGATCATCATTCCCAAAATACAATAGCTGAGCTTTTTCAACAATTTCCTTTGTAATCTATGCAAACAATAACATAAAAAAAAAAGACCAAAAAGGTCTTGTCAACTATGTTTACCAAAGAGAAACACAAATCAAAAAGAAAGAAAACCCCAGATAAAGCCCTCCCTCCAAGGCCCCCACCATAACAGAACAGATTAGAAAGTAAGAAAACCTCAGAATTTACTGCTCATTTCCAATGTAATAACAAAGCAGACATAAAATGGAAAGTCCTTTGGAACCTACAGAGCAGGACAAACTTGTCTTCTATATTCACTTTCATGTTTTTCCACCTATATCACGCAGAGTTTGCTCTCCAATAAATCTGTTAGCAAACAAGACACCTCTGCTTTAAACATTCACTCACCAACTGCATCTCTGAATCAGCCAAGAAATCATTAACCCCATGTTGGCTGTAAGGTAAAAAGAGTGTGTCCATGAGAGAATTACAGTTGTGTAATGTGATCTCAGTTTTTTACATCGTGGGAATTGGACTGGCAGGTAGGATGAACTTAGGATAACCCACAGTACACAATCCACCCAACAGAGAGGTAAGGCCCAATTTATTCACAGCCTCAGCTTTGTCTGAAATAAAGAGATTTCATAGGTGAGAGGCCTTAAGGAAAAAGCTATTTAATCAGTTAAGGGAGACATCTTGAGAAATTCTATTTTTCTGAATTTGCTTTCATACAAGAAACTTTAATCTGCAGTTATTCAATCTTTCTTACCAGACTGGATGGAAGTTCCCAGCTTAAAAAGCCTCAAAACCAATGGCCATTTCAAATGCAGACAGGGTCTAGCACAAATGCTTTTCCACACCATAGGCTTATAATAGCACTCTAGTATTTTATATGAAATTAATTAACTTGCTGGTAAAATGTGAATTTCTATATGGGGCAGATTATTTATGAATGATTACTCAAACAGAATTAAGTGATTGGAAATGCTTAAAAGACATCTGAAGGAGATAGATAGGAATGACTAAGTACACAAAAAAACCCCAGAAAATTGCCAAGCACATTAAGCACCTCAAAACTGTGCTCTCAGAAAGTTGCTCCAATGAATCTGAAAAAAATCATGCCATCCAAATGAAAATGTTGGCTAAAAACAAATATCCTAAAATGCCTAGGGTTGTAATTAAGCTAAATACAACTTGACAATGAAGAGAGAAAGTCTTAGACAGAGTCGTATATCAAATGGACAGAATCACAGGGTACTTTAGGCTATATGGGCTACAGCAATGAGAGTGGGTTCCATCACCACTTCCACTGCTGATGAAAATCAGCTGGGGCTCTCCCTGGGGCCTGGTTGAGAGCCATTCCTGATCCATGGCTCTAAGCACATTTCACTCAAATGGCTAAACTCTATTTCTCCCCAAAACAGGATGGTTTCACCTATGCTACCAAGGGAGAAGGACTCTTGCATAGCTCCTGCCTGAACCATGTCCTGGGAGAGGATCCCTCAGCCAGGCGAAACTGTGCCCAGGAGTGTGAAGCTATTGAGCAGTGAGAGCCATCATGCCGCCTGGATGCAGTCCTGAGTAACATGCTCTAGCTCTAGGCAATCCTGCTTCAGCAGGGGAGTTGGACTAGATGATCTCTATGGTCCCTTCCAACTCTAAAAATTCAGTGAAAGAGAAATTTAAGAAAAAAAAATTAAAAGAAATGCAGTGTTATGAAAGTTGAATAATAAAATAAAATATTGACAATATTTTACAATATATCAGGAAAAGTATTTTATAGTCAGAAGATATTGGAAAGTTTTCTTTGGAACTAGAACGAGATATGATTTTATTTGGTAACAAAAGTAAAATAACTTAGGAAAAATAGCTCAGTGTTGACCAAAAAATGGTTGAGAACAGGCTCTGTCAACATGAAAGCAAAAGCGTATCTTTTTAGGTCATCAAAACTTCTCATTCAACATGAAATTAAACATTTCCTTTGGCATTAGTTTTACCATCTTCCTTCATCCGTACCTCTGGTTAATTTTAAAATGAGTGATTGAATTACTATATTTGGATATGCCAAAATTAAACCATGCCATGTGTGAAGAAAAATCTCCTCTAAAGCTATTTGCTAAAGTCAGTATAAATTTGCACATCCTTTCAGTCCCTTAAAATTTAATTTTTGACAAATTTAATTTTTTTCTCAGATCTATCACTAATATTTGCAGGCTGGAGTAAAGTCTACTATGCACAGTCACTAGGTGGTCTGGGACATCTCCACCCACGTTTCCTGGAGGTTCCATTGAGGGGAAGGGAGCCCAGGCTTCTCATTCACGTGCTTAGTACATGAATTTGGATGTTTTTAATATCTCCCTCTCCCACACTTCCATACCTGGGATTGGTTTCCCACAGTTTATAAATGAGAGCTAATCATTTTGCAGCTGATGCCCTGGACAACATAGAAGTCTAATGGACAACATAGAAGCCCAACGTCCTGAAAAATGTGAAAGCTTTTCTTGGGGATGGCAGGGGGCTGGGGCTGTAGGGTGGGTTTAAAAGAGGAAAGAGCTCAATCTGTTTGTCAGTTCAATGGGTCTTAAATTTAAATTCATACTGAAAAATCTTTGGAATAAATACTGATAAATTGGTTCTGTTTCATTCTGCTTCTCGCTGCTGCTGGAATTTAAAATACAACTCACTGACAGGGTCATTTTCATTCGTCTTAAGTGAAGAGCGGTGGTGTAGCCATACCTCACAGAGTAGCCCCGAATTCAAACAGTTCTGAAGCAACAGCAATTTTCTGATTTTTTTTTCTTATGTACAGAAGGTTAATAATTTCTTTCTGTACATGAGGTGAGTGCAGAAACACCCCCTCACAGGCTTTATATGAATACATATTAAAAGAAGATTAAGATTTTAAATATAGCCTATAGCTGAACTGCACCTTGCAAATGCAATTGAAACCTTCATTTATCCCTCCTGTGCATATGTTATCTTTAATTATATAGCCATACTTTTCACAGGGCAACAACTCATCAGTGAGCAGAATGAAATGAATTTATTAAATGAGCAGCTATTCTGCCTTTGGGTTTTTTCCTGACTGTTCAGTGTCTGGTGTCTCCAGATAGCACACTATCTGAATTCAGCTACAACATCAGAACTAATTTCCTTTCAGTATTTCCATGCCACTATAGCATTTTATTGGTTGACAGGTGCTAATGAATGTATTTTTTCAATACTCCTGTGAGTTGAAAGGATTAAAAATGAGGCTGAGAGAGATTTAAGTCAAAAGTATATACTGAGTTATGTACAACCTGAGTTTTTTAAGTACCCACCATTAAATAGCATTTTGAATGTTCAGAGTGCTAGCTCCCTTGTCTGCAATTGCAAGGGTAAATGCTCAACACTTACATAAATCAGACTGTGGGACTTCCATTCAGCACAAAGAAAATTACAATACAACACAAGTCTACTTGTGAGGAGTTTGATTTAAATGATTTCTGAACTTCACAGAAGCATTTGTGGCAGAATTAGACAGAGAATTTAGTTCTTCAGCCCAGCAATCAGCTGCCTTCACATAATACTTCTTGAAATTTTTGCCTCATTCCTTTTTTTAGTTACCTGTCTTTGCAAGAAGTGAGTAGAGAATTTACAAACAGTGTCATATTTCACTACATGAGCATGACATATTTCAAAGTTTAATCTTTTCATATATAGAAACAGCAGTCCACTTATGATTACCTCATAATTACCAAAATAATTATAATAATAATCACAAAGGCACAAAGGGACCAAATAGGATTTGCATAGAAAGCCTTAATTTGGGCTTATTAAAAATATGCTTGCAAATAACATTTTTTTTCTGCATGTAGCTTCTCACTTTCTAAAGAAGACATCTAGGAAAACAAAAATGTTATCCTTCTGCCTCATCTTTATAGCCACAGACAGCAGGGCTGGGACATGTTGATGCACCTCTCGCCTTAACGCAGCAGACAATGGCAGAAGATCACGCTCATTCCCAAGAAGGAGAGGATGTCAGTGATACCCGCTAACAGCTGATTAGTGACATTACAAGTCCTTTATTATTTATACAAGTTTAGGAGAAGAAGTAAGAACTAGTAAATACACAGATGCTGCCATCACTAGTGTCAGTGGGAATGTCTGCCCTGTTGTCCCACAGCTCTTCTTTGCCAGGTACTCTCTCCTGACCCACCTAGCTCCTCTAGTCCCATTCTTATCCTTACGTCCACTTTGGGGATTTTCCTTTCAGTATCAATCTCCTTGCCCAGAAATCTCTTCCAGTGCCTGGACTGACTCTACCTGGCTACTTGTCTCATGCCCAGACTGCCCACAGGCACTTCATCCAAAGCTCTCCATCACTACTTATTTTCCTGGAGTACTATGTCCAGCTCTGGGCTCCCCAGCTCAAGAAAGACAGATAACTACTGGAGAGATTCCAGTGGAGGGCTACAAAGATGATCAAGGAAATGGAGCACCTCTCTTATGAGGAAAGCCTGAGAGACCTGGGGTTGTTTAGCCTGGAGAAGACTGAGAGGGGAACTCATCAATGTTTATAAATATCTAAAGAGGATGGGGCAACTCTTATCAGTGGTGCCTGATGACAGGACAAGGGACAATGGACGCAAACTGGAACACAGGAAATTCCATATCAACATGAAGAAAGACTTCTTTACTTTGAGGATGACAGAGCACTGAAACAGGCTGCTCACACATTGTGGAGTCTCCTTCTCTGGAGATATTGAAAACCTGCCTGGATGCATTCCTGTCCAACCTGTTCTGCTTTTGCAGAGGGGTTAGACTAGATGATCTCCAAAGATCCATTCCAACCCCTACCATTCTGTGATTCTGTGATTTCCAGTTAGAGTAGAGAGTAAGTCAGCTGCTGGCTTATTCATACACATTTTTCCTTTGTAACATTCCTGCTATGCCACCTCTCATCCTCCAGACTTCCTTCCAGTCTCCTCTCTAATACTCCCATCATCTTGCTGCTCTCATAAGGACTTTACTTGTCCCTTAGCGGGCATAAAATTCTGAAAGAGGCCTTGCCAAACTCTCCTAAAACAGCATATTGTCTTGTTCATCTCTTTTTCTGCTCACAGAATAAAATTTGCCTCTTCTGTAAAAGATTACTCTGTTGACTTGTATTTAGTTTATGATCCCCCGATATTATTTTTCATCTTCAGTATTTTTCTCTACTTAGTAATTCCCCAGTTATTATACTTGTGCATTAGATTTTTCCTTCCCAAAGGCTGGGCACTGCACTCACCCTTAGTGAATTTGAGAAATATTTAATGTTTTGGATTCTGTTGCAGTAAGCAGCACTAGAAAAATGTTCTCTTACACACTTATGTTTCAAGTGGCCCATTTACAGACGTATGATACTTTTAACAACTGACAGATACCATTTGGTTACTTAAAAATTAATGGTACTATTTTATCTTTGGAGAATAATCTCTGCTAATTATTGTTTTGATGTGCTATTTGAATCCCTGATCACTGGATGACCCTCCTACTCTTTAAGGAACGCCACCAGTGAAATAAATATTTTGATCCGATTCCGCAGGATCCAAAATAATGACCAGCCAACTTGCTCAGGGTTTCTCTGCCCCTTTCTACCTCCTGCCAGGCACAGTTTCACCTGGGCACTATCTCCCTCTGACACCATCTCTCTCGTTCACTTAGGCATTCCCACACGCTCTGGTGTATGAAGAGTCATATAATCTGAGTAAGCACCTTAATCTATTGTCTAAGAGTGTGCCAAATTTGATGAAAAAGCTGCTGACAGATGAAATGCCTTGGGGCACTGCACAGATATGACTTTCTGGCAACAAGGCCGAGTTGGTGTGTGGCTCTGGAGACAGAAGCAAGAAGGGCCTGAGTGTGGCAATCAGCTCTGCCCACAAGTGTGTCAAAGTGGAGGGCCTGTCAGGCAAACACTCTGGAAGCACGGACACAGACATCTCAGTTCAGTATAAACAATCTGGAGAACAAAATATGTTTGAAAAGCTGGAAGTATGAACAAAAACAAAAGGCCAGCTTCAGCTGACAATCTCTGCTATACATCCTCTACAGTTTTCACTTTTAGAAATATCTAGTCACCCTTGTCTCCATTAAAGTTATGCCAAGCCTCAAAGACTAAGCTGAGTAGTTGTACCACTATTTTTCATGTGAGTCTTAGAATTAAACTATGACTTTTGTTAAAAAGCTAAAGTCCAGCCTTTTGTATAAGAATATAAAGCAGCCAGAATTCTCTTCTCCAAGTTGCACTGTTCCTAGTGAACATTCTTCAGAATTACTCAGTCACTAGGCTATTTTCTTTTTCTTTTTTAACGTTCAGACAAACTAGCACAATCCTACCATCTGAAAGGAAAAGGTTAAATGCACTCAATAGATTGGAAAAGGCTGTTTCAGGAAGTGCTGTCAGATTCTTACACTTACCTCCAGACTATTTGAAAGGTAAATGCCAGCAAAAACACAGGAATCAGTCATAAATCTTCCTTCACCATGCCTTTATAGGACTTTTATGGGCTGGTGTTCCTTTTATTCTTGTACAAACCTTCTTTCCAAACATTTCAGATGCACATACTAAGACTGCAGTTTAACCAATTAGCTAAAGCTTCATTAAATTCCTAGGAAAATCTTTCAATGATCAACATTATACAAGATATTTTAAACTGAAAGTCTAACTTTAAGGGGTACACTGCATTTGAAAAGGAGCTTTTTGAAACAAAACACTGGTACAGCCACATACAGTCCCAACAAGGAAATCAGAGGGCTCTAGGCCACAGGAAAATAAACCCTGCTGAAATAAAAGACTACACAAAGTAGTGCTTTTAAGTTCATCAAAGTGCTTGCAGACCTCTTGAACCAATTGATATAACACACAGAGAAGACACCAAAATCTTTTCGCAAGGAGTCTACTACCCAGGCCATTTACAAGCCACCCTACGTCAGCTTCTAGTAAGAATACAAGAAAAGGACCAGGCAGAGGTGCCAAGCTCAAAGACACAACACAGGCAGAGGGAAGGAACTAGGCACTTGAGAAAAGTGCATGTACATTTACATCTGCATGTAAAAATGCCTGTGTACTTGCCCCAGAAGATGTGATTTATCCATAGCTCCTTGTTCTTGCCCCAGAACAATTAATCCTAGGAACAGAGCCTCTTCAGTCCTTGGACTAACAGTGTACAGTCAGCACTCAGTGAAATTAAAAAAAAATTAAAAGTTAAAAAAAATAAATAAATAAGAGTTTCTAAAGGTACAGACCCATTTTTGCTTAAGCCAGCTTCATCAAAGCAAACTACTAGTACCTTCACAATCACAGTAGCGCAAGCAGATTAACTTCCTTGCAGGTCACGGCCAGCCTGCAGTATCAGAAGCAGACAGAAACCAGTTCAAGCGTGGTACACTGCATGTTGTGGTGCAACACTTGACTGACAGCTGAAAAGACAGAGGCACCAGTCCTAGCTGATGTGCCAGTAATATGCATCCCAGAACTTCAAATACAACTTGAAAATATAACAAGTGTAACAGATGGGACAAAAGCACGTGGCTGAGCATTACCTATCAAAGGACAGGTGACAAAAGCATGACAGAAGGCAAACAAATAGCTGATCTGAAAACACATCATCCTGACCAGTCATGGCATACAAGAAGGGCTGCATTTCACCTGCAGAATTGGGCTGCTAAGTGTCCAGAGCACTCTAGTGCTGTCAGGCCAACAGAATACCTCCTGTGCTTTGTAGCTTGTTCTATACTCTTCTTCCTTTATTAATAAAATTTAATAACAAGTTACGTCAAGTTGCAGTCTTGAGAGGTCTGGACCCTAGCAGGAAAGACACAGACCTCAAAGTAGCATGTTTTAGTTTGTCCTTTCAGTCAAAACGGGGGCAAGATGGATGCACAGAGATATGATGCCTCACAAAATTTGGGTAGTCTGTGGGAAACATTGCTCCAGGTGAGGCAGTTGACTCATACTTCTCCTCTAGAAAGTGCTGAATTCAGCTTTTCATGCCAATTCATTCTTTGACAGTTAATGCACAGTAAACCATGTGGTAAACACATTAGAGTTTGAAACAGAGCAGTGAAGTCTGGCAATGCCATGTAGCCTAGTTGTTAGGTGTGTGCTAGCTTTACAAGGCCAGGTCCTGTTGACATCCAGTGAAATAAAATATAACTTACTATTACATTTGTCATAGAGGATCTCCACAAACAGAAAATTACATATTCTAAAAATATAGTTGCAAGTGTAAGGAATAGAAAATAAAATTAATAAGAAATAGAACCTGAACAGATTGCTACAATTTGAGATCCCCCCACCAAACAGATTTTAAATTTCTTAGATCCTACAGCTCTCCTTCCCTTCAAGGGGAGCCATAACTGTTCAGCAACTCCTAGACATCACTTCTGAAAATTTAGTGTCAAATGGACATATATTTTTTTATGTCCAAGACATAGTAACTTCAAACTTCTGCCAGACTGAAGAGTCTTGCTCTCCCTTCATTTCTGGCTGTAGACACTGACGACCAGAATAACAAATTAATGCTGTTCAACACACAGTCACAAGACTTGAGGCAAGGGAGGAAGCGAGAAAACACAGAGTGAAAAAGGAAGGATCCCAACTATGTGTCCACATTGGCTTACTAATGCATCCAAAGTAATGGTGATCAGAAATGTGACAGGGAAAAAACTCTTTCAGTTGCTCAGACTAGTGGTTATATTACAATGGTATAAAGTATGAAAATAGCGGATTGAAAAACTGGGCTGTGTTCTTCTCCTCATTCCTCTGATTGCAGGCTGCAGATCTTTTTGTCTTTCTTCATGTGCCAGTGTCTTAATCATCTGTACTGACCAAATAGCAAGTTTTACATATCTAGATTATCTAAATTATCCCAAAACAGCTACATTATTCATTCAGATAATGTCCATAGACAAATTTGCATATGCTGACTATACAATCAGTATTAAGCAATGAGAACATGGTTCATTAAAGGTAGGAAATATCTTCATGTAGTCAACTGCATATAGTATGTGTTTGCAAAACTGTTTGACATATTTTGGGGGGTAACTTATGCAGTAATGTGTGAGAAATTAGGTCTATGAGAAACGCATGCATTTGACTTTTGTGTAGGTGATAATTTTGTCTCAAGACATTAGGAGTTGCATCCATTTGTGACATTTCTTAATCCTCACAGCAACAGAGAATAAGCCGAAACGCTTCAGAGGTGCCACAGTATAGTACCTCATTAATCTTCTCAATTTTATTGTTGGTAGACAGTAATTGCTCCCTGCCCTATAAATTAAAAGAAAGGAAAAAGTCTATTAGATAGACAAATTCATGCAGAATTAAATATGCAGTATTATGGATGGACACAGCAGTTGCTCTTCTGTCATGACATTTAAAAAAATGTTATTACCTGTTCACACGGGACACTAATAATCATAGAATCATATGGGGTTGGAAGGGACCTCTGGAGATCATCTAGTCCAACCCCCCCACCAAAGCAGGTCCACCTAGAGCAGGCAGCACAGGAACTTGTCCAGGTGGGCTTTGAATGTCTCCAGAGAAGGAGACTCTACCACCTCTCTGGGCAGCCTGTTCCAGTGCTCTACCACTCTCACAGTGAAGAAGTTCCTCCTCATATTTAGGTGGAACTTCTCATAATCAAGTTTGTGCCCATTTCTTCTTGTCCTGTCACTGGGCACCACTGAGCCCCATCCTCCTGACACCCTCCCTTGAAGTATTTGCATGCATTGATTAGATGCCCTCTAAGTCTTCTCTTCGAAGACTAAAAAGACCCAGGTCCCTCAGCCTCTCCTCATAAGAGAGATGCTCCAGCCCCCTAATCATCTTTATGACCCGTTGCTGTACCCTCTCCATCAGTTCCCTGTTCTTCTTGAACTGGGGAGCCCAGAACTGGACACAAATACCAGTGTACTAAACACAAGGAGTCCCTGCTGAATCTTTTTTTTTTGTTCTTTTCCAGATATGCACACTTCTCGTAAATGAAAGGCAAAAAAAAAACAACCCAAGAACACTCAGCTTTCAACTTCTGTTTGTTGCACAATATTCTTTAATGGCTACCTATGGCAGAAAAACCATCTATTTACTCATTTCTGGCCAAAACATTCTCTGCTGCATACAGCTGCATGTTGGAAGTGAACGTTGCACTAACCTTGTCACCACAAACCTATTAACCCACCATGGCTCAGCCTTGAGGGGAAAGAGGCAGCTCAGTGGAGCTGGGGGTGGTGGTCAACTACAGCACATCCCTCCTCACCTCTGTTCTTGGATCCGATCACATCCACTCAGTCCCTGATGGCGTTAGGACTAAACAGTAGCCAGCAGCTACACCTTTCTTCAAAACAACCTAACAGATTTTGCATTTCCTCATACCAAAATGGTCCCAAAAGTTTCCAACACTCTGTATTTCAGACATTATTCTTGCAGAAAATCAGCTGAATGAGCAGCATGTCAGGACACAACATCAGGCTGTCATCTAGGCTTACTGTGGTATAAATACAATCACAGTTAATGCTTGGTTTTCAAAAGTCCATGTATTCAAATGTTTATCAGAAGTATTCTATAAAACAAATAAGTCAGTATTTGAATTATTACTCAAAGGTCTCTTTTCGTTGATTTACTTCTATTTTGGTTTTAATTTTGTTCTAACCTTAATGAAAATATTTTGAAATATCAATAACAGTTTTCAAATTGTACAGTCTTTTTTCATATGGCTCCATCTAGCATCTCAGGTACTTATTTTTTAATTCAGGCATGTAGCTCTAGATATCCAAGCTTGAAACCACAGTCACTTGATTTCACATACATATTGATATAGATTTACAGATCACCAGGCTAAATAATTCTAACGAACAGCAGTCCATTGCCAAATCCGGAAAACAAAACTAGTTTCAATCAGGTTATCTTGAAAGGTATAACACATGAAATGGAAAGACAAGACAACAATGCAGAGATTCTGACTGAAGATTCTGACACAATTTCTTAATTTTACCTTCATTCTCCGACCTCAAATCTCGGTGGGAACTGTCACACGAGACGTATTCTTGCTTCCTGTTTTCACTTGCTGATAAAATGTGGAGAACCCTTTGCATTCCTACCCAAGAGCTCAGCTCCCCTCCAGTTCCATACTCTGGAGCACACATCCCACAGAAACTGAACGGTGCAAGTGTATGCACAGAAGCAGGCTCCGAAATGCACCATGGTGCATAAGAGAAGGCTTGCTGCTGCATGTGCTAGTGAGTCAGATGAGAAAAAAGACACAGGAAAAGAGCATCCCACCCCTGATAAAATGCAGCTCTGCAGACTCACAAAATCCCACCAAACACAACAGGCTTCAACTCTTAGTTGAATTTATAATGTACGAATAGGTACCTAGGAGTAGGTTTTGGGTTAGATTGGGTTCATATTCAAAGTACCTTCTAACAAACGGTTTGGGTTCTGTTTTCTTTAGGGAGATGGGAGATATTTTACTGAACTTGTCAGATGGAATTCAGCTAATCCCCTTGTGCAGATACAAAAAGCAAAGGACATATTTTCAGACAATAAATTCAACTCGCTCAAGCTTTGTCCTAAGAGCTTAAGCAATTGTTATCCGTATTTTGAAAAAAATAAAAAAATTTTAAAATGACAGTTTCAAGTTTAGCAGCAAGATTCCTAATGCACTATATTTTTTCTCCTTTAAATCCATCAATTCCCCTCAAAGATACTCTGTAGTAACTACAAGGATATAATAAGGTAGCCTTGCTAAATTAATGAATCATAATAATTCAATCTTGTTTTATGGCAGAAGTATGCTCTCACCGTTACAAATTCATTTGATCAGAAAATACAGTTGAAATGGACTTATAGATTAGATCTACACAGTCATGTTCAAAAAGAATTACTCTTCTCTAGGCGGGTCTTAATTCATTTCAGCATTAGACCAGCTGACAAAATGAGGATTAATATCTGATCTATGTATCTGAATCTGTACTGAATTTCAAACTTATCTCAGAACCTCTGATTGGAAGTACAAATAATATTTTTTTACTGCATCATCTTGTACAAGGCTTCTTCCTTTTATACAGCAGCTGTGCACATGTCTAATGGTAGACACATAGCATCTCACATCTTCAGAACATCTAAGGATTAAACAGGTAAAGAAAATAGCTTGAGAGCACTGATAATACCAAGATGGGCATCTAAGGAATAAAAGTAGCTCTTCAATTTAGTGTTCCCCATGACAATTTTAACACAAACAAAAAACCTGGAAAGCACACTCCATTCACTTCCCAGTTGCAGAAATACCTGTTCTAAACATTTCTGTAGTGATTCCCATGTAATGATTTACAGTCCACGGTAAATAAAACCTCCATTCCTTGACGATGCTGGGATCACTGAGGCGTACAGTAAAGCTAGTGATTTCAAATTTATTAAGTACTCAAATACTTCCTTTCCATTAGATCCATATTTCTTCATTTATTTCTACTGGGCATAATTTAGCTGGAATAACTTATGTCTACCATTACATTTTCTAAAGAGTCTTGGTTCTCACAGAAAGTGTCTTGAATATCTCAGACTCAGAGGGGTGAAGTTGCAATGAAAACTCTGATATTGAATCTGTGATTCAGAATTGGCCATAAGACACAGACCTTGTCCTTATTTTTTAAAATTTAGCCCTTGATGTCATCAGAAAAGGATCAAGTAGTCAGCAGACACAGACCTGAGGGATTTTTCTGGGACAAGGACATTTTCCCCAAGTAATCTGATTAAGTCTACCCTACAAAGATCACCTCCAGACTCCACTAGGTGCTATGTGACTTAAATGTGGCTCTCATCAGAAGTCATGAAGTGGAGCTTTTGGAGATCTGTTTTCACTTTTTTTTTTTTAACCCTATCTCCCCTCTAAGAAACAAGACAACTCATTTTGCTCTGCTCTCCTGGATTTTAGTTTTGGAACAACCTGGAGGGACAGGACAGAAGCAGAGCCAGTCTGTTAGGCAATGCAGCTCTCAGGCTGCTTGTTATTTCCTGACAGATCCGCATTTGTTGACAATGAAGTGAATTAGAGAGAGAGGAAACAAGGCATCTATGAGTCAGAAAATGGGTCATACATGAAAACAGCTTGAAGCTATTGATACCTAATGCTGCCATTTAATAAATAATAAAGAAGCTGGTGCTAGCCACACAGCAAAGTTCTAGATCTTCTTGAAAAGGCAGTCTTTGCCTAGGTAATTCTCTTAAATGCTTTTGGGAAAAAAAAAATGAAGGAGGTACAGACAGCATTTAATATTTGCTTATGCACTAATTTTTGTACTGAAACACATCTCTCCCTCTGAAGAGTAAGATCTTCAGTGCTTTGCTGAAATGAAAACAGCAAAATCCTTTATCTTAAGTAAGGATTACAATGAACTGAGGGTTGTATCTGAGAGTTCACGTCAGAAGGAAATTAGAGAACATGAAAAACTGGTGCATTAACTACTTGCTTCTGTGTCATTATCCCTTACCTACCTATGAAATAAATAAATGCAAGGTAGCTGAACATAGAGTACCATATAAGGACTGGAATGGAAATATATTTATGCTGTACTTTTTCCAAGAAAAATGCTAGGTATTTGTGATTAACAAGCCAGTAAACCATTTTTGTTCCATTTCATACACTGTGTTTAGTAATATCATTGTTAGTTTCCAAAATCATACTCACTGACTGAGCACCTACTCAATATTTTGGATGTTTTCACTCTTGCTCATATGTAGCCTCATGTCTTTCTTCTTATTCAAGACTGCCCTGAAAACAGTCTTGTCAATTTTCTACATGAGACTTTCAAGGGCACTTTTCATTATAACTGTTGGGGACATCACTGACACCAATGAATGTTTATTCATAGGGGCCATAAAGCAGTAGTATCTTCATTTCACATGTTAGGACATTAGGCAGACAGAGAAAGTTATATGCTCACTAATCAGTCATGTTTCAGCTTTGGGAAGGCTGATGTCATAATCTTACTGATGGAACTTTATCATATTTTCTCTATGTGCATGAGAAATACCAAGGCTTTCAAGAAATTAAACAATCAACACCCAAACCCAGACTCATCGAGTCCTGAGTGGCAGTTGGTGTTTCAGGAGGGATGGAAGCTCATGTCTACAGCACTGACCTCTGCAACCTGGGCTATTGAACGAATCAACAGCTGGACTTCTGTGTAAATCTGTGATAGACAGGAATAAAAAGTGGAAGTTGCACATATCTGTTGGGAGGAAGACTGTTCTACATAGGCCCTGCTCCATATTCCCTGTTTCTCCCTGACAGCCTTTTTATTTCCCCATGCTCTGTAACATGTACTTGCTCAGTTTCGGTCCTGTTTAGAGCTCCTGCCCCAAGTCCAAGTCTCAGCCCCTGAGTACCTTTAAATTCCACTCTTTATCTCCAGCTCACTCTTCTTCTGGAGTTTCTCCTTCAACTTTACTTTTCTGGTCCACCCCAAACTCTTCCAAGTCCTTATACACTATGTATTTTCTCCTACTAGAGCACTCCCTCTTTTCTTCTCCGTGTTCTATCTACCAGTTCACAACAGCCTGCTACAGCACCTGCTTTGAGCAGGATGTTAACCAGATAATCTCAGAAGCACCAGATTTATACTATTAGTCTGTCATTCTCATCTCACAGAAACTTGCCTCAGCCCACAGTCATAACTCCAGAGAAAGTCCTGTTCAAAAGCCATGCAGCTGTGCAATGAAGCAACCTCATGTGTTTTGTCACAGTAGGATTCTTTTGCAATCAAGTCAATACAACATCACTAAGAGAGGATGGAACACGCACGAAACATGAAATTTCATAGAATTTAGCTATTAAATACAAAAAAAATTACCACTGTGAACAGTGAGAAGCTTCAAGGGTTTATACCTTAAATTTGAGTAGGTTTTCTGGGGAAAATCAAACAAAAATAAACCTAATTTGACAGCATCCCCAAACTACCAAATATCAGAGCTATATCTACAATAAAAAGGTCTCTAGACTGCCCAATGAAAAAGTTTTGGGGTATTTTTGCATGAGTGTAGCAAAATTTTATTTTCATTTCATGATACTTAGAAAGTTGAGTCTTTCTTGTCAAAATACTATAAAAACAAATTAGCCGTAACAATCATCTAACACAAAAAATATGAGCCAAAGCTGGACAAAACAAATAACTAAAAAGAGAGGAACCCAGACAAATTTAATTATAAGCAGTGTTACTAGAGCTGTCTATAAATAAAGTGGATTTTTGCTCTGGGGTGTTTAAAATTTGCTCTGCAGAATCAGATTTATTTCCACCTTGGGTATTTCACTGCTTCGATCAACAAAAAATAGTAATAGTAACAAGTTATCAACAGACAACCTGCTTTAGCAACATTTGACTTGTTAAGAAGCAGTATGTCTGGCAGATATTCTTAATACATTCCTCTTACATTTGTTCTGGTTCTGATATTGTTGCCATTAAAACTTTCAGCTGTTATTTTATATGGGTTTCTATCTAACCACCTTTCTCCATGAAGCAAATTAGATTGCTCTCAGATTTTTAACGTTCTGCTGAACCACCATTTCCAGGGTTTGCATGCTTTCTCTCTTGCTGGTACCCTTAAGAGATAAAAATTAGGATTTTATTTCTCAAAGCATGGCAAGACAAAGCTATAAATATTTTTCAACCCATGTGTTCTAAATAATCCAAACCATACAAAACTATTGCAAGGTAATAAACGTGCTACAGTGGCTCATATGTTGGCAACACACACATTTTTCCTCGCTTGTGTTTATCAATCTGGCTGAAGGATGAGTATCATTTTACCACAGAATGGAAGCAAACAGAGAAAGCTGTTTTTTGACATATCGTCTCCCCAAAGATACCTAGATTCAGTGCACACTCTCAGCCATAGTATTCTCTGCCACCGCTACAGTTTCCTGGATACAGGGATTCTGTAATATGTAATTTGAAACAGGGATCTTACTGTCAAGTTCAAGTTGTAACTAATAACCAAAGCAGGGAACACTTACTTGAATTAATTTTCTTTCGACAGCAGCTGATACAAGTTACTGAATAATAACTAGATACGGCTTGATCAAGATAGCTCAGCAAAACAAATGTTTTAAGAATGCTTACTAGCTTTATAAACTGAAAACACAGATGACAAGGTATTATGTGACATTTCATTTTTGCCAAAGATCAGATTCTACAGTACTTGTCTTCAATAGTCAAACTAAATGCCGATTTTCAGAGTTAGCACCTTCTAAGCTTCCATCTGTTTACAGATCAACTTGAAGAGAAAAATGTAAGTTTCCAAAACCTGCAATATTTTTCATGGACAGTTCTTGTCTCACAAACCTTAATTACATTTAAAGTGAAAAAAATTAAAATATAAAAGGGAAATGGAAAGAAAGCAGTAGGTATTGTATATACCAATTTTAACAGGGCTATATGTAAAAACCACAGTGGAGGCTTTCTGGAAAGCATATCATGAGTTTCCCAGTTTTAAGACTTAAGATTTGGGGCCTAAATTTTATGCCACATCTTCTCCTGCAGCTGCTGCTTTCTGCACAGCATCTTCCTTACTAGTTTTATTCATCGTGAGCTGAGAGTTTTCCTGTGTTGCTGTAAATTTCCCTTCCCCTGTCTTCCTAGATTTGACATCCTCTTTGTAGCATCCCAGCAAGTTCTCCAGTCATGTCTGAGCAGCACAAATCAGTACTGAAGTAGGCTGTGGTGATCAAAGCAGTGTTTCTGCATGATAGTAAGTAATAAGAGGGAAGACTGGAAGTAGCAACCGAATTGGACATTTGCACCACAGATCGATGAGACACTGAAAAAATCTTCAAGGGAGAAACACAGCTTTTCCCTAGAAAATCAGGTAAAAGCAGTTTCCCTGTTTGGATGTGATGATCACAACAGAAAAATAAGCTGCTTGCACACATACCTTATGAATGGGAAGTGAAAAGCCCAGTGCTGTCTAGGTGCTCACTAGTGTGTCATCCTCAAAGGGAGAGGAAGGCTCCCCCCTTGCCACATTGAACACTTATTCTACACAGCTGCTGCTGCCTGGGTCCTGGGGAGGTAGGTTTTGACAGCAGCGTTGTGAGACAGCGGCACATGGAAACAGCACGTGACATATTCCACCCTTGTTGTCTGGCTGGAGATGGACTGCACTCCTGGAACAGTCGTCATAGACTGAAATTCCACCCACTGGAGGTGAAGTGGTTACATGCACAGCTGTTTATGGTTAGTCACCAACCGCTTGTTGAAGTCCTCTGACTTACTTCTGACTTTCAACCTCTACTGTTATTTTTTCCTTTACTAATGGCTTCCATGCAGTGAGCAAAAGGAAGGCAACTTTTCTTATTTATATAGATGCTGGTTGTTGTGTCATAGGTTAAGGCCATCACTGCAATGGTTTGAAGACCACTGGAATTGTTATGCATATCTATCAAATAGTATTTATGTTTAGTACAGACATACTTAAGCTCCATGTTTTCTAAGGACCATATTTCCATTTTCTAGGAAAAGGTTAAAATAAAATGCCCAGATCATTCCTGAATCCAATTGCGTTATCAAGGAAGAAGACCATCCTGCGGATTTATGATCTCCTTGTCTCTAACAGGTATCATTGTAAGTATGTGGTAGGTTAAACCTGGTAGGCAGCATCTCACATGTTCATAGTCTTGCACCAGAAGATGTATCTTGAGTGAGATGATGTAAGAACTCTCCTAGCAACTGGAATCTGAGCTTGGCCGAAAAGCCTTGCCTTGCCCAGCGTCACATTGACCAGGGTTCATAATGAG
The DNA here is from genome assembly GCF_001431845.1 of Calidris pugnax. Lineage (NCBI taxonomy): Eukaryota > Metazoa > Chordata > Aves > Charadriiformes > Scolopacidae > Calidris > Calidris pugnax. Next base: position 36,968,236 of record NW_015090922.1, on the reverse strand, counting down.
CTGTGGTAAATGGTGACCTTCTACAGTTCACTGGAAAGGCCACCCAAATACATAGGAATAGTCTACAACCTTAGATGTGACTTCCCTCTGTATAACAAATTTTACAAACAGTCCCATAATGAATGCAATGAAAGCAACGCTTTAAATTAGAATGCTGAAGGACAACATCTCCACTCTAATCTCAGTTCTGATGTCTGAATAGATAACAGAAAACTCCCTACAGAGAAACCAGGGAGCTCATTATTGGTTTCAGTGTTTTGTTGTCAAAAATATCAAATTATCAAAATTATTAAAATCTTAATTTGTTAGAAGAAGTGAATGCACTTCAGTTGCAGGAATCTTCTCCTCTGCTTTTGTTTGGAGCTATGCCTTAGCTCTAGTTGGCCTTTATTGTTGGTTTAGTAAAAAATGTTGGCATTTGATGTTCACTTTGCAATTGCTGAAGGAACTGGTGCCAGCAACTAATGCTTTCCCTATCAGAGCAGATATGGCCAGCAGTGTTTGTTGTTTCAATAGCCTCAGAGCAAGAGTGATCAAGGCCAATGACACAGAGTCAATTCCCCATCTTCCTCTCAAGGGACATAGTGCAGTGTCTATCTGAAGGGAGATTACAGGTGGTGACCGCTTTGAGTCTTTAGAAACAGGAGATGTATGGGTGGGATTAATTTCACGTAACTTTGGACGTCACTAGGCATCCATCTTTATCCAGTAGATATCTGTACTTTAGCCATCATTTATAGTATAGAAAGATAAATTTGCACTTTTAGAGTTTATCACACCTGATCTGCTTTAATCAGGTACCTTTGAAAGAGACATGTGTGTGTTCACAGTGCCTCTTTCTCCCTGTGTCTCCACAGACTAAGGGAGTCCATGTGAAGGTTTGATTCTGCTGTTGATGTCACATGCCCGTTTGAGGTGTTCTAGGTGATGACCCTCACTGACACCCACCTCCTGCTCAAAAAACGTATAGCTATGCAGTAGCTCCTGTGTCATATCTGTTAGACCCATCTGACCCTATAGCTTCTCAAATAGCACCAGATGCATAAGGAATGGAAAACTGCATAAAGACCCAGGTGTCTACATTTAATCAAATGAACACCATCCACACAGGCTGCCCAAACAACCATGTTTTTAGCCACAAGTTTCAAATCCACATGGGAAGGAATTGATATATGGCACACTTCCTGGGCCTATGGTTTACACAAAAAAAAACACATGTCCTAAAAAAAGTGAAGAAAGTTTTCTTCAGTAAGTAGAAAGAGAGAGCAAGTGAGATCAATTTCCCTGCCTTGGCAGACAGGAGGATAATGAGGAAGCATCACAGGTCCTTTACCCCTTTCCACCACTGCCTGGCCTTATTCAGGGGCACAAGGAGGCACAGAACACACATGCTCCACAACAATATGGACTGGTGACTTCATGGTGCAACCACACTTGCAGCAGGGTCCACATCAGCACATTCTCTAAGAGCTGCAGAAACAGCAAAGTTGGTTTGTACAAGTCCCTCATAATTGTAATGTGTATCTTAGAACTTTTAACAGGTCTATCCTTACAACATTTCCATGAGATAGGATAATTCCATATTTTCCTGTAGCTTTTGTTACACTCATCTATTGCTGTAAAATTGTGAGGCACAAGTACAAACTCTGACAGCAGGAACACTCCACGTGTCCAAGGAACTGCCTGAACACTCAAACTGTTCAAAAGAGGACCTCAGAACAGATTGATACTTTAGAGAAAATAAATGAAAAAGAAGAAACCACCCAAATATTCATTATATAGTACTCCTTCATGTTATGGAATACCTCATACTACACTGAGAAAGGAAAAAAAAATAATTTTGCATTCATTATAACATTCTTTTAATTTTAAAATTTAAAAAAATCCTCTTGGTTTAGAACTAAACATGAACAGCTAGAAAGATTCATAATGAATCAGACAAGGCAAAAAAAAACCAGGTTAAGCAACTGTTTTTCAGACTGGTGGATTTATGAATTACAGCAGAAGAGGGATCGATCTACATTTGTAGTCTTTCTCAGTTTTAGCAAACATTAAAAGATTAAAGCTGTGATCATACTGATTGGAACAGCAGGTTTAAAATGTTTCAGTGTCACTTTCAGCATGATAATTGGGACTAAAACTGAATAAATACTATATATTAGCCTGAACCCAGAGCCTGGGGTACGAGAAGCTACTCACAAACTAGCCACTAAAAGTGAGGGAGCAATGAACAATTTTTCTTTTCAGATTTCCATTTGTACAGTGTTTTACACTGCCTCTATTACTCACTACAGGCTGACAAACAACTCCATCATCAGGTAGCTGCTAGATGCAGTCCATTTTTATGCGGGTTTTGGCCAAATTTGGAAGCAGCACTAAGCGCAGGCTACAGAGGGCCTGAAATACAAACACGATTTTGCTTCAGACCTGAAAAGTGCAAACTCAGTGAGATGAAACAGGAACATCACACAGGAGAAGAACAAAACAAGATTCATCTTCCCTGTTGCTTATAGGAATTTACTGAGGTAAATAAGCTACTGAAAGGCTTCTTGGTTGTTCCCTGAATGAACAAAAACCAGCCCAAAAGCACAGGGAAACAACCAGAAATGGCTAGAAATCAAATGTAATAGTTAAGAACAAAGGGAATCTTTAGTTTACCCTAATATCCCTGAGCACAGGATTTCCTGTGATAATGAACTACTAGTCATCATTTAATTAGAAAAAACGTACAATAAAAGTGATTGAGAAAATAAAATATATGTTACATTTGAAGAGAATTAAAAACACAACTAGCACTATGCCTTCTCCTTCTTACTTGAAGATACTAATTCTGCAAGATAAGGGAAAGGTATTTTAGTTTGGCTCCCTATAAAAACAGCCACAAGGTCAGACATAAAAGGGGCCAAGTTAGAGGCAGCACAATTTGAATTAATTATGCCCCTTCTCTTTCAAATTCTGATGTTCCATGATTTAGAAAATTCAGAAAAGAGGAGATTGCTATATTTTTTGTATACTTTACAAAAATCGTTCTGCTCTCTATCTATTGTTAGGTTCTTCAGCTAGATATAGAATTCTGTCATTACCCTACAATAGGAGGCAAAGCCTTTTGGAAAAGGAAACATAATTTGAAAGAAATAAAATATGACTTCCGAATTAGCACATGTGGCTATATATTTGGTTATAGCCAGCACGGTTTTGACTATGTATTAACAAAATCAGATGACATTAGATGCTTTCCATACTACCTATGGTAATTTTTGAATTTTGTGACTGAAGATTTTTAACATTTTATCCAATTACTAACAGTATATAATTTCAGCTCCAATCTACAATGATTATTTATTGCCCTAGCCACTTGTATCACAGAATGCATTATTTGCATCTCAAATTCATAGTATGATAGCATGATGCAATGCAAATATTTCAGTCTTACAAGCAAAACACCACAATTCTGTTACACAGAAAGGTAAATAAGGACTGCAGAGAAGCCTTTCTGGGTCTTAGGTTACATTACTTATTATAGAAACAGGCAGACATATCATAAGCTGATCATGATCCATTTAGAATTTTGTTAGGGCTTTTCGTTTAAGAATTTTTGCCTTTACCACTCCTAGTGGTAGCTTGTTCCAGAAACTCACCGTTTTGGTAGTTAGGCTCATTGTCAGATTACACTGCCCCATGTTCTCTTTTTTCCCATAATCCAGTTGAAAATGATGACATTAGCCAAATGAATAAAGTAAATTGTAAATTCATGCATTAGAATATTTTTTAAAGAACTTGTTCTTAAGCCCCACGATTAGATGTTTAATTATTTCCCAGACACTGAACACCTATTCAAATTATTTTCACAGACTATTGACGATTGGATTTGTGTCAAAACACAAGAATAAAGACCTACCATTTAATGATGTGAGGACGATAACTTTGTAAATACAATCTTACAGAAATGAAAAGAAAAAAAAAAGCAATGCTTTTATCAATTTAATTCCAACAGTACACGCCTGTTAACAAGAGATAATCATAGCAAGCACTTTGATACACTTTTCTTATTACCACATAAGATGCGCTTTACAGAATTATGGCTGGAAGGGGCCATTAAATCATTTGTTTAACACTGCATGCAGATAAACCACTTGCATATCCAAGATCATAAATTCACTTAATTACTGCCCCATTAATTGCATACGGCTAAAACACATCTCCAAAGAAGACACCCATCCTTGATCAGAAATGTCAGGAAATGGGTAATTCAGCACTGACCTTACATGTTTGCTTCAGTAGTTAAAATGAAAAAGTACATTAATTTTATTTTGAAGTGTCTCACCTCAATTCACTGTTTAAAAATAAAAGGACATTACTTCATCATTCAACTTCTATTTCCAGGAGATTCTTGGTTTTGATTCCTCCTGAAGTAAAATACCTCGACTATAGTACATTTTCTGCCAGTGTATTTCAACTTCATAAATTCACTACTCCACTGTTTACATATCTAAGGTCGCTTACACACTTTTCACGATAGGTTTGCACTGGACGTTCATGTAAAAAAAACCCTTTAATCTAGTGCAAAGTGCAGTTTCACTCTCAAGTCACCGGTAATAATTCAAATCTTTATGCTCTGACATGTATTCACTCTTCCTAGAGGTATTGTATTCGGTTGCACTAAAATGCATTTTGTTTGAACCAATTCAGTTAACAGATCAATATATTGGAAGGGCTGACACAACTGTTATCTATCACTTCACTAGTGTTTATTCCATCTGCTCCCCAAAACTGATTAATCATTTGCAAAAACTGGAATCACATCATCTGTTTGTTTGGACCAGATTCTGCCACCAGATTCCTACTCAGGCTGAGTTAGACTATCTTTAAGAACATACGCTGCTGTTCCCAGAAACATGTTATATTGTGCAAATATGTCTCACAGAGTCTGGCCCTCGACAGGGAAAGAATAACTTGCTTTTATTTCTTCAGAGTCATTCCATTTCTAGCAAACTCGCCTGTATCTCCCAAATAAAAAGATACAGGTAGCATTTAGGAAAACAATAAATACATCTAACTGTTCCCTTTGATTCACCGAAGCCCAGTATAATAGGGTGATGCAAAACTATGCTATTAATACTGCACAAACATTAACAATGTAGGTATTGGTGTATATTACCACATTTTCCTGGAAGCTACAGTTCTATTAACTTCTACCACAAAAAAAAAAAAAAAAAAAAAAAACAAAACCAACTCTTCTATTGAGGGATAAAAATGCAAAACCCCCAAAAATATTATCTTCTGAAATGCAGCATGCCAGAGTTATGGTTAGAATATCTCACCCTCCAATGAAAAAATGCAGGTTAACATGTACACAGCTCATGAAGGTGGTTACTGACAGAAATACTGTCACCGAGTCAGCTCTAACAGTTTGATTAGGAAGGATATTGTGCTTCTGGACTACTTCCTATATAAGCCACTTCTCACACTGTAAAGGAAGCCACAGGAGGAAAATACCATTACTGGCAGCTGAGAGCTGAACAACCAACCACTCACCCAGAAATGTGTGATGGTGGAAGTCTTTTTAGTATTTCTAATGCATTACAACAGGGAGGTTGTTTGCCATTCCTTAATCAATTATGATTTTACATTTTCCCAGAAAACATTTGTACTCATTACCCAATTTGCTTCCAATTTATGTACAGCTTTCAAAATTTACAGCTTAGAGTCACAATGAGCCGTGAATTACAGTTTTGTTTTATTCTATGGTGGTTTTTATGGTCGAGGTATCATGGATAATTCAATTAAATCACACGGTCCTTTAGACAAAAAGAAAAGATTAGGGCATACATACTTTCACATCCTAATTTTCTCAGTTCATGTCCTTAAAGAAGAAAATAGAAATTATCTGTAGCATTTACCTGTAGAAGGCTGGAGGAGCAGCTTCCCTCATCCCAAAGCTGCCTTGTTCATTTTCAAGGTAGTAGGGTACCTGTTGGCCGTGATGATGGATGAAGGGTGAGAGCTGGGGCGCCGTTTGCAAGAACACCACCGGGCTTGGTGGGACATTGTTCAGTGAGTGAAATCCCGCCAGACTGCTGGACCCAAAAGATTCAGAAGTAGGGGCATAACTGAGAGTAGTAGAGCTGTACACTGGAGCCGTAGTACCAAAATCGTAAGTGGCCCCTTCCGGGTAGTTAAAAACTCCTGTCTTGTTGCTCTCCACGTACATGTCGCTGAGCGATCTTTCCAGGGGAATCTTCAGCTGAGGTCTGCTGAGTGTCTCCAGTTCAGTGCCTTGAATCTGGTGCAGCAGGGTAACTCCAGAGGTTTTGGTGTGAAGGGTCATGGTCAGTGCTAATGGCAGTAAGCGAGGAACATATCTGCTTTTACTGTCAACAGCGAGATCGGCAGCTGGCAGTCCACCTAAAAAAAATACCAGAACCTATTCTGAGGCTCAGCAGAAATCATCATAAAGCAGCACTACACAGGTATTCCTCTAATCTCGGCAAGGAGGAGGATACAAACAAATGCAGAGAGAGCACTGAAAACGCACATTCTCTCTCTCCCTCCCTCCCTCCCTCTCCCTCTCTGTAACTTTTAGGAACTCCTCATCTGCGCTAATATGCGCTACAAGGTGCTGGCCACGAGCCAGGAGCTCTTGCCTTGTGCCGACGTTGGTTTAAACATCACTTCAGAAACAATTAGTTTTTGGAGTTACACCAAATAATTGTCCCGCTAAGTGTAACTCCATTCTTATTTAGTCGTTTAAATTTTCACTTCAGAGTAGCCGGCGGCTCCGCAGCAACTAACGGGAAAGAACACTTAAATCCAACCGGGAAGGGTAGTCCAGTGGTCAGGCAGATTACTGCCTGTTATTTCCTCAGCAGGCTCCCATCTATCTGTGCTTATCTCTCCCCCTGTTTGATTCATTTTCATGTTTGCTAGAAATATGTAATGTGTACATTGTAATGACCCTGGGTAGGACTGTGCTGTAACTGAGATAGGGCACAGCAGAATGTGTGTGTGCAAGCGCGTGCGCCTCTGTGTGTGTGTGTGTGTGTGTGTAACGAGCCGCAGTCAATAAAAATAGCTAAAAGAATTAAAGAATGTGTGATATCTATGTAGAAGAAAAGGCTTATAATCCACTCTCCGCAGAAATAGCAGCCTGAAGTTATTAGAGTGTACAAGTAACATTAAAAAGTGAGGAAAAGCTTCAGATTTGCCTAGAAATTTCTGCCTGCTTCTTTTCAGGCTGTAAAAGGATGAAACAAACATCATTCAGCCTTTTGTCATAGGAATATCCTCAAAGTTAGGAAAAAGTTATCTGACTGCATGACACATGAATTCAACACAGCACATTCTTTTTCCTAGTCCTATGAACAAAACCTCAGCAAACCTGAATTTTTAAATCTGACCAGAAAATCAAGTAATCTAAAATAATCAAATGGGATCAGTTTCAAAATAAACTGCAATGCCTCTC